>NC_087351.1:7707676-8010706 GCF_030014295.1 Loxodonta africana
CACAAGATCTTGTTTTTCTTTCAGTGATGAAAAACAGGTTCCAACGAATTTAAGGGTGGCTTAATAAGCCGAGTGCTCTGCCTCCAGCTAAGATCTCTTTCCTGATCTTCAGACATTTATCTCCACCTGCCAGGTGGATTTTTAAAAAGAATTTTTTAACAGCTTTATTGAGGCAAAATTGATACACAAAAAACTGCATATATTTAAAGGATACATTTTGATACATTTGACATATGTGTACAGCCATGAAACCATCACCACAACCAAGATAATGAAAATATCCATCACCTCCAAAAATTTCCTTGTGCCTCTTTGTAATTCCTTCCACCTGCCCCTTTCCAGTCCCCAGGCAAATACTGATCTGCTTTCTATCACTGTGGATTAGCTGGCATATTCTAGAATTTATATAAAGGGAAGTATTCATTATTTACTCTATTGTCTGGCTTCTTTTTTGAGGTTCATTCATACTATTGCACGTATCAAGAACTCACACACACATATGTACAAATACATATGTTTTTTTCAGTATCTCATTGTGACCTCTCTACATTGGAACATTTAATCAGTAAGATAATTTTTTATATTAAATAATTTTTTCTTCTCAACTCTATAGTGCTCTCCTTTAATAGTAATCTAAATACCACAGAATATTTTTAACCTTTATGATAAAAGCTATTTTAAAAAGTAAAAAGGAAATAAAAGAAAAAAATTAAACACAACATTATCTCCAATACATTGGAATTCATAATTATTACTAAAGGTTGTCACCTTATTAAGGAACACTGAGTCACACCACAATTCAAAGTGAAATTGAAAATGAGATCATCAAAATAGTTTTTCTTTGTTTAATAATTTCTTCCCTTCATAAAAGTACCATTTATAGTCAAAGACGATACTCATATTTCTGAGAAAGAAATCAAAAGAGGGAACTAGCAAAACATTGCAAATGATGTTTCCATTAAGAATCTCCATTCCTTTCAAATTTCAGGTTTATAATTTAAGCACTTATAGCTGGAGGGGAAAAAGGATTCTTGGGTTGCTCAGCCCCACTTACAGCCTGAAGCAGGACTGTTTTGTTGACGCCCCAGGGGCCTCTACAAAAGCCTAGTCGCTTGGAGCTCAGCAGTACTTACCACCACTCCCTACTGGGACTGAATACAAACTGTATCGATGGACAGATAAGATAGATGGAGTGGAATAAAGGATATTATTTTGCATTGCTCTCCCACTGTTTTCACCTTTCTATTTTCCCTGTGTAGTGCAAACTGTTAATACACTCTTCTGATAACCAAAAGGTTGGAGGTTTGAGCCCACTCAGAGGTGCCAAGGAAGAAAGACCTGGAGATCTACTGAAAAATCAACCACCGAAAACCCTGTGGAGCAATGTTCTTCTCTGACACACAAGAGGGTACCATGAGCAGGAGTCAACCCAACAGCAACGCATTTTTTCTAAGTCAGGTGGTAGTAGCGAGCTGATGCTTTATTTTAGTTCTGTTTTCTCATTTATACAAAAGAAAAAGAATTTCATATCTATAACGTGCACATCTTTGACTTCATCAGCCAATAACCACTGATAGAGTTTTAATACCTGAGTCTCAGTGGCTCCAGGCCCCTTACATATTTAAATGTATAACCTGCCCCTTCCCCACCCTTTGCCCCAGGGTGCCTGATCTTGTCGTTGTTCTTTCCTTTTGCTTTCCAAGGTTGGACTCTGGATTCCATGGAAGAAGCCATTCTGATTCTGGAATGAGGCTCCTGTTTCTGTTGCTGTAGCTTGGATGCTGCAGGAGCTGAAAATTAGCTGTTCTCCACGTCAGTGACACTGGAGCACTACCCCACTTCTCCATTCCCTAGGTCAGAAGAGGAAGACGGGGTTATTAAAGTCCAGGGTGGAAGACAAGAATCCCTGAGGGGAGGCGGGGACAAGGTGGTAGAGAAGTCAGATGCTTCCTGTGGTTCCTCTTACAAAAAAGACCCAAAGAAACAAGTGAATCAATTATATATGCTGAGCTAGGAGCCCTGAACATAAAAGGCAAAGATGAGGAATTGGACTGAGCAGCAGGAGGAGGAAGAAGTGGTTCAGAAATAGTGAGTTGTTGCCAGACCTGACCCAGTGGAAACTGGCACCCCACAGACCAATTCTGCTGCACAAGTGCAGTGAGGCAAGCAGTGCCATTTGGGATGTGTTTCCCACACCGGGAGAGAACGAACAGTGGAGAGTCTGTTCAACCCTCCAGAACAAGCAAGAAGTGGCCCTTAATTGGCAAAAGATAATTACCTGCATTTCATCTACCTCGTGAACCTGAAAATACCCCTTTGGGAAAAACTTCTCTCCCACTTATCTGCTCCCATCCCACTCAGCACTGGGTCCCAGCCCACTGCATCCCCTGGGCTGGAACAAGGACTCTGCAATTGCCACGAGCTATTCTCCCAACTTTTGAGAGAGAACAAATTAACAAACAGGGAAAAAATAACCTGCCAGCTCCCCTAAGCCAGGAACTTAAGGCAGAAACAGTTCCTTTGCCTAGGCACAGGCATAAGGGGTCCACCGATTTTGAAGGCCTTTCACCCCTGTGTGGACCTGTGTGGGCCCATTGCAACAGCATAAGCAGTCATTAGCACAGTACAACAGGGTATATACCTGAAGTCTAACTTCAACTGTTTCAGCTACATGGTGGAGAGGGAGGTTCGTGACATTTGACACTGCTCTGCCTATTAAGTAGTGTCCTCACCTACCCACATCAGGGGCCTGAGGACTAGTGGCTCCATGCCAGGGGCCTAAGAATAAGTGGTGCCTCCCGGTCCTTACAGCCAACAGCATTGGGTGCCCATAATCCAGCTGTAAAACCTACCCACCTACATGCTCTAGGGAACAAGGACATGCTTTCCTTACAGACACTCAGGGGCAGTTGTCAGCCCAGCGCCTTACTGAGCACATGACCCCCTACTGCAACCAGATACCTGAGCCTACACAAATCACCCCTGCTTATCTAGGACTGTAGGTGGGAACCTGAACCACACACTTGGTGACTGACTACTTGGACACCTGAGCTGAATCCATACAAGAAAAGTGAACAGGCTTCTGGGCTCAGATACCTGTAACAGCTCTAACCACCTGGTGACAGGACATTAGAGCTTCAAAGCTGCCAATAATCAAACAGGCTCACTTGAGCAGCTTATTTGGGCATATCAAAACAAAACAAGAAGCTAGAACAGAGGAAGCAAATGTAAAATAAATAAATACAATAACTTATTGATGGCTCCGAAACAAGAGTCAATATCAAATCACATAAAGAAGCAGATCATGATGGCTTCAGCAAGCTCCCAAAACAAAGACTCAAGAAATCTGTATGACAAGAACTTCCTGGAATTATCAGAGGTAGAATACAAAAGGTTAAAATACAGAACTCTTCAAGAGATCAGAAAGGAGATCAGGCAAAACACAGAACAAGCCAAGCAGCACAAGGACAAAGCATTAGAGGAACTTAAGCAGATTAGAAAACAACATAATGACAAATTTAATAGGCTGCAAGAATCCATAGAGAGACAGCAAACAGAAATTCAGAAGATTAATGATAAAATTTCAGAATTAGACAATTCAAAAGGAAGTCATAAGAGCAGAATTGAGGCAATGGAAGTCAGAATTAGTGAGACTGCAGATAAAGCACTTGGCACCAACATATTTGAGGAAAAGGTGGATAAAAGAAATTTAAAAAATGAAGAAATCCTAAGAATTATGTGGGACTCTATCAAAAAAAAAAAAAAGGAATAACTTAATGAGCAATTGGAGTACAAGAACAGGGTTGGGGGGATAACAGAAAATACAGAGAGAATTGTTGAAGATTTGTTGGCAGAAAACTTCCCTGATATTGTGAAAAATGAGAAGATATCTATCCAAGAAGCTCATCGAATCCCACATAAGGTAGATCCCAAAAGAAAGTCACTAAGACATATTATAATGAAACTTACCAAAACCAAAGATAAAAATTTTAGGAACAGCTAGGGATAAACAAAAACTCATCTACAAAGGTGAGTCAATAAGATTAAGCTCAGACTACTCAGCAGAAACCATGCAGGCAAGAAGGCAATAGCACGACATATAAAGCCTAGAAGGAAAAAAACTGCAAGCCAAGAATTATATATCCAGCAAAACTGTCTCTCAAATATGATAGCAAAACTAGGACATTTCCAGACAAACGGAAGCTTGAGGAATTTGCAAAAACCAAACCAAACCAAAATTACAACAAATACTAAAGGGAGTCCTCCAGTTAGAAAGTCAATAATATCAGATCACAACACAAAATTAGAACACGGGACAGAGCAATCAGATATCAACCCAGATAGGGAAATCACAAGAATAAGTCAAAGCTAAAACACTCAAAACAGGGAATCAGAGGTGTTATTATGTAAAAGATGACATCAAAACAAAAAAGAGGGACTAAAAAAATGCAGTTATAGATCTTTCATTTGAGGAGGAAGTCAAGGTAATATAAAGAAATAAAGATTGTTTAAACAGGTAAATATTAAGGTAACAATAAAGGAAACTATCCTACACATTGAAATTAAAAAAAAAAGGAAAATATAAAGACTCAGAAAATACAAAAACCAAGAACAATGGAAAAGAGGAAAAGAAAATATATAAAGAAAAATGACTTAGCACAGAAAATTAAGTGGAACAATGAAAATGTCAACAATACAAAAAAAGACATCAAAATGACAGCACTAAACTCATACTGATCAATAATTACACAATATAAATGGGCTAACTGCACTAATAAAGAGGCAGAGAGTGGCGAAATGGATAAAAAAAAAAATCCATCTATATGCTGCTGTCAAGAGGCACACCTTAGACTTAAAGACACAAATAAACTAAAACTCAAAGGATGGAAAAAATGTACCAAGCAAACAATCAAAAAAGAGCAGGAGTGGCAATATTAATTTCTGACAAAATAGACTTTAAAGTTAAAACTACTAAAAAGTATAAGGAATGATGCTATAAAAAAAATATAATGATTAAAGGGTCAATACAGCAGGAGGACATAACCATAATAAATATTTATGCACCCAAGAACAGGGCTCCAAAATACATAAAACAAACTCCAACAGCATTGAAAAAAAGAGATAGACAGCCATAGTAATAGTAGGAGACTTCAACACACTACTTTCGGTGAAGGACAAGATGTTGACAAAGAAGCTCAATAAAGACACAGAAGATCTAAATGCCACAATCAACCAAGTGGAACTCAGACATATACAGAACACTCCACCCAACAGCAGCCTAGGATACTTATTTTTCCAACACACATGGGACAGTCTCTAGAATAGAGCACATATTAGGCCATAAAGCAAGCCTTATCAGAATCCAAAACATGAAACTATTACAAAACATCTTTTCTGACCATAAAACCATAAAAGTAGAAATTAGTAACAGAAAAATCAGGAAAACGAAATCAGACATATGGAAACTGAACAACACTTTGCTCAAAAACGATTGGATTAGAGAAGAAATTAAGGACGAAATAAAGAAAGTCATAGAATCCAATGAGAATGGAAACTCTTCCTAACAGAACCTTTGGGTCACAGCAAAAGCAGTGCTCAGATGACAATTTATATCAATTAACGTTGTTGTTGTTAGGTGCCGTCGATTCCGTTCTGACTCATAGTGACCCTATGCACAACAGAACGAAACACTGCCCGGTCCTGCTCCATCCTTACTATCATTGTTATGCTTGAGCTCATTGTTGCAGCCACTGTCTCAGTCCACCTTGTTGAGGGTCATCCTCTTTTCTGCTGACCCTGTACTTTGCCAAGCATGATGTCCTTCTTCAGGGACATGTTCTCCTGACAACATGTCCAAAGTATGTAAGATGCAGTCTCGCCATCCTTGCTTCTAAGGAGCATTCTGGTTGTACTTCTTCCAAGACAAATTTGTTCATTCTTTTGGCAGTCCATGGTATACTCAACATTCTTCGCCAACACCACAATTCAAAGGCATTAATTCTTCTTTGGTCTTCCTTATTCATTGTCCAGCTTTCACATGCATATGATGCAATTGAAAATATCATGGCGTGGGTCAGGCGCACCTTAGTCTTCAAGGTGACATCTTTGCTCTCCAACACTTTAAAGAGGCCCTTTGCAGCAGATTTGCCCAGTGCAATGCCTCTTTTGATTTTTCAACTGCTGCTTCCATGGCTGTTGATTGTGGATCCAAGTAAAATGAAATCCTGGACAGCTTCAATCTTTTCTCCATTTATCATGATGTTATCATGATATTAGTTGGAAAATAGGGCCTTGGTGATAGAAATAATGCCGGAGACCAAATGATAGAATTTTGCAAGACCAACGACTTCTTCATTACAAATATCTTCTTTCACCAACATAAATGGTGTTTTTTTTTTTTTTTATACACATGGACCTCACCAGATGGAACACACAGAAATCAAATTGACTACATCTGTGGAAAGAAATGATGGAAAAGCTCAATATCATTAGTCAGAACAAGGACAGGGGCTGACTGTGGAACAGACCATCAATTGATCATATGCAAGTTCAAGCTGAAACAAGAAAATCAGAGCAAGTCCACGAGAGCCAAAATATGACCTTGAGTACATCCCACCTGAATTTAGAGACCACCTCAAGAATAGATTTGACGCATTGAACACTAGTGGCCGAAACGATTTGTGGAATGACATCAAGGGCATCATCCATGAAGAAAGCAAGAGGTCATTGAAAAGACAGGAAAGAAAAGACCAAGATGGATGTCAGAGGACACTCTGAAACTTGCTCTTGAACGTTGAGCAGCTGAAGCAAAAGGAAGAAGTGATGAAGTAAAGAACTGAGCGGAAGATTTCAAAGGACAACTCGAGAAGACAAAGTAAAGTATTATAATGACACGTGCAAAGAGCTGGAGATGGAAAACCAAAAGGGAAGAACACCCTCAACGTTTCTCAAGCTGAAAGAACTGAATAAAAAATTGAAGCCTCGAGTTGCAATAGTGAAGGATTCTATGGGGAAAACGCAAAATGATGCAGGAAGCATCAAAAGAAGATGGAAGGAATACACACAGTCATTATACCAAAAAGAATTGATGTTCAACCATTTCAAGATGTGGTATATGATCAGGAACCAATGGTACTGAAGGAAGAAGTCCAAGCTGCTCTGAAGGCATTGGTGAAAAACAAGGCTCCAGGAATTGATGGAATATCAATTGAGATGTTTCAACAAACACATACAGCATGAGAGGTGCTCACTCGTCTATGCCAAGAAATATGGAAGACAGCTTCCTGGCCAACTGAATGGAAAAGATCCATATTTATGCCTATTCCAAGTTGATCCAGCCGAATGTGGAAATTATAGAACAATATCATTAATATCACATGCAAGCAAAATTTTGCTGAAGATCATTCAAAAACGGCTGCAGCAGTATATCGACAGGGAACTGCCAGACTTTAGGCCGGTTTCAGAAGAGGTCGTGGAACCAGGGATATCATTGCTGATGTCAGATGGGTCCTGGCTGAAAGCAGAGAATACCAGAAGGATGTTTACCTGTATTTTATCAACTATGCAAAGGCTTTCGACTGTGTGGATCATAACAAACTATGGATAACATTGCAAAGAATGGAAATTCAAGAACACTTAATTGTACTCATGAAGAACCTTTACATAGTTCAAAAGGCAGTTGTTTGGACAGAACAAGGGGATACTGATTAGTTTAAAGTCAGGAAAGGTGTGCGTCAGGGTTGTATTCTTTCATCATACGTATTCAATCTGTATGGTGAGCAAATAATCTGAGAAGCTGGACTACATGAAGAAGAATGGGGCATCAGGATTGGAGGAAGACTCATTAACGACCTGCGTTATGTGGATGACACAACCTTGCTTGCTGAAAGTGAAGAGGACTTAAAGCACTTACTAATGAAGATCAAAGACCACAGCCTTCAGTATGGACTGCACCTCAACATAAAGAAAACAAAAATCCGCACAACTGGACCAATGAGCAACATCATGATAAATGGAGAAAAGATTGAAATTGTCCAGGATTTCATTTTACCTGGATCCACAATCAACAGCCACGGGAGCAGCAGTCTAGAAATCAAAAGAGGCATTGCGTTGGGTAAATCTGCTGCAAAGGACCTCTTCAAAGTGTTGAAGAGCAAACACGTCACCTTGAAAACTAAGGTGCACCTGACCCAAGTGATGGTATTTTCAATTGCATCATATGCATGTGAAAGCTGGACATGAATAAGGAAGACTGAAGAAGAATTGATGCCTTTGAATTGTGGTGTTGGCAAAGAATATTGAGTATACCATGGACTGCCAAAAGAATGAACAAATTTGTCTTGGAAGAAGTACAACCAGAATGCTCCTTAGAAGCAAGGATGGCAAGACTGTGTCTTACATACTTTGGACTTGTTGTCAGGAAGGATCAGTCCCTGGAGAAGGACATCATGCTTGGCAGAGTACAGGGTCAGTGGAAAAAAGGAAGACCCCCAACGAGGTGAATTGACACAGTGACTGCAACGATGAGCTCAAGCATAACAACAATTGTAAGGATGGCGCACCACTGGGCAGTGTTTCGTTCTGTTCTGCATAGGGTCGCTATGAGTTGGAACCAACTTGACGGCACCTAACAACAACAAGAAGACTGGAAGGACCCCAGAGGTTATGGCCCCTGGACTCTCTGTTAGCTCAAAACTAAAAACATTCCTGAAGCCCACTCTTCAGACAAAGATTAGACTGGACTATAAGATATAAAATGACACTGGTGAGGAGTGTGCTTCTTAGCTCAAGAAGACACAAGAAACTATGTGGGCAGCTCCCATCTGGAGGTGAGATGAGAAGGCAGAGGGGGACAGGAGCTGGTTGAATAGAGAAGGGAAATACAGGGTAGAGAGGAGGAGTGTGCTGTCATATTGTAGGGGGAGCAACTATGGTCATATAACAATGTGTGTATAAGTTTTTGTATGAGAAACTGACTTGAATTGTAAACTTTCACTTAAAGTACAATTAAAAAAAAAAAAAAGAATCCGTGAAGAAACTCAGCTTGCGCCTCAAAGAATCACAGCAACTAAGGATCCAGCTCTTTCCTCCCCGTTGGTGGTGGGCCTGAGCCTAGATAAGTAGCCCAGTGGCTGGCAGCCCCTCAGAAGTGCGACCTTGAAGGGGGAAACTGCTTGCATAGCTACTGTCCTCACTGTTGCCTTTAAGTAGCTAAGGTCTGCCTTGAGGCCAGAGATACTTATGGCAACACTTTTGAAATTAAAAAAAAAAAAATTCATTTTCAGCTTGGAAAGGGAGCAAAGGTCTCAGAGCAAGGTTGCGTGAGCCCTCAAGCACTTAGAGATATGCTCTTTCAATGTAGATAAATATACATACACATGTTTGTATGTGTGCACACACAAATACACTCACACGCTGCCAGTGTACATGGATTTGGTGGATTAGAGAATGTGGCAAATTCTTTGATGTGCTTCCTCTGGAGAGTGGGGCCTATTTCCATGCCCCTTGAATCTTGGCTGGCACCTGAGCGTTTGGTCAGTTGAGTACAAAGGAAGTGAATCTACTCCAGATCTGGGCCTGGCCTTTAAGAGAACTGGCAGCCTTGGCCTCCTGGACCCTGGCACATCATATAAGAGGCATGACTACTCTGCTTGAGAGACTATGTGGAGAGGCCCTGAATGATGGGGAGAGAAGGAGAGAGATCCAGCTGAGCCTAGCATTCCAGCTGTTCCAGCCAAAGCACAAGGCATACTAGTGAAGCCATTTTGAACGCTTTAGACCAGCCCAGGCCCCAGCTGAACACCCAAGTGGCTTCAGTCAACTCCACTTGATGCATCAGCCGTATAAAATGGTGGCTGTTTGGATTCACTAAGTTTTGCAATACCCTGTAAACGAACAAGAGACTCCTCGGCACCGGGTGGGGACAGGTTCTAGAGGTGCTGCCAAGCTGTGTTCAGAACTCTTGTTCCATTTCAAGGTCCAGACCATGTTCTGGTCTGACCTCCCTCACTGGACTCTTTAACATTGGGTGAAGGTCTTCTGGGGCCCTCAGAAGTGTAGTCATTATGGAACGAGCCAGGTTCATTAGACAAATTCCATGTTTTTTCCTACTAGAAACAATTTCTACATGCAAATGAATTCACTCAAAGTATCAGCACCCAATTCTCTGCCCCAGGTGGACACCCTGTTACGGATACTTTACTAGTTGGTGTGACTGCTATTTTAAAGTTTTTAAAAAGGTTGAAACCAAAATCAAACCAAAGCCATTGCCATTGAGTCAATTCCAACTCACAGCAAACCTACAGGACGGAGTAGAACTGCCCCATAGGCCTCCCAAGGCTGTAATCTTTATGGAAACCACATATTTCTCCCAAGGAGAGGCTAGAGGGTTTGAACCACCAATCTTTGGCTTAACAGCCCAGTGCTAGGGGGCGGTATTAACTAGGAGAAAGAAGTAAATCTTCAAAAAAGTTTTCTTTGAGAGGAAGGAACAATTCAAGAATGGAAAATGCATGGATAATTATGGTGCTTTAATCCTTCCCTATTTGCTTTGGAATCATCTTATTTTCTCTTCCCCCCAAAGCTCAAGTCCTAAAGCCTGTGCTGCTTTTCCGGGTACAAACAAAAAGTTCGCAATTATTATTCTCTGTCAGAGCTATTTTCTCCTTGTTTTTCTTTCTCTTCCCTTGCTAAAATTAGTGTTCCTAGCTGGGATCCATAGTTAATTCAGTACATCGCTCTAGCTCTGAGTCACATGCCAAGAACACCTTTTCAATCTGGTTCTCAGGGTGTCCACATTGATGTGCTGCGCTGGGGGCACCAAAGTGATGTTCAGTGATGCATAGTGCTTCTATTCTAAGCTTACATTTGACTGTTTATAGGGCCGTAAGAAACAGCCTAATCTCTACCTGCTGACAAAATGAATGTGGGTGAGATGCTTCTAGATTTGTGACTTTCAAGCACAGAAGTTAGATGCGCTTTCAGCAGGCAGGGGCTTGCTGGATCTCAGCTCTTCAAATAGCCTTTTCATTAGATCTGGGCATGAAACAACCTTTTCTTAGCCAGTTAAAAGCAAGCAGGTTCAGGAATTTAATGTGTCAAAGATACTACTTTTCATTTCTCAGGAAATCGTTAATTATTTTCTGATCCTCTCATGTCAAAGGGTAGGATATTTATCAAAAGCCTAAAAAGAAATAAAATCTGGTGGAGGAAGAACTGAATATATTAGTTAGGACTTGTAACTTTAAGTTATAGAAAAACTACGCAGGACATACAATATATTGTCCAAACCAGGACACTTTTGAGAGTGAAAGGGGGTATTATTAGTAATTACTTCAGGACAACAGGTGCAAACTCAGATGCGTTTCCACCCTTAAAATATCACAACTCAAATTGGCTTAAGCAATAAAGGAGATTCGCTGGCCTGCATGCCAAGAAGTCTAGGTGGATGGGCTTTGAGACTGGCTTCTCCAGCAGTCCAACTGGTTTCTTGTAATGTCTCCACTCTGCCTTCTGGATAGTACCTTGTCCTAAGCTGGTCCTTCTCATGGTCATAGAAAGTACCTGGAGTGCCATGCTTCCTCCTTCACCTTCAGCAACAGAGAGCCCACTCTGTCCCAGCTTTCTAAGCAAGAAGTGTGAAGCTCGCATCACATGCACACCGCTATACAAGTGACATGACCAAAGGAATGGGATGCTTTGACTGACTTCAACCAACAAGGGCCCACCCTGCGAGGTGTGCGTGGGGTCATTTGTCTCGTAAGTACTTGGGCCAGATTGGGGATGAATGGCCCTTTTCATTAAAATCTGGGCAATGTCAAGAAAGGAGGTGGGATAAATACTGGATGGGTAACTGACAAATGTAGTCCTGAGTGGTACAAATGGTTAAGACGCGGTTGCTAACCGAAATGCTGGAGGTTTGAATCTACCCAGAGGTGCTTCAGAAGAAAGACCTGGAAACCTGTTGCTGAAAAATCAGCCACTGAAAACCCTGTCAAGCACAGTTCTACTCTGATACGCGTGGGGTCGCTGTCCGATACGCGTGGGGTCGCCGTCCGATACGCGTGGGGTCGCCGTAAGTCCGAAACCTTTTTTTTTTTTGCTAGCAAAAATCTGTTCTATTGGAAACAAACCTGATATTTAATAAAGAAATTTCTTTTAGGCTGTGGTAGTTAAGAAGGGAACCCTGGTGTCAGATTTCCTAGATGCAAACGGAGACTTTAACACTTAACAGCCACTCTGTCCTATGGGGTCGCTATGAGTCAGGATTGACTCGACGGCAATGTTATTTTAACCTCGGGCAAGATGTTTAACCTAAGTCTCATTTCCCCAGTCTAGAAAATGGGAATAATAATATTAGCTGCCTGGTGTGGTTGTTATGAGGATTAAATGAGATAATACATGTCATGGATTGAATTATGTCCCTCCAAAATATCTGTTAACTTGGCTAGGTCATGATTCCCAGTATTGTATGATTGTCTACCATTTCATCATCTGATGTGATTTCCTTATGTGTTGTAAATCCTATCACTATGATGTAATTAGATGGATTAGTGGCGGTTATATTGATGAGATCTACATGATTAGATACTGTCTTAAGCCAATCTCTTTTGAGATATAAAAGACAGAAGCAAGCAGAGAGACTTGGGGACCTCATGCCTCCAAGAAAGCAGTGCCGGGAGCAGAGTGTGTCCTTTGGACCCAAGGTTCCTGCATGGGGAATCTCCTAGATCAAGGGAAGACTGTTGACATGGACCTTCCTCCAGACTTGGTAGAGAGAGAAAGCCTTCCCCTGGAGCTGGCATCCTGAATTTGGACTTCTGGCATACTGGATTGTGAGAGAAGAAATTTCTCTTTGTTAAAGGCATCCACTTGTGGTATTTCTGTTATAGCAGCATTGGACAACCAAGACAATACCTAAAATGCTTATATCAGTGTCTGGTATATGATAAGTGCTTAGTAAATGTTAGCCATTCTTATAGTGTTCATTTTAGTAATTATTGAGGGGACATTCATAGGAATTTATAAAGAAACACGAAAGTAGCAGCAGCAGAGAAATCAGTTTTCTTGACTGAAGGAGGAATAATGAAGGCTGGAAAAGAGCTGGAGTAAACACTGGGATCAGGACAACATCAAGGAGAGGGGAAGAATGACCCCGCAAATAAGCAAATGAGTAAAGGCAGGTTTCAGAAAGTTCAAAATGGCTTCTTTCCAAGGTGAGTCTGTCATTCTTAAATAACACAACTAACTCTTTCAGGAGCCTTTTCTGATGTTTCACGGTCAAAAAATTCTTCCTTAGATTCAAGGTAAACTCCTCAGGTTGTCACATGAGCCTATTTTATGTCTTCACACAGGATAAAACATGGGCAAAGGTTTTAGAGACATGGAGAGTTAAGATGGAGCTTTAGAGATGTTGCAGAGGAAAAGTGACAAGGCTTAGTGACATCCATTTCTTAGTGACAGAGAAAAGGGTCACTTCAGATGCAAGTCTGTGATAGCGTGCATGAGAGACGAGGGAGACAATGGTATCTTTGACAGAGAGAGAGAGGGGAGAGGTTTGTCTGCTCGATAAGGGGTTGGATTTACAAATATAAGGTAGTGGGATTACCAGGGCACTGAGAGTAAAAGCAAAATGGTGCCAGAAGAGTAGAGACAACATTTTCTCTTCCCCTCTGTCCTCTCCTAGATAAGTAGGCAGTTAAAAAGCGAGGTGAATATGCTGCCAACAGTAAGTTTTAACAATCTGTACCATTCTTGCAAAGTTTACTGATTAGAAAAAAAATGAGCATGGATATTTTTCCAGTCCAACGTCTTGTTGAGCACACACGTGTGTGTGTCGGGAGGAGGGGGTGGTTGGTGGAATTGTTGGCTTTTCTCTGTGTTCCAGGGCTTTTGTCACACCACTGTGACTTTTTTATTTTGCCTGAGCCATCAGTCAAGTAAGCTTTCTGCCCTCTAAATGCAGGCTGAACCGTTTGCAACAACCACACATGCGCACTAATTTTAGTTTTTGCTTTTTTGTGTTTCTCTATAACTTTTCTAGGAGGCTGAATTTGGGTAGTCTCTTGTATTTAAAAAAGAAATTATAGTTTCCTCAGATTGGGTTTCAACAGAAGACAAATTAGATTTCTGAAATTTTGGTTATTTATTACTATAATGGGATTAAATGTAAATTCTCCAAAAACGAATCATTTTCATTATAAAAAGTTATCCGAGAATTTATACATACAATGTGGCACAGTGGTTAAGTGCTACAGCTGCTAACCAAAAGATGGGCAGTTGGAATCCGCCAGGCGCTCCTTGGAAACTCTATGGGGCAGTTCTACTCTGTCCCGTAGGGTCGCTATGAGGCGGAATCGGCTCGACAGCAGTGGGTTTTTTGGGTATACACATGACATCTGGTAATGTTTTTGCCTCTGAGGTTTGGACTTTGATTTGTTGTCATTGCTGTTGTGTGCCCTTGAGTTGATTCCAACTCATAAAACCCACTGCCAAGGAGTCGATTCTGACTCACAGCAACATACAGAAGACAGTAGAACTGCCCCCGAGGGTTTCCGACGCTGTAAATCTTTGCAGAAGCAGATTGCACATCTTTCTCCTGCAGAGCAGCTGCTATGTTCAAACCACTGACCTTTTCATTAGTGCTTTAACCACTGCACCACTAGGGTCCCTAATCTGACTCATAAACCAAACCAAACCCAGTGCCGTCGAGTCGATCCTGACTCATAGCGACCCCACGGGACAGAGTAGAACTGCCCCATAGAGTTTCCAAGGAGCGCCTGGTGGATTTGAACTGCTGACCCTTTAGGTTAGCAGACGTAGCACTTAACCACTACGCCACCAGGGTTTCCATCCGACTCATAGAGACCCCATATAACAGAGTAGAAGTGCCACATAGGGTTTTCTAGGCTGGAGCAAATATCTAGTTATATCATTGTTAGGAAATTAAAATCCTAAAGAGAGTCGTGTTCCATCAAAAAGAGAAAATATGAAAAGAATTAGGTTTTTTACCCCAGCACACATTGCCGTATCACCAACCATGGTTTTTTCTTGTTGAACTCTCTTATTCCCATTATCAAGTTGATGGCAGATAACTTTTTTTTTGGCAAGTAGTTGCTCAAAAGATGATTGCAAATGACTGAATGAATGAATCTATTATATTTGGGAAAATCAATCCAATTTGTTCATGACAAGCATTGAAATACTATTTGTAATTGATGCAAAGTTATGGACACAAAGTTACATTTTATATTTTAAAATAGATCTGACTCTAATTTATTGATATGTTTAAGAATTTAATTCTTACTTAACCACTTGACCTGCTACTGGCCACTAGTTTCAATTATTTAACAGCTTAAACTGACACTTCGTACGTAAATGGAAGCACCCTAACGTAATACAGGTATCTCCCTAAGTGCCCATTATACGCCTCAGCGTTCCCTTCGATTGGAATGTGTTAGTAAGAATCTAATTACACTGGTTTATAGCTGATGGAATTACAGAAGGAGAAGATTTCTCTCCTACTTACTTATTAGACCTCAATAAGTGTTCCTTTGCAATCTGTTGCTATTCAATTACCAAGTAATAACTGTCTCAATGAATCTAATTGAAATGCTTATTTCAAACTCCTATCACACACCAAAAAGGAGGCTTAACTTGGAGTGCTTCCACCGGATGGGGCTTGGCTTGTTCGCCCAGAAAGAAATGATTTTCCTGGGAGGAGAAATGTGCACACCTGTGAAGCGTTTGCAGAGCTTCAAGGGCATCCACAGCTCCGTCATTCACATATCCTAAACCATAAAGCCCACCACAAAACCTTGCTATTCAAGCCCCTGCCCATGTGAACACTCGCACAATCATTTGGCTTGTATTTTTCTCTCACAATTAGAAGCTTTTGTTAAACTTTTCTAAGTGAAGACAGAATAATAATAATATCAATACCTAATGTATTTTAATGTATATAGGGCCCTTACCAGTACCAACTGCCTAAACACATCACATGGAAATTTGTTAAATCCCCATTATTAAAAAAATAACCAAAGCACAAAGAAATTAAAACAGCGTTTACTCAAGTTCCCCCTACCTCTGCAAAAAAAAAAAAAAAAAAAAAGGCCATCAAGTTGATTGCGACTCAGTGACCCTATAGGACACAGCAGAACTGCACCATAGGCTTTACGAGGAGGGGCTGGTGGATTTGAACTGCCAACCTTTCAGTTAGGAACCAAGCTCTTAACCACTGCACCACCAGGGCTCCTTACTTAAGTGATATAGGGAGACTATTCTGATTCTAAGCAACAACAGCAACAAATGGCCCAGTGTAGGCTAGTTACAATAGAGCTTATAAAGAGAAGAGGAAGAAGAAAAGGAAATCAGCCACTGGCTAATTTTACAGTGATTTATTGAGCTCTGCCTCCCCCTGACTGAGAACAGCTGACGTCAGGTTACTAGGTGGTCTCTGGCCTGGCCTTCACCTATTTATAGCTATGTGGTCTCTTGAATTAAAAATAAGGGAGCACATAGTCATTTTCATTAAATCACTGTTACTCACTACCCTCGTTAAGCTGGAAAAGACAAAGTGACAATGCTACGAAATAGTTTAGCAGTTCCTGGTGAAAAATGCAAGCTCATAGTTTTATAGGTTTGGGTCAGGGTTTTGCTGTGAATTTTGGCCTTGTGTGTAAGAGAAATCTCTTGAAATCAAAGTAAAATGTCTATTTTTTAATTTTATTTCATATCACAAACCCCCTTAGAGGTATACACAGACACACACACATATAATTACTATCTCCATTTAACAGATGGGGGACCTGAGTACAGTTTATTTTTTAGAACCCAACCAAACCAAATCCAGTGCCATCGAGTTGATTTTGACTCATAGCAACCCTATAGGACAGAGTAGAACTGCCCCGTAGAGTTTCCAAGGAGCACCTGGCTGATTCGAACCACCGACCCTTTGGTTAGCAGCTGTAGCACTTAACCACTATGACACCAGGGTTTCCTTATTTTTTAGATGAGAGAAAATTCACACAACTTAGAATAAGAGGCAGAATTTGTGATGCAGACCCAGACAAGCTGGCTGACTACAGAGTCTGCCACTCACCTGCATATACCATCACAAAAACAAAGACTTGAATGTTAGAGCTTAGTGGATGTAAACTCCATTTGCTCAAGAAACTTAAGCTTCAAACTCCTGCAGCAAAGACTGGACTAGATCTAAGGCTCCTGAGCCCAAGTTCTGTGCATTCTAACCTAAACCGTGCTTCACTGTTTAAAAACAATGAAATAACTACAAAACGACAAAGTCCCTTGAGTTAGATGTCCCATATAATAACCCTCCCCCTGCCCCCACCATGACCTCACTTCTGTAACGTGTTTGAATCAGCAACAGCATCTTAACACCCATTCATCTCAGGGTCATGATAGAATTTATTTGAGAGGCTGCTTAAGAAGACAGCTCCAAACATAGCATTTGTTTATTTTTTAAAGAAGTTTAAAGCTGTATTGGCCCAGACACAAAAGTAAGATTGATTTAGGGACTGGCAAATTACTTTGACAATTCACAATTTTCATAGAGACTCCGTGAAGATTCTCCCATTCAAATCCACATGGGAAGAGCTGGTCATGGCTGCGGAGCTGCTGGCACAGACAGGCTAAGTGCACTGAAGTCAAGGCAGCCAGAGCAGAGTGTGGCCCTGCTGCAGTCTCAGCCATCATTGGGACATCCACTGCCTGGATTGTCTTCCCCTCCAAAAACGTTGACAAAAAGCTGGAGATAGAAATACCGTATGACCCAGCAAGCCCACTCCTAGGAATATATCCTAGAGAAATAAGAGTCTATCACATGAACAGACTGTGATAGTGCACTCCCATGTTCACTGCAGCATTGTTCACAATAGCAAAAAGATGGAAACAACGTAAGTGCCCATCAACAGATGAATGGATAATCAAACTGTGGTACATGCACACAATGGAGTATTACCCAATGATAAAGAACAATGATGAATCTGTGAAGGAAGGTTTACACACAAAAATAAACAATTTTTGATGGTTACGAGGAAGGGGAGGGTTTGGGATAGAAAAACACTAAATAGATAGGTAAGAGGTAACTTTGGTGAAGGGTAAGACAGTACACAGTACTGGGGAAGCCAGTACATCTTGTACAAGGTAAGGTCATGGAAGCTCCATAGACACATCCAAGCTCCCAGAGGGACCGAATTGCTGGGCTAAGGGCTATAGGGACCATGGTCTCAGGGGACTTCTAGCTCAACTGGCACAACATAGCTTATAAAGAAACTGTTCTACGTTCTACTTTGGTGAGTGGTGTCTGGGGTCTTAAAAGCCTGTGAGCAGCCATCTAGGATACTCCACTGGTCTCACTCCTTCAGGGGCAAGGGAGAATGAAGAAAACTGAAGATACAAAAGAAAGATTAGTCCTAAGGACTGATGGACCACAGCTACCATGGCCTCCAGCAGACTGAGTCCAGTACAACTAGATGGTGCCGGCTCCCACCACTGACTACTCTGACAGGGATCACAATGGAGGGTCCCAGACAGAGCTGGAGAAAAATATAGAACAAAATTCTAACTCAAAGAGAAAACCCAGACTTGCTGGCCCTACAGAGACTGGAGTAACCATGAGAGTATGGCCTCTGGACACCCTTTCAGCTGAGTAATGAAGTCACTCCTGAGGTTCACCCTTCAGCCAAAGATTAGACAGGCCCATAAAACAAAATGAGATTAAAGGGGTAAACCAGCCCAGGGGAAGGACTAGGAGGCAGGAGAGGACAGGAAAGCTGGTAAGAGGTAACTCAAGGTTGAGAAAGGAGAGTGTTGACATGTTGTGGGGTTGTTAACCAATGTCATAAAACAATATGTGCACTATTTAATGTTTTTTTATTGTTTAAAGTACAATAAAAAAAAAATGTTAACAATGGAGTCAGTGACACCTCATAGATTTCGAGGATTTCTGGTGCAACAATATCTCTATGGAACGTGTAAGGGTTTTACAAGCAAAGAAATTGAGAAGAATAAGAACACTTTATGTAAATTATCTTGTAAATAAATTTATGTAAATAAGCAGTCTAGCATCTAGCACTTAACCACTGTGCCACCAGGGCTCCTTGTGAAGTATCTAGGTTTGCTAAAGAGTCAGCTTGTGACTTACATGGGCGAGTATCTTTGCTCTGCTTGTGAATCACCAGAAAGGGAGTCTCTCTGGCCCATTCCTGTCCCACATTTCCATCTGTGTGGCATTCTTCACATTTTAAACCACAATGTTGTTCTCCAGACACACATGCTGCTCCATGCCAATTCCGGAGACTTTCGGGCTCTTTTGGCATTCACCCAGAGTTTTTAAGGAGGAATGGGTCCTTGTATCTACCCAGTTAACAGAGTATCAATATTATGGAGACTGCTCCCGGGACAATAACTTCTTCTCTAGAGAAAGACAATAATGTGATGGGAGCAGGTCATTCACCCTCCTGAGGATGTCCTGAGTTCAGCCAGCCAACCAGCCAGCCAGTAAATAGTTTTTGAGTACCATTAATGTGCCCAGCAAGTTCTTGGGTAGTGCAAACTGTTAATATGATAGGCTGCTAACCAAAATGTTGGAAGTTGGAGTCCATCCAGAGGCTTCTTGCAAGTAGGTTTAGCTTACTTCCGAAAAATCTACCTCTGAAAAACTAGCCACTAAAAACCCTATGGAGCACAGTTCTCTGACATTCATGATCACCATTAGCTGGAATCACTCAGTGGCAACTTGTTTTGGTCTTTTAAAGCACCAAGCCTTCTACTAGGATACCTGCCTCAAGGACTTAAAGTGTGGAGAGCTACGACGTATAAGTGGGAATAGGGAATTCACAATGAAGAAGCTAGAGTTTAACTCAGTCCTATCCTTCCTCAACAGAAAAAGCCCTGAACAAGGGTTCATACAGACCATGCAGTAGGCAGGAACCAATTCCAGGCACAGAGAGTGAATTATGGAACAAAAGTAAAAATTGCCAAGAATTTTTAAAATTCCATATGGATTTTTATGAAAAAGGACTACTTATCTGCATAGAAGGATGGGCATGGATTTGAAATCTTTTTTCAATTTTAAAAATGTTTAAATGTTAAATCATGCAGACATATACTATAGTTACAAGAAGTAAATTTAGTGGTGTATGTGGAAAAGTTTTTCCAAAACGGAATAGATCATATAGTATTTATACAGAATAGATATTACATCCTCCATTCTCAATATTTGATTTTCAAAATAGTGAGTTGTTCAGTTTTGGACTCTAAGTTAAATGTTATTTATTAAATTATGCCTATTTAAAATATGGTCATTATACTTATTTTTGGTCATTTCTTTAAGGTGTAGGATGTCAACAACTTTTAAACTGTTTGCCTTAGCTGGTCAATTATTAGAGGACCCCAATCTTAAATAACAATCTAGAGAGTGATTCATATGGCTTTGAATATGCTGCAGGCGTGTTGCTCCTTCATTAGAGTTCCACAAGGAGCTCTTACCCATTGCCTTCGGGTCAATTCTGACTCATAGTGATCCTACAGTACAGGGTAGAACTGCTCCATAGGGCTTTCCAAGACTGTAAATCTTTATCAGAGCAGACTACCACATCTTTCTCCCATGGAGCAGGTCGGGCTGCCTACCTTACAGTCGAGCTCTTAACGACTGTGCCACCTGGGTTCCTAGCAGCTCTTAGTGCAGATTTAGCCCTGGAGAATTTGACTTTGTCTCTTTCCATTAATGCTTGTGAAACTGGACCAAGGGGTCCGTGCCCAGCGTGCAAGAAGCCAAACTCTCAGATGCTGTGTTTGAGAAAGAAAGGGTTGATTTCGCAGGCTTGCAAGTGGGCACTCAGAGCAATCGACCCCAGATTGAGTTCCCCCATATGCGCAAGCAATGTACGATTTGTACTCATACATATTCACCTAGGGGTGGAGGGAAACGGTAGGCAGGATCAGAGGTTTTACCCAGCCATAGTTTCTACTGATTATTTATTAAGAGGAGGGGCTAATACTCGGCACGGAAGTGGCCAACGGACCAAACGCTTTTGAAATGGGCTCGACTATTGTTGATGATGCATTTCCGGTGACTTTGGTTCCTTGGCCTGAGTCTTTTGGTTCCTTGACGTAAGTTCTCTTGCGTTATTGAGCTTGTGTGGCAGCCCAGGGTCCTTTGTGGGTCATCATGGTCTGCTCTGGGCATGTCAGGCTACTAGGAGCCGATTAGATCTGGACTCTTCTGGGGCTGTCTGGAGGGTCTGAGAAACAACTTAGAGGAAGTGAGTGACTTGGTAGGGAGGTGATCTGGAGTGGCCTGCTACCTGGTGGAAAAAACTAATTAATTAGGTGTCTTCAGTGTCTTCGGCCTCCAGAGTCCCCTAACACTTTCTCTCTCTTTGTTTGGACTTTTGATTCTTCTTGGCTCTTTCCTTTTCTCTTAAAACATGAAAATCAATTTTGGGACTTCCTATATTTGGTTCAAATAGATGATATTGATAGAGTTTCATGATCTAAACTTTAGGTATGAATCACTTATTGCAAATGAAAGGAATATATTGCAAATTAGGATAATTTGAGTAGAGTATAAAACAGGGGATTTACAGAGCTGTGGGCAGGGTGTAAGGGACCAGAAGGGAGGACCCATTGCCTGGGGTTAGTAGGTACAGGCAACATTACCAAATCTAGACCTGAAGAAGAGGAGAGACAGAGAGCGATTGCTGGCACTTGGAGACAGAGGGGGCTTTGTGGAACTAAAACCTTCAGTCTCACAGCCTTGAGATTTGTGAGGATTTATCATGTGCTGGATTAGGCTATGATTACAAAGATATGCTTGATACGGAGGCTACCGCCAGTCAAGGCTTCAGTCAAGAATGGGAAATGACATGTACACACATAATTTGATTGTAATGTAGAAAATGATGAGGTATATAATAGGAGTTCACATAAAGACTAAGGAGTTTTGAGAGGCCAGATTCCTTCCAGCCAACACATCAGAAGGATTGCCGTAGAGCAGAAAATAGAAAGCTTAGTCTGACCGAAGCATCTGGTGCACGAAGGGAATTTAGATTTTGTCATCTCTGAACCAGTCCAATCTTCACCCTTTTGCTGTTCTTTTTCCCTTTTTCAACCTTTTTTCTCCCTCTTTTGACTTTTTCTTTTTTTTCCCTTTGACAGAATTTGGGTGTAAGAGCAAATGAGAGTGAAGTGGGGGACAGTGGGGCTCTGTGGAATGTCAGGCAAACATGCTAAGCCTAGTTTTCCCAAGCTCTGACATAGTCCTGGTGGTGCAGTAGTTAAGCATTTGGCTGATAACCAAAAGGTCAGCAGTTTGAATCCACCAGCTGCTCCTTGGAAACCCCACAGGGAAGTTCTGCTCTGTCCTATAGGGTCACTATGAGTCAGCATCAGCTCGATGGCAATGGGTGAAATAGTCATGACCCAGGGATCCCTTTATCAATGATGGGAAAAAAGAAAATAATTCCAAGAGCAAAGGCTATTTGTTTTATCTCTTTAACCTAATTCTTCTGTTGCTCTCCCCATTTTCTAAGAACTCATATCAGAAAAAGCAGGAGAGGAGAGGGAAGACAGCTTTTAGAGAGTGCAGCTTGTCTTTTGTCCTTCAGACAAAGGTCAGAGGCCATGTCTGCCATTACCAGTTGCAGTGAACAGCTGATTTATTTCACAACTCAACCCATGTACACAAGCCAGGTATTTTTTCATGGACTACAGGGCAGCAATACTTTCCAGCATGCTGTACAACTACCCAGACTAGGGGTTATTCTTTTGTGCATGACAGTGCTATTTAAGGAAAGATAAGGTATCCTAACTCTTTGTTTTTTGTTTTTTAATTCGTTCACCAACTGAGCCCAGTTAATGTGAAAAATTTATCTTCAACCCATTCTCACTCATTTCGCTAGATGCATGCACCCTGAATGAAATGAATGAATGAATAAATGCTTGCAAAAAAAGCATCATATTTATCATACTGCATGTACTCTAATTGCCATTTATTAGCTTTTCTGCTACCCTAATAAGCCACAATTCTGTTGAGGGGAGAAATAACACTTTATTCATTTTTTAATCTCCTGCATCTAGAAGACACACACACATATATATATGGTCCATGACAGGCCCTCAATGCATATTTGTTTGAATGAGTAACTGACTCACTAAATGAACATTCTGTCTTGTAGGAGTGTGCCATGGATTGAATTGTGTCCCCCCCAAAAAAGTGTGTCAACTTGGCTAGGCCATGATTCCCAGTATTGTGCGATTGTCCACGTTTTGTCACCTGATGTGATTTTCCTATGTATTGTAAACCCTACCTCTACGATATTAGTGAGGCAGGATTAGAGGCAGTTATGTTAATGAGGCAGGACCCAATCTACAAGATTCGGTTGTGTTTTAAGTCAAACTCTTCTGAGATATAAAATAAAAGCGAGCAGAGAGAAGGGGGGACCTCATACCACCAAGAAAGTAGTGCCAGGAGCCTTTCTTCATGGAGAAGCTCCTCAGCCAGGGAGAGATTGATGACAAGGAATCTTCTCCAGAGCCAAAAAAGAGAAAGCCTTCCCCTGGAGCTGGCACCCTGAATTCAAACTTCTAGCCTGCTGGACTGTGAGAGAATAAATTTATCTTTGTGAAAACCATCCACTTGTGGTATTTCTGTTACAGCAGCACTAGATAACCAAGACAAGTGATTTAGGAAAATAATGTGAGATAATGAAGTCCCATCATTGAGACCATATTGGGAAGGGCCTTGAATATAAGACTTAAGGAGGTTGGAATTTATTATTCTTTTTTTGCTGTATTTGCTTTATTCTTTTTGCTATAAGAAGTAACTGAAGATTTTTAAGCAATCATAGAGTGATTTAACGAGTAAGGCTGTGTTTCAGAAAGATCATTCTAATGGTTATTTAGAGAAAGATCGATAATTATGGTGAGAAATCAGATGTAAATCTAAGCTTTGGTTGTTTTCAAAAGGCGACAATGGAAACTTCAATGAACAATGGGCTTTTGAGTTTAAACGTAGGCTACCTTTGCTCTATTGTCTATTAAATAGAAATATACTTTACCTACCTTCCATGGTCTAAAGGTGAGGCATGGTTGCAGAAGACACTGTTCTCATGAGACTGGTATAAACTGTGTTCAATAATTTATCAATTCAGTAAAGTGCTAAGTCACAGGGGAATTCCACATCCCTACTGGCAAAGGAGACTAATCTCAAACTAAGAAAGATAAATGCTTCCATTCCCATTTTTTAACATCTCTCAGGGAAAGAGGAGTCATTGATTCCTGTGGCCCTTTGAAGTACTAGAGAGAAAATTGCATGATTTTTTAGCCCCTCTAAGATTTGAAACGTGAGGCTTATAGAGGCAGATTTCTTTTTCTTTGTTTCTGTCACATGAATAGCTGGCACCTGCTAGTCACACCTTCATATACTACGTTCGTCAGCCGTTTAGGATTTTCACACTGAAATGTGCTTGCTGGGCTGTAAAAAAAAAACAAACTTTTTTTTTTTTACCTGAGGATAACTCAGGTGCAACTACTTGTACTTTTCATATCTCTAAAACCATCCACACACTTCTTCGTTAACATATAATCATAAATACTGATTACTCGCTATGATCTTTTATATATGGCTGCCAATTCTTTGCAGTTCCTTCTGTCAAGAAGCGGGGTATGTTACCTGCTCCCCCTTGAATCTAGGCTGGCCTTGTGACTTGCTTTGATCAAAGGATATGGTGGACATGATTTTGTGTGACTTCCAAGCTTCATCTTCAGCTAAAGAAGAATTAGAGCTCCTAGTCTCACTCTTTTGGAACACTGAAACTTGGAACAAGTTTTAGACTGGCCTCCTTGAGGAAAGAGATCATGTGGGGAGAGGGAGAACATGTGTCCAGCCATCCCAGCTGAGACCCCAGACATACAAGGGAGGCCACTATCACTGACTGCAAGCCCATGAGTGAGCCCGTCTAACACCGTCTGGAGCAGAGATGAGCGGTTACAACTGAACCCTGTCCCAGTTGCCAACCTACAGAACTGTGAGAAAATGAACAGTTATTGTCAACCATTACATTTTGGGGTAACTTGGTAAACAGAATTCAACAGATGGCTTCCCCAAGATTCCCATTCCCTGGTTAGTCAGTCAAATGCTCACCTAGGTGCTGCTGTAAAGGGATTTAGCAGATGTAATTAAAGTCCCTAAGGAGCCCTATGGCACAGTGGTTAGGCACTTTGCTGCTAACCAAAAGGTCGGTGGTTCCACAAGAGAAAGTTGTGGCAGTCTGCTTCAGTAAAGCTTACGACATCTGGAAACCCTAAGGGGCAGTTCTACTCTGCCCCATAGGGTCTCCATGAGTCAGAATCGGCTGGATAGCGCACAACAGCAACAATTAAAGTTCCGAGTCAGTCGACCTTAGGGTATGGAGATCATTACATTGAGCCTGAAGGGATAAAGTGCTCAGGTGGGCACTTTGAAAGCAGCAAGATTTCCCCAACTGGTAGCAGAAGAGGAAGTCACAGATATTCAAAGAATGAGAAGGAAGCCAGCATCCTTGCTGGCATAAAGATGGATGGAGCCACACGGCAAGGAACACAGGCAGCCTCTAGAAGCTAAGAGCCATCATTGGCTGATAGCCAGCAAGGAACCTGGGACCTCCGTCCTACAACAACAAGAAACTGAATTCTACCAACAACTTGAATAAGTTGGAAGCAGATTCTTCCCCAGAGCCTCCAGATGAGTGCCTAGTCTAGCTAATGTCTTGACTTTAGCCTTGTGAGACTCTGAACAGAGAACCTAGTCCAGCCTGCCCATATTTCTGACCTACAGAGCCAACAGTTACAAGCTCTAAGTTTGTGGTAATTTATTACACATCAGTAGAAAACTAATGTTGTTGTTAGGTGCTGTCGAGTCGGTTCCAACTCATAGAAACACTGTATACTACAGAATGAAACACTGCCCAGCCCTGTGCCATTCTCACAATCGTTGCTATGTTTGAGCCCATTGTTGCAGCTACTGGGTCAATCCATCTCATCCAGGGTCTTCCTCTTTTTCACTGACCCTCTACCTTACCAAGCATGATGTCTTTTTCCAGGGACTGATCCCTCCTGATAACATGTCCAAAGTACGTAAGGCAAAGTCTCACCATCCTTGCTTCCAAGGAGCGCTCTAGCTGTACTTCCTCCAGGACAGACTTGCTCATTCTTCTGGCAGTCCATGATATATTCAGTATTTGTCACCAACATCATAATTCAAAGGCATGAATTTCTTCTTCGGCCTTCCTTATTTGTTGTCTAGCTTTTGCATGCATATGAGGCTATTGAAAATATCCTGGCTTAGGTCAGGTGCACTTTAGTCCTCAAAGTGACATCTTTGATTTTCAACACTTTAAAGATGTCATTGCTGATGTCAGATGGATCCTAGCTGAAAGCAGAGAATACCAGAAAGATGTTTACCTGTTTTACTGACTATGTGAAAAAGTACTGGACTGTGTGGATCATAACAAATTAGGGATAACATTGTGCAGAATGGGAATTCCAGAACACTTAATTGTGCTCGTGAGGAACCTGTACTTAGACCAAGAGGCAGTTGTTCAAACAGACAAAGGGATAGTGTGTGGTTTAAAATCAGGAAAGGTGTGCGTCAGGGTTGTATCCTTTCACCGTACTTACTCAGTGTGTATGCTGAGCAAATAATCTGAGAAGCTGGATTACATGAAGAAGAACATGGAATCAGGATTGGTGGAAGACTCACCAACAACCTGCAGTATATAAATGTCTCCTGGTTTCGCTGCTGCTGCTGCTTCTCTGCCACTGCCACCCCTGTATCCATTCACAGCTTCAAAACGACTTCCGCATTTTAGGTACGTGTCAGAGCAGCACCCCACTCTCTCAGTACCAAATTCCGTCTTAGTCATCTAGTGCTGCTATAACAGAGATACCACAAGTGGATGGCTTTAACAAAGAGAAATTTATTCTCTCATAGTCTAGTAGGTTACAAGTCCAAATTCAGGGTGTCAGCTCCAGGGGATGGCTTTCTCTCTCTGTTGGCTCTGGAGAAAGATTCCTTGTCATCAATCTTTCCCCGGTGGAGGAGCTTCTCAGAAGCAGGGACCCCAGGTTCAAAGGACACGCTCTGCTCGCAGTGCTGCTTCCTTGGTGGTATAAGGTCCCCCACTCTCTGCTGGCTTCTCTCTTTTACATCTCAAGGATTGCCTCAAAACACAATCCAATCCTGTAGGTTGAGTCCTGCCTCACTAACACAACCACCACACATCCTCCCTCATTAACAGCATAGAGCCAGAATTTACAACATATAGAAAAATCACACAATATCCCGGAATCCTGACCCAGCCAACTGATACACACATTTTCGGGGGACGTAATTCAGTCCGTGACGTCCACTTCTGACAAAGCAGTCATCGCAAACCCTGTGGAGCACCGTGCTTCTCTGACACGTGAGGGCTCGCTGTGAGTCCCAGCGGATCCAGTGGGAACTGGTGTTTTTTTAAGCTGCAGCAGCTGCACTCTCTTCTGAGGTGTGTAAGATCTGGGGGTGCTGTTTGGCATTTCCAAACATGCCACATTCCCCCATGACTTTTGCCACCAGAACGGTAGAGTCCCTGGTGCAGCCTGCAGAGGATCTCGCCCTTTCCTGACACCCTTCTTTTCCAACATTCGCTCCTACACTGAGGGCAGTTACTTCACAGAGCTCTACGCTCCAACCATTCTGCCGAGGGCTTCTGCTTTGTTGTGCTGTGTTGCTGTTGTGGTTTGTTCTTGGGAGCTATGAGGTTTCTGTTATGTTTCAAACAGATGCGAACCAACCAAACAGTCATTAGGCAAGTTGATACAGGGATAAGTTTATGGTGGCTTTTTTCTCCTTGTGGCATCCCAGGCCCATTTTCAGGAATCAAGCAGATTCCTTAACACAAATACAACCCTAAATGGTGACTTAGGGCTAAATTCCATTTTTGCTGGCTAAACTAATGAAAATTATCCCAAAGCTTCCTTAACCTCTTTAAGATTGTTCACAGACATTAAGAGAGAGGAAGGGCAAAATCCCTTCTTCAAAGGGAGGACTTGTTAAATTGAGAAAATTCATGTTAAAAATAGAGGGGGAAGAGAAGAGTGGAAAGGGGTGTGTTTTTCCTGACAGCCTTAACTGGCGTGCTGTCACGGGGAGAGGATTTTGCTCTACTAATTATTTTGTATTCTCACGAGTTGTCATTACCATAACAATTGCATTGTCCTCAAAGCTACCTGCTCTCCGTTCCTCTGCCTCCTCTCTATCCACTATTCTCAGACCCAGGGAAGAGGAGACAAAGGAGCAGACAGGACTCGATAGCTTTCCGCTTTGTTGCCCTTTGATAGTTTGGTACCTGGAGAAGACCACAGCTGACACTGAACTCTGAGCCACTTAACTCACGACCTGCTGAGACACTTTGCCCCAGAAGTCCTTCTGTCCCAAGGAAGCCTCTTTTCTACCTTTTGGTATTTTCAAATTTTCCATGTTTCAACCATTTAGTGTCCAGCTTAAAAAAAAACAAAAAAAAACCTCTGTTTAGACACTTTGGAAACAAAGGATATCGAGGTCAGTCATAATCACTGACATCTCCCTTTTTGCTGAATAAACCTTTCTGGGGTTGTTTTTTTGTAATGAATGGAGGCTTCATCTGTTTTTAAGACCAGGCAACTAAATAGAGTCAGAGGCTGTGTTCTAGAACTTTTTCGTTCATTTGTTTTTTAAAATAAGCTTAGAATCAAGGCATATAAAGATTTTAAAATATATATACGCTTGAGTGAAGCACATTTTAAAGTATTTTCATGATTATAACTAGTTTTCAATATTTGTGTATGTTTCTATAATCCTTTCTATATGTGTGTATATAAAATTAAAATCATTTGTGTCCTATTGTTTTTTACAGTTTAGTATTCTATATGTATTAACTAATTTTACGATAAATATTTAATTAAATGAAGTTTTAACCAAATGTTGTCAGTTCAAGACTTTCTACCTCTATGAAGGTGGGTTGCATAGGTAATTGGGAATTATAGCTTATGAAATCCTGGAAATCAGATGGAATTATTCGGGGGGCTCAGGGGGGCAACCTTAACTGGGGCAGCCTGAAGAGGCTGTTGACGAGTTGGGCTGAATCTTAACTTCTGATCTCAGTTTAATGAGTTGCTCCAGTTACATACTGACCAACAAACACCCAGATTGCCTGAACCAAGGAGTAGCTCTGTCCCTCAGTCTGAGACGTTGTTGAGCTTTGGGGCCTAATTCAGATCCCAAAAGCTCAATAGCACCATTTGCGCCACCCAGGGACTCCTAATAATACCAGAGGTTTTCAAAGTTGCGAAAGTACTCAAAGTATTCCATTTCCTTTTTACACTTCCTAAAGCTGTCTCCCAAACCCAGGGAATGCTCCTTTGAGAAAGGCTGAAGCATTCTATAACCCTCTTAGTTCAGAACTTAATTTGCAAATAGTTAGAAGGGGTATATGTTTTTACTATGCTTATCAGCTTTAAGAAGCCCTGGTAGCGCAGTGGTTAAGTATTTGGCTGCTAATCAAAAGGATGGCAGTTCAAATCCACCAGCCACTCCTTGGGAAACCCTGTGGGGCAATTCTACTGTGTCCTATAGGGTCACTATGAGTCAGAATCGACCTGACAGCGATGAGTAGGTTTTTACTAGCGTTACAGGCTACAAAAGTCTGGTCAAGCTCTGTCACCTGATTTAGGACAAGACTCTGGGGCCATCATCAAGTCTGTTCCTTCAACAGACATTCCTGTGCGCTTATTCTATATCTCACAGAAGGCTAGGCAACTCAAAGCATCAGGAGACATTCTCCTCTAACATGAGGTCTGACTCCTATGGCTCCCCAAACCCACAGGGAGCTGTAGAAAAATTACAGTTGGGTTTAACTCCCAGTACAAACCCCAGCTCAGTATGAAGAGATTCCAAAATAAGAAATTAAATGAATTCTCTCCAGAGACACTGTGTCAGTCCACAAATGTAAATCTGGCAGGATGCCCAGAAACTCGGATGGGTACAATCTGGACACATCAGGTTAGTTCTTTTTAACATCTCTGAATCCACTCTCAGGTTGCTTTCAGCCTAGACCAGGTCAACTCAGTCCATGGAGTTTTTCAAGTAATTGGTTTGAAGCTTTCATTATGATGGTCCAGCATGTGGCTGCTTTCACGGAATGTTTCTTTTTTCACTGGGTGTTTGGCACATGCTCCCTGGACACTGCGATTATTCTTTTTTTGTTTTTCCTCATTATATATGAAGGCTGGAGAGAGGCCATCCTTTCTGATTGAACACTGATGTTTCCTTCCAACCCTTTCACGGAGTGTCTTGGTTTGTGCACAAGGCCTGAGTGTGAGAATATGTGAATGAGCCCTGGTTTGTGACTTGGCCCTCATCTATATTTGCATAGTTGTCACAGCCCTACTGACCTCAATTTCTGTTCCTTGAAAACGGAAATGACAAATATTAATTTCTTTCCAACAAGACATGTTGAGGATTAACTAGCTAGGGCTCAAAAGCACCAGGAAAACCTAAGAGAAACTGGTCCATACTAGCCAAATGCTGACACTCTCTCAGGGGCTCATTATAGTTTCTAGATAAGAAAAACACCTCAAACTAGACCCACAAGCTCGAAATTGATCAGGTGATCATTATGAGCCCAGGTCTCTGTGAAGCACAAGTGTAGATAGAGTGAATGAGGCATGTGTCACCTTTTAACTCGAGTTAAATACCCCACAGAATTGCTGCACTCAGAGCAACAATCTGACTCCAATAGTTGTGCTAGTAGGAACAGTGGTTTTCTAGACCTGCAGTGTCTGATATTGTACCTCAGTGGCACTAGCTACATTTCAAGTGCTTGTAGCCACATATGCTAGTATGGTAGCTAGTAGCTACCCTATTGGACGATACAGATATAGAACATTTCCATCAGCACAGAAAGTTCCATTGAACAGGGTTGGTCTACACTGACAAATCTTCCGTTGCACAGCTACTGTATGTAACTGGGCTCAGGTCAGACTTTATCATAATATTGAGTAGGTCCAGTTTAAGAGCTTACTAGTAATAACACACATGTAACAAATGCTATATTTTCATACTTGCATTCACCCAAATCCAGCATAAGAGTCCAAGATGTACATGCTAGTTTTATGTTACAAAGAGATTTATCAACCAGTATCCAGTACCTAATTTTAAAAAGAATTACATCATGGGGATGGAAATATGCTATTTTCCTTTGTATGTGAATTCTTTTTTTTTTCAATTGTACTTTAGATGAAGGTTTACAGAGCTAGTTTCTCATTCAACAGTACGCATATTGTTTTATGATATTGTTACCAACCCCACGACATGTCAACACTCTTCCTTCTAGACCTTGGGTTCCCTATTACCAGCTTTCCTGTCTCCTCCTGCCTTCTAGTCCTTGCCCCTGGGCTGGTGTGCCCCTTTAGTCTCATTTTGTTTTATGGGGCTGTCTACTCTTTGGCTGAAGTCAGGAGTGACTTCATTACTGAGTTAAAGTGGTGGCCGGGGGCCCCTTTATATGTGAATTCTTGAAGGAGAAAGATGTGGCAGCCTGCTTCCGTAAAGATTTGCAGCCTTGGAAACCCTATGGGACAGTTCTATGCTGTCCTATAGGGTCACAATGAGTTGGGATTGACTCATGGCAGTGGGTTATTTGGCTATATGAATTCTAGTTGATTCATGGTCTGAGTGCCCAGGACATTACCTCACTTGCCCTGTTAATTAAAATTTGATTTTATTATAGGTTCACTTCCTCCTTGTTTATGGTATCATATCTATTTGATAAGGAATGAAATATTGGAAGAGATTTAAATGTTTTACATGTTATACATGCAAAAAAGGATAAACATCAAATATAGTCCTAAGTTAAATGGGTTAAAGTGCAGTGTTTATCATGCCTTATTTTATTGCTAATCTCACGAACACCTCACATCTAACAGGGAACAGGCCTTAAAATAATAATAAAAAAAAAAGCCTTACACACCCATAAAAAGCCCACAAACAGAGCTATTAAAAGAGTTATATTTAAATATGGCATTCACAAAATAGGTAATGGAAATACAGAGCTGACATAGACCATAGAACTGTCAGAAATAGGGATGGTGAACCATCTTCTTTTAAAAATGAGGAAACCAAGGCCGAGAGAGAAGTAGTGCCCCAAAGTCACTTGATAAGTGGTGGAGTCTGGATTAGAACCCCGCTCCTCAGACCCCAGACCCACAGCCGTTATGGCCACCTTGTTCTCTGCCCTCCTCTGACAAGGCGGATGAAGGAGAGAAGCTGCTAGGGAGGAGAGAATTGGCCCCTCTCAGATAACATGAAGCCAGGTCCTCCTGGTGTCAGGCCAGCACCGAAGCCATCACTCACTACCTTGTAAAGGATCTGTCCTTTCTTCTCAGCCTGTATCAGCATTTCAAGTGTTCCGTCTGGCTTAAAAAATCCAATTACCAAGAGTAACCTGAATGCGCAGTCAATGGGATTGCTGGAGCCACAGCACAGGTGCTCTGGTAACTTCATCTTATGTGTGCCCTTGCTCTATGGTTGTGTGATGGCTTCCCTGTGACAGGTTCTACTTCTCTCCAATGGAATCCAAGCATCAGAGAGAACACTCAAGGCTGGCTCTCTTATCTTACGGGTTCACAGATGAAACCTTAGGGCCCATAAACCCTCTGAAAGAGAACGTGAAAGTCAGCTTTCAATCCATAGCATTCATTCAATTATCAAATATGCTCATAGTCTATGAGGGCCAAGAATTTCAAAAACGGGTAAGAGAAAGATGCACTCTTGAGAAGAAAAAACAAAGCCCTAAACCTAGGAAAACTGATAAATTGGCCGTAAGGTAAAATAAACACCAACTCAATAGAACTAGACAATGTAAATGCAGCTGAAATGCTAAATAAGTCCAAGAAGAAACAAGGCTGAAGATACATTCCCTCCAGTTGTCTCTTCTTCATTCATGTGTCCGAGCTGTGAGAGATACAAACCGACTTCCAGCCATCAGTGTGACGGGAGACACCTTCCCCCTTTTCTCCGGCACTGGAAGGGGGTGCCAGCTTACCCAGCCTTCCAGCCACGGTGGGGGCTATGGGACGCCAAGGGCAGGCTCCGTGGCTGGTGCCACCGCCTTGTGGCATGCGCAGCTACAGCATCGGCAGCTGGGAAAATGGACAGTAGTCCTTCAATCAATCTTTATCTCTCACAAAAGGAAACCTGCAAACTCTTCTTCATATCTCTAGACTGGAGCACGCTATGATAGGAACGAAACAGGACCCTGAAACCATTGAACTAACATCAAAGTGCAGGACCTCTAGATAACACCATGAAAGAAAGCAGGGTCCAAGACAGGACTACAGCACCTTCTGCTCTTCTGGAAAGGTATTGCTGAGGCTCCTTGAGAAGATGTTACATATAGGAGGTATAGGCAGGCTTTGGCTGGGAGCAGCAGCCAGACAAGAAGGCAGGAGTCGCCACAGACCCTGCTGTTACCTCTCAGGAATGTTTCGCCACTTTCAACATCTGTAAGGGGCAATGACAGCAGCCACTGACTAATACATTCAGGTGAAGCTCAGACGGAATCATATTTTTACCTTTTACTTCAATATTTGGGCAAGGTATTCCCTATTATGTTCTATCCAATTAAGACAACAGAATTGAGAAATGCCATATACCAAATAGCAAGATATGTTCACAGGAACCCTGTTTGCTAGCTATAACTGTGGGCTAAAATTACACTAAAAATCCATACGGGAACACAAATTACGAGTTTAAAAAACGTCGAACTAGTTATGTGAACAGTGAGAAACATGAGTAAGTTTGCCTGAAGCATTTGACTGTTGATGCAGTACAGTTCATCTGGCTTTCTGAATAGAGTCTCATGTTTCCAGGGGCTCTGTCCATTAGTATAAGGAACCCTGGTGGCCCAGTGGTTAAGCGCTTGGCTGCTAACTGAAAGGTAGGCAGTTCGAACCCACTAGCCACTCCATTGTGGCAGTCTGCTTCCATGAAGATTTATAGCCTTGGAAATCCTACGGGGCAGTTCTACTCTGTCCTATAGGGGCGTTATGAGTAGGAGTCGACTCAACGGCAATAGGTTGGTCCATCAGTATCAGCTTTCAAAGAAGAAAGTAGTGTAACCATGATTAAGTAGCAAATATTTCAGATAAAGAATATTTTTGAAGAATATTTTGGTAGATTTTAAAATAAACTCCCATTGGAATTGATTGACTTAAAATATTAAAAAAAAAATGACAGGTTATAAACCTTTTCATGTCAAGAGGCAGGATATAATGATTTGGATATTTTATTTTGACTTTACATGCGGTGTTAAAAACCCAAAGTACATATTATTTACACATCCACAGTACAAGTTTACAAGATATCTATACATGTTAAAGTACTCTATAAACAGTATAGAGCCACTTCACTTTAGGGTGACTTTTTTATGCCGTACCATTAAAAAAGATACAATCTGCGTTTACCTTTGCACAAATGGATAAAGCATTTAGAAATTAAATTAACAGGATAGAGACTAGATTTAATGTTAGAAATTTCAACATAAATACTGATAGAACTCACATTACAAACTACAAGGCGCACAATGTTACAAAGTGTTATCCGGGTTCACACAGAGTTACCGTTCCATTGTACACACGCTGGGATTAATATTGGTAAGGTGAATTCAAACATGTCTGTAGTTGGTGGACTGAGCAGTGTTTACTGTTGACTGGTTTAATTTATTATTGATCTGTAATATTTTAGTTGAAGGGTTTCAAGAACAGAAGTTTTAGCTTTTGAGCTTCCAGAGATCTCAGGGAATCATGTTCTTTACAAAACAGTATTTTCACAGGAAAAGAATAACCATATCAGTGTTCTACATACTGCATAAAAATGCTCTGGTCTTTGCAAACCGTTCTCCCCCGAGTAATACATATCATCAGCGTTATCAGGAGAAATCAGCTGAACTTATTTGTCTGAGTGAGCCAGGAGCATGCCTCTGCCTTGGTACTTTCTAGATTAGGTTCAGTAAACAATTGTGTGGTGTGCAGCATATCAAGCGAAACAGCCATCGGGTTGCACACCACCAGCCATAAGTGGTTTCTGCAGAACTATGTATAAATGACTCTGCATGGTTTCAGCAAGTGTCACACTACCCGGGAAACCTCATTTGACTTCACATTATCACTGTTTCATCCTTAGGAAAGGAGAAGTGGAATGTTCATCACGGCAAAGGGTGTAATGCTGCTATTCGGGTGGATTGTATTACAATTAGTTGTTCTAGATTGTGTTTTATGATTTTTTAAAAAGTCTTTTCAGGTGCTGGTTGAAAACATTTACAACTGGCATTCAGTAATGATGTGCTGTCCTGAAAGCACTTGACATATTCTAGGACTTCTATCATTCTCATGAATAAGGCACAAAATGCACAGATCCAGGTAAACTCACATGGAATATTTACAGTATACTGTCATTACCTGCATGACTTGGGAGAAAGTTCTCACACAACACAACATTGACAACATGATCACACCACTGCTAGGTTTCGCGGACTGTTTGTTATGCCAGTTACAATTTTGTTTATCTTTTATTATTGTTGGTTTTACTTTGGGGGTAGGAGAAGTAAAAGGAGGAGAAATTTGACTACGTGGGAAAATCTGAACACAATCAAAATAAAACATTAGTGTGTCCAAGGTTAAATAGAGTGACTCAGGCTTGGGTTCACAGTGGACAGGTAAATTTTACTACGGAATAATACTGGTGGATAAATCAAGGATACCTCTTAACATCTACATCTCCCTAAGCTGGCAAGACTGTAATAGAAGTTTCAATGAATAGCAGCACAAAATCACTTAGAAATCTTACATTCTGGCATTGGTACCATGTACGTCAAGTTTATCATTTTGATGATCAAATGAACCTCAATTTTCTTTTGTTCTCAAAGCTGAACCCAATGGACTGCTGTGGGAAGAAGCTATTGTCTTTTGTTCAGTCATGCTTAATGTAAACAACTCCATAGCACAAAGGATGCACTGGACATCTACACAAGTCCTAGTGCGTACAGAACACACACGCACACACACACGCACACATACACGCACTCTGAACAGTTTGTGGGTGGCATGAAAAAAAATGCCACACATGAAAAAAAATGCCACACATGAAAAAAAATGCTACAGTTTGAGTCAAAGACAGTTTTTAGCAAATTGCTTGGTAATCTACAAGTTCGTGTTTCTTTGAGACATAACCATCTTTTTCTGACATTTGTGCAAGAGGCAAGGTGAATGCATACATATTAAAATGTTCACATTTAATGGGAAGACCACGCGGAATGGCAGTCTAAACTGAACCCATTTTCAAGTATTTGCTTACAGATTCTTCTGAGTACTGTATCAGCTCTTTATACTGGTGAGGCAGCCCCTCAGGGCTACCCATCTCTTTAGCTTCAAACAAAAGAAATGGAATGACCAGCACCTTCCTTTGTTTTGGGGCAAGTACTCAGAAGCCTTGCTGCAGTAGCTACATGTGGCAAGTTCTGATGTTGCCAAAGTTAGAAAGTTGCTTTGGCCACTTGGCTCTCTTAAAATACAAGTGAGTCTCTTGTCTTAAGATACCCTTACGACATTATCCTCTCAACAACATGTACAGGATAAAGCCACATGGGAATAGCATACTTGAGGCCTAGTAAGTGTATTTGTTCAGTGGTCTGACTGACGTGGTTTGAGGAACAAATGAAGGCTTTGGTGGCACATCAGGTTTTAAGGACGGTGTCCTCTTTAGTCCCGTCCTAGGGAGGGTGCCATTACTGGTGTAACTGCTCTGCCTGGAGACGGAAGGCTGCAGGTGAACACTCACTGGTGTCCCCTGAATATAGTCCACCTTTGCCCCTGTGGCGGTGGGCATGTATCCTCCACGGTTAACACTGGGCTGTCTGGATAACAAAACACCATTTGGTGAGTTTACATTTTTAGGCATAGCCGATATAGAGTGCCTCTGCGAGGAATTTTTGTGATAGCCCCTTTGTCTTTCCAGAGAAGTCACTGGGACTCCAGGAGTGGTGGGGACGTCCACTCGCTTGGTTGGGCTATTTCTGGGAAGAGTTGAAGGAGGAGAGTACAGGGATGCCTCCCGGTTAGGGACCTTAGGTGGGACCTCAGACATAGTTCCCACAGGATCCAGCATTAGGGTCTGGTGGGCCATTTGGATGTCTCCCATGATGGCTTTGGGGTTACTATTTGGGTCATTTAGATGCTTCAGGAGATCATTGAGGGTATTTCTGGAATCTACGGAACGCCGGTGATCCCTTTTGCTGGATGACTTTGTAAGAGGGTGGTCAATGTTTTGAAGCTTCTTTTCAGCTTTGTGAGCATTGGAGTTTGAGAAAGACGTGTTGTAGTCATGAGTAGCATTAGGGAGAACAATGGCACTGGGGATGTGCCCATGACTTAAGGGGGAGTGAGGCGGAGGACTAGAAGGAAAAAACTGGGAGGCTTCTTTTCTTGAAGCTCCATGGCCGTGGGCCTTGTCTGAGTGGCTCTTCATGGCCTGCAGGGTCTTCTGGTGCATCACAGGTGTAGACTCGGGTGTGGGGAGGGCAGCCAGCTCTGGAGGTTGGCCTCGATGGTCCACCACCATGGATTTAGTGTCTCCATTGGGTGGCAGCTCTTTCCGACTGGTTAGCAGGTTACTGTACAGCTTGGGAGAATCGATATTCTGTTGATATTCCTTAACTGGACTGTCGAAGAGACCATTCAGTTTGGCAAAACTTCCACTGGAGTCGGTGCACGACTGGGCAGATTCTGCATCTTTATGGATCTTTCTGGATTTCCGAACATACATGTCACGATAACAATACACTGCCACACCTGCAATGAATGCACCCAAAACAAAAGCGGCAAAGACACAGGTGATGAGGACGTTCATGTGGACCATCTGGTTGGACTCCCCAGACTGGACTTCCCATCGAACACCTGCAATAGACACAGAAGGAAAAAGTCTGAGGGAGGTGATTTCCTAAAACAAGATTAACCAGCATATGGCTTCCATTTACATGGTCTACGTGCTTGGAAGGTCAAGTACCAAAACAAACCAAACCCATTGTCGTCAAGTTGATTTCAACTCATAGCAACCAAATTTCACATTTTTGCTTTAATTACAATGAAATCCTATGAGAGATGTTTGCTGCAAATGCCAGGATAACTCCAATCTCCCAGTGATCTGCATTTGTCTTCCCTTTTTTCCCAATACCTCTTAGCTTTTACATAATGTTAGCAAATTTGATTCAACCTAAAAATTAGAGTTAGAAAGTGTCTCTTTTCTAAACAACCAGTGTTAAACTCATGAAATGGCCTGCCTCATGATTTTCTCTTAATTCAAAAGTCAGTATTAAAGGGGACTGGGATTAGGAAAACGTATGAATTGGTAATAATACATATTATGCTAAAATAATTACAGTAATACAGTCCTGCTAACTTCACCAGAACTGAAAAAAAAAAAAAACCCTGCATAATTTGTTCACACACTGAAAGCATCTGCTTGGCCAATGTGAGTTACAAATATAGACTTATAAACTGAAATTTGCTTTCACATTTTTTTTTTTTTTAATTCCATCTTGAGGTGGAGCAGTCTTGAATTGCCTGCTACGTAAGAAACCCAGACAGTCTAAGGAAATACACTAGGTGTTAGTTAAAACATATTATTCAATTATCTTGAGATATTTGAGAAATATTTAACTCAGACCTAGAAAAAGAATAGTGAATTAGTTTGAAATTACTGGAGTTTTTAATGCAACCACAGACATCTAACGGTCTATCAGAGAAATGTTAGTTTACGAGGTATCCAAGTCTGTTACATGCAATAAGCACAGCCATCCCAGAGCAAGGGAAGTCAGGGACTGTGACGGTCCTGCTGCTTTAGGTTAGTACGAAGGCCTGTAAACGTTAGTGGTTTGTTACCAGTGTTCAGGGTTGAGGATTTCAGTGGCATGATGAAAAGACAGAGAAAGAAATGTAGAAATAAATGATTACTAAAGAAAACAAAGCAGAAAGAAAAAGGATTATAAAATTGTTTATAACAAAAACATACGAAACCAAAATCAACAGATGCAAATCATAAATGACAATGTACTGCCATAAAAACTGATTGGAAACCTGATACCACAGTTTAGTAAGCAACAAAGAATAGATTTTTTTTTTTTTCTGGAGTAACATATCTAATAAGCTAACTCAACCGGCAGATATTCTGTTAACTGCTGAGCATGACGGTTATGAACACACACTCTGTCATGTTTTACCGCTGGTGGCATTCCAGCAGCTTAGCACCTCACAGGGCCTTTTCATATTTCATTCTGAATTGAAGCTAAACAGAAGGCTGGGAAAGGCTCCTACACAAAACACCTGATATCAGGCATTCATCACAGTATCTGCAATTAATGAGTTTTGGTTTTTGATGTTGCTGAAGTGACCCTTGAAATTCTCTGATATCCAACAGCCTCTCGGCCTCTTCAGACGGAAATCAACACAGATTAGACTGTCTGAGAGGCTGTGTCACCAAGCCTTTCTGTAACAGCCTCCCACCTCTTTCATCTTTTAAGGAATGCACTCAGATACAGCCACAGAAAACATAAGTGACCACGGCCAGTGGAAGTGGAGGTAACACCATCAGCAACTCCAATTAGGTTTACCTCCGAAGCGCCCTAAGGCTCCTCAGAGAATCAGGTTTCCACTCAGTTAGAGATAAGTCCCCTGGTGAGGCCTTACCCTTTGGGATACCTGAGAAAGGATCAGTAAAGTCAGAAGTATTGGGGTCATCTTGAACTACAAATTTCCGGGAGCTCGTCAGTTTAGGTTTCCAGGAATCAATCACTTTAGGTGTAATTTCTGGGATACTTGCCATTGTGGTAACAGAAGACGAAGATACCTCCATGTCTGTGGTGGCAAACAGATTTTTATTAACACAGTGTGTTGGCAGAGCTTTCGGAGTGGTCGGTTGCATTTTTTAGTAAAGTTTAAGTAAATCTTACTTTAAAGCCTGTTCTAGGATTTTATAAAAACACATCTGAGGAGACTACACCAAATCCCTTTCTTCCAAAGGAAGAACAAAAACTAAAAATCAAGATAAAAACATATTAAGCAGATTTGAAATTAAAACAAAACAAAAACTCAAAACATTCCTACTGAATCCCCTGTGGTTATTAAGGACACTCATGGAAAAGAAATACAAATCCCAACCCTGAATAACTGATGTTTTCTCATCCTCCTGTGATAAAGGAGACACCATTATTTTATTTCTTTTTGTGTATATTTTTAGAAGCGTTTCATAGATGATTAAGAAGTGTGTATCCTTCACTGGGGGAACTGCAATGTAATTCATCAGAAAATACCCCTTTAAGTCCCTGTAAGAACTTGAATTTGGACCTGACAAGCCTAAAAGTTTGTCCTGCTTTATTTACTGCATGCCTCCCACTTATTTATAGACATTCCTCTCCACTGAGGGTCTACCATCCACAGTAAAGCCCTGAAGCAGGGATGAGCCTTGCCTGTGCCTTCCAAAATGCCTGGGGACTTTTTTCCAAAGAGCGGCAACCCATGCAAAATAAATGGCATTTACAAGCTGAATAAGGATGTTTTGACACATAAGATATGGCATTCCCTCCCCCAACTCCTGCAATGAAGCTGCTGGTCAGTTTTAGAAGTTGCAATAGGACTGGAGCAGTTTTACTTTTTAGTGTATCTATTACAAATTTCAGCCAAGTAGATTTTCTCTCAAAATGTAACCATACGCTTTTCGGCTAAAACCTCAGTGATCCCGATTCGCACCGGTGCAATGGTCACAGATGAAGGATCCACGACAGGTACAGACATAGGGGCGTGGAGAGCCCACTGAACGTCTCAGTACATCAGAAACCAGCTTCTTTTCCACAGAAACCATTTTCACGCCACTGAGACCACGGCATACGACAATTCTCATGATCACCACAAACCATTTTCAAAAAAAAGTGCTAAAACTTATAAATACACATTTTTGGGAAATGCGTATTTGTTTGCTAGGTCTTAGGAAAGGTGAGGAGAGAAGGGGGAAATAATGAAATCCTGCCATCCATTAAATACAGATGGCCAGAGAGAGCATTCACGATGCAGGGTGAGAAAGAAAAAAGCTGGGGTAGATGTACGTGCAGCTGGGATGCGGTCTATGTCAACCCGTTTGATTTTCCTTAAAGAATGTGTCTTGGTCAATGATGAACTGTTAACATGCTATAGACGGGTGAGGTGCTGAGGAAGAAAAAGTCTTTTGGTGCCATCAGTGGGATTATGGGTCAAAGCAGAAAAATGAAGGGCTGCCAAACTGCGCAAAAGGAGGGGAGAGGTGCTGAAAATGCCAAACTGAAGGAAAGAAAAGTTGTTAATTCAAAAAAATTAAAAAAAACTAACCAGATGTTGGACCTCCAAATATTTTGTAATCTGGTGTAGCTGAAGTAGGCAAAATTTCTAAAAGAATTAAAGGAACAAGTAATCAGTAAAAAGTAACCAAAAGAAAGCAAAAAATTTATAAATTCCAAATAACTAAAAAAATCAAAAGGAAAGACTATAAACTAAAGAGATTAGCCTACTGGTTAGACTACTGTTCTCTATATTTCCTACCAAATTGTAAGTGGTGAAGGAAAAAAAAAAAGTGCGTTTCTTCTTACACATCCCTATGACCAAACGGCTCAGCTTTTGCGAAGTTTAAGTTAAATGCTAAGTGGTATGTGCCCAAGTCATTAAAAAGGCTGATTGTAAAATAATGTTCACGTGCAAATGCGGTCAAAAAGAGGTGCCAGGCGGGAATGAAGGATTCCATCTTACCATGGCAGTCCCCCAGGTGGGCCGTGTTGCCATATTCGGTGTCTTGTTCATATCCTCCAACGCTGTGGTTATGGAAAGCAAACAAGTCTTCGGTTAACAGTCTTCATAGGAACACAAGCGACAACCAAAGCAGAACCAAGAACACAGACTGATTAGCAAGAATGGGCAGAGAGAGAACAAAATGACATTTCAACATAACATGCTAAAATGAATCTTTCTGTGAAAAGTTTGGTAATTGGAATATTTAAGACAGGAGAAGAGAATTGTTTTTTCTTCCATCCATTTCCCTTAGGTATTGTTCTGTCTACAATCCCACGTCCATTTTCACATCTCCAGGTTTGTTTTTTCCTCCACGGGGGCAAAAAATAAGTGCATTGTTATTGGAACTTTTCTAAAATTTCTAGCTGTATGACCTTTGAGGACATAGTTCATCCCAGCTAAGGTGACGAAGGATACTTACAGCATCCCCGGGGTCACTCTACCACAGGCTCCCTGGCTTAACCAGCCGCAATATGGGTCACGAGATGCAATACAAGACCTGTATAAAGCCAAGCAGAATGTAACCTGGGTTTTCCCATCATCAAAGGTCAGGATGCTGTAAGATTCAGGGTAGGTGAAGAAACATCAGCTTACTTTTTACATGATCCATAGCGTTCACAGCGACTGAGGGGGATCCGAATCACACAGCTAGAGAATGCCACATATAAAGCATGGTGATCTTTATCTAGTTGCAATGAGATGACTTTTCTGTCCTCCTCACTGTCAGCATTGCACCTATTTCATGGGATACATTTTCAAGCTATCAGTTTAGTCAGCCAAAAGTTATATGAACTACATAAAACGAGTTTGGTTTGGTTTGGTTCCGCAATTACTGAGAGCTGGGAAGGTCTTCAGGAACATTCTTGGTAGGAAACCAGACAAGAACATAGTTTGGGAGGTAGGAATCATGTGATTTAGCTCCTACTTCTCTGCACAGTTGGTTACGTTTCAGGCTGACAGGGTTTTTAAGCTCACTTTCCTGTTCTGATGATCTAAGGGAAATGCACTTGTGACGGCCACGTTAGACCATCAGGAAAAAGGATGATATTTCAATGCGTTCAAACCTTCCCAGGCTGGATGTTTCCGAATCTCTCCTTTGCTTCATTATCTCGCCTATTTCTTGTTTGTTGTAACGGTCCTAGTAATCTTTCATAGCTGTTTGGAAGGAAATGCTTAACTAGAGTTGCTTTCTGTGTGTGTGTGTGCATGTGCCTGTGTGCACACTTACAGCCAACTGTCTCCTGCAATGTAGCATCTGAAAATATCTCTGCAAGGTAAGAGAGTGCTGCTAAAATGTTCTCATTTTCCACAGGTGAAAACAAGGGCTGAATTATTTTTAGACTCATCAATTGTTCACCCTCCTTGCCCTATGGGCTCAGGAAAACAACAAAGCCAGGGTTTACTTCAGTGAGAAAACACACACACTAATATGCAAAACCACTGCTAATTTAAAGGGCCAAAAGGAAGTGACTAGATAAAACACACACCAGAAATTTTTGAGCAGTACCGAAGAGCATGCTCGTAAAATATACCTACTTTGCGTGGTTGTAAGCTTCAATTTCTTCCAGTAATACACTGTCATTCAAAGAGAAAGGACTGGTCTTTGCCAAAACTTTAAGTACCATGCCAGCTTCAGAGCCAACGAAGATGACTGTGTAGTTCTGGTAGGGTCCGGCAGAGTGGTCGATGGCGATGGCTGTCAGTCTGTACCTACGAGAAGACACGGGGCAGGTCAGAGCCAGAGGCCAACCGGGAGAACATGCTGAATGGTGTGGGCCACGGCTCCCTGCACCAGCTCACCTGACCCGAGTCTTTGTGAACCAGGGCTCGTCAGCAATGGGGGGAACGGCAGAGTCCATCAGGGGGTGGGACTTGATGAACGACAGGGTTTCATCAGGGAAATCGATGGAGGTTTTATAAGCTTCAGCAAGGCCATGCTTTGCACAACAGCCAGGCCTAAAAGGAAAAGTGTTTCTTTTTTTACCACAAAATTGTATCTAAAGAATAAGTGGACATTCTGAAAGAAGAGGTCAAGAGAGAAAGGAAGTGAACAAAACCACAGGAGGGACGCTACCTCCCTGAATTCAAGGGGCCCTCCACATTCACACTCAGGGGCTGCAGGTCGCGGAGTTGTGCTTACTAACGTGCTGCAGAGGGACCTTTCCCAGTGCAGGAGGTTGGCTCAGCCACTTTCTTACGATGGAGGCCTCCAATGATCAGAAACCTGTTGCCATCGAGTTGATTCTAACTCATGGCAACCCTAGAGGACAGAGTAGAACTGCCCCATAAGGTTTCCAAGGAGTGGCTGGTGGATTCGAACTGCTACCCTTTGGTAAGCAGCTGAGCTGTTAACCACTGAAGATGAGAGGGCTCTGTTACAGCCAAGACCTTTTCCATCCTTTTCCTTTACCTTGGCTTTGGTACTTTGTCTTCAGGGACCGCTGTCCAAACAGAATCTGGAGTTTTCTGCTCTTTAAACCGTCCTTTGAATACTTTTTCAATGTCATCCATGCTGAATGCACATACCGCAGAGCCAGGGATGCTGGAAAAGGAGACGACCATCAGGAAGACAACTTGATGATGGACCCACTCTTGGTTCCAACAAGCAAGCACAGAACGTCTTTGAAGTGCAAGACATCTGTTCTCACCTGTTGAGTTGTGTGGTGAACACGCCAACCACAGTGGGGACACCATTGATCTGTATTATGTCTGTTATAGACTGCAGAACATCAAAGTAGAAAAACGAATCTCCGGGGACAGAACAGTTGAGCCGAGCCTTTAGAAAGGAAGTCCAGTGCTTCTCCAGGACCCGCTGGGAGCCACCCATGTCATTTTTACATATACGGGCCACACGGGAATATACAGCCTGCCCAAGTGACAAAAGCAAAGCAACAGGTATATGAGCATAGAGGTGGAATGGAAACAAAAAGCCACTATTTAAGGGACATACAGTGCCAAAGATACATCTAGTTCACAGAATCTAGCAGCCTTCTCTCTAGGGGTCTGCACAGTAAGAATGCAAACGAGATTTACCTGTGAGAAAAAAGTGCCGTTCTCCTGCACTGCCAAACAAGCTCCACAAGAAGTAAGCTATCTCACTGCCTTGCTGAAGGGAAGCCATTCCTACACTTTGTCTCCAGCTTGGCTGCGGCTCCTACTGTAAATGAAATGTGCCGTCCCGGAAACTGGCACAGAAGGGGTGGCACTACTTTAAAATCACATGGGCTTTTACGTAAACAATCAAAACTGAACAGGGGCCCCTACCTCACATCCTGCCTTTTGACACTGCAAGAGAATAAAGTACCAATGGACTTCTAAAGACTTAGAGAAGCACCCATAGCTCAAGGGTGCCTAGAGTGACAGAAAAATGAATCCTTCTCAAGACCCAAGGTGCTGTTCTCACTCTGACCATCGCCTGGGTCTTTTCCAGCAGTTATCCTCATGGTCAAGTCCCTGAATGGTGCAAACTGTTAACACCCTCGGCTGCTAACCAAAAGGTTAGGGTTTCGAGTCCACCCAGAGGTATGTTGGAAGAAAGGCCTGGCAATGTAATTCCAAAAGATCACAGCCACTGAAAACTCTATGAAGCACAGTTCTACTCTGACACACATGGAGTCCCAGTTGACTCAACAGTAACCGGTCTACGGGTACCGTCTTGATGAGCTCCCCACCTCTCTGCACTTGGCTCTACATGCATTGAACTGACTACTGGAGGATACGCCAAGGCAACAGCCATAACTTTACCAGAGTGGTCTCAATTCCACGCAGAATCACGCAATACAGGTCCAGCACATGTACTTGCCTTGCCTAAATTGTTATGTTCTACGGCAATTTCTCGAAAGAAGAAATAGACATAGGTTCCATACTCTATGGCATGAAGAAAGTGTGGCTCTGAAAGAAAAATGGAAAACAACTGATTCCTAAAGGATAATTCAGTTAGCATAAGACCCTGACTGCTAGCCATGACTGACAGATGTCGCGTAGTTACATCCGCTACTGACGACTCTGATGTGCCAGTGATCTTGACGGGTCCTAACATGGGTGTGTTCAAGCTTCAGGGAACTCATAGTCTTTAATGTCAACTAATGGACCATAAAAAGGCCTACAGGAAACTGAACTGCAGCAGAAGTCTTGGTTTCAACAGCTTTATTCATTAACCTGTTTAACTAGGGAGGAAAACCTCTTTCGCTGAGAATAAAAAAATCTTTGCGTTTAAGATTCCAAAGAACAAAACGACTAGGCAGATATGGACTAATCGATTCTCACTGTTAACTTTCTGAGCTAGGTAGAGGGGAGGGAGCAAGTATTTAGAGCTAGACAAATTGGCAGACAGAGTGAGATTTTTTTGAGGTCACCCATGATAAATCCTGGATGAACAGGCTCTCTGATGTGAATATTAGCCTATTCACCCCCCATCAGTGCTCCTGCTCGGTGGGATACGACACAGCAGCTTCTACTTGCCCTAAATAAACAATATAAAGGCACGCCTGACACCTCTGATGCCCTGGTCACTCTCCTGGGCTCTCCCACACCACTGCTCTTCATAGGTACCTTTTATCCATTTGGAATCATATTTGATTGTGCGAAGGGCAGATCCATCGCCCATGCTTCGATAAATAACAGCATCACTAGCCAGGAAGTCAGCGACTGTGGCAGAATACAGCTTCCCATCTAAAACCAAAGTTATAATCTTGGTAAAATAACCGTAATCATCCTGTGATCCACGTTATGACCTCTGGAGTGCTGTTACCTGCATCATTACTATGCATACAAATAAAGTCACACCCGGTGTTCACAACTAACCTACTGGGGTCGGCCCATGCTATTATTACCTAATTTTACAGGTGAAGACTGTAAGCATCAAAAAGTTAAGCAATTTTCTCAGGGTCACTGGCCTAGTTAACAACAGACCAAGTGTCAGAATGCTTATAATATGCACTGAAATAATCCTCATTTTTACTTCTTCTTTTCTGGAAATTTGTTCATAGATTTTAGTCTTTGAAAATCTACATTAAGGTGGCTATCTGGAAACCCTGGTGGCGTAGTGGTTAAGAGCTACGGCTGCTAACCAAAAGGTTGGCAGTTCAAATCCACCAGGAGCTCCTTGGAAACTCTATGGGGCAGTTCTACTCTGTCCTCTAGGGTCACTATGAGTCGGAATCGACTTGACGGCAGTGGGTTTGGTTTTGGGTTGGTTATCCAAGTCATCAGCTTTAAATTCCATTCGCTCCTTCGATGTCATTAATCATTTAAGTTCATTACACTTAAGGATCTTACCGGCAAAGAGGGCAACGTTGGTTTGTCTGGCATCAAATGGGCATCTTGCCAGGCCACTGATTTCTTCCCCATCATACTCTAAGGTATTCAACTATAAAAGAAAAACGAATAGCTGGTGTCATATCTGTTCAAACTGCCTGCATGAAGGCAATATTGCTTTATTTTTACTGAAATTCTATTTGTAGAATTCTGTCTTTATTAGAGATAAAACAAATTACTGGGTTATAGCAGAAAGGATTAAACTCTAATTGTATATAGCATATAGCAAAGGAAGAAAAGTTGACCAGAAAAAAAAAAAAAAAGACATAATATAAAGTATACTTACCCTGTAGTATCTACACATGGGATTAAACGCATTGGTACCACAAACGAACACCATCTCATCGTTTCTTGGAACAAATACTTTAATAAAGTTGTGGCATTCATCCTAAAGAAAGTAATAATTATATTTATATTAGACATTCCATATAGGTTTGTGGGATCAAGCTCAGAAAAAGACAAAGTGTAGCAGGCATTCGTTATTCAACTCACTCTGTGTTTGCCTTTCATGGCACAGTTCTCGCGATCCTGTTGTCTTGACCGCCATGTCAGTTTCTATATTAATCAGGGAAAAAGCAAAGCTCAATTTTTAACTGTGAATAAGTCTGGAGGGGAGGGGGACATTATTCAAGTTCTAGGGGACTACAAATAAATCTGAAAGCTACAGCTGCTCACCTTGCTTGGTATTACTTCTGTTTTGGGGATTTCATTTAAGTTCACTGTATAAACTTGGTCCCTGTTGGAAACAAGGCAATAAATCATGTCATGTGACTCCATAAAAATGTTAAGCCGCTTCTTATTTTTACAGATCTGCCTTTATTGTGTTTTGGAGATGTGGATTTTCTCTGTCTCAAACAAAGTCAACAAAGGGTCCTTTTTCATTAGTGAGATGCTTTTCTATATCACTACCGTCGGGGAGCAGAGAGAGTGCTTCTCTCCAGGCATAGGTCAAACTGCTGCTTGGTATTAGCCCAGACACACTTCCAATATTTGCTTGAATAATTCTAACTTAAAAAAGAATAAAGAAAGATTTTTTTCCCCTGCTGCTTTAAGAATGGTGTATGATTTCTTGATGGCAGTAATAAAAGAGCAGCGCTGATGGCTTCGGCTCTGTATTTTGTCCCTGGCACACAACACTGACTCTTCTCCGTGAATATTTTTGGTCACTTGCAATTTTTGTGCACAATCACATATTAGTTTTTCATGAACTAGGCACATTAATGCAAGCCCCACAAGAGAAAAGAATTTTAATCTAATAAACCAACGAGAGGAAAATTACCTGCCAGCAATATAAAGTGTGTCTCGAATTTTCAACATCAGCTGAAAGTCCAGCCTGTGCTGCGATTCATTGCCTGAAGGGCGTCCTCTAAAAACTGGATATTGCCTTGAATCTGCAAGTAAAAATGGGCTAAACCATCAGTCAGGATTACGGAGCTGAAGCATCGATACACAGCATTGATTAGCTGTATATACTAGTTGTAGAAGGGCTTTAACAAAATTCCTCTCTTAAGGTCTTGAATATAGATGAATAAAAGACGGCGCATGTCGTGAATGTCAGCAGCAAATGGTCTTCTGTCTTTTTACCGGAGATACGTATCCCACATATGGATTGCTTTAGAAAAGCTCCCAAGTGAAACTGTCCCGTTTTCTCCAAACACTAGGAACTGATTATGGATGAATTGATATGATTTTAAGACATACACACAAATCTCTCTCTCCCCAAAGGAATGTGCTTAGAAATCAAAACCAAATAAGCTTCCATCTTAGAAAAGGGCCTGCCCTTTAGATTACTTACAGTGGTAGTCAACGGTGTTAAGGGGCTCGTCATCTTCAGGAAAGCTGACTGCCCTCAGCTGGGAAGTCATAAGCAGGAGCATGTAGGCACAAAGGAGGGACTTCATGGTGGGCCAAGATGAGCTCAGAGCAGCCCCTCCTCGGAAATCCCAGGGAGCTACCTGGAAAACAGAACCCGCTGGGAAAGATTTGTATGCTGCGATAAAGCTCTGTTCTCATTTATAATCAGCTCAACTTTCACCACCAGCTCCCTCCAGCACCCCCTCCCACCAGGAACACTGGCAGTGGTAGATGAGGTATGTCTGAAAACACAGGCACAGGATGGCGGCGTCCCAGGCCTGATGAGAGCATCTGGTGAGCATATTGCATTTTTAGGCAAATTTGCAAGCGTCTTTGAGGTAACTACGTATGTCATCGTAGCAAAATCACCAGAACCAAAACAGAAATGCTGGCTGCTGACTCAGCAAGAAGATAGGCAAAGTTGGTATTTGAATATTAATTAAAGTCTAATCTTCTTCCCATCCCCCCATCCTGAAAAGCACTCAATACTGCTCGTCTCTCCCCTTCACCATAAAATGCTTAAGCTAAATATCTGGACGGCTGATGGCCCCCTTCCCCCTCATCAGTTTATTGCTTAAGCCATTGCCAGAGTCACTAGGGTAATCCAAGCCTTAGCCCAAGTTTAGGAAGATCAACATGGAAGCAAGGGCTTGAATGACCTTCAATCAAGATGAAACAGATAAAAGAAACGAAGTGATTTCATGGGAACCAATCAACCACAGCAATGCAGGGCAGAGGCAGTCCAACTGACACCAGGCCACTGGGGAAGTCTAAATTGTCACATAATATCATTTGGACACAAACCAATACCCAGAGTAGACCCAGCTTCTTAGCTTTATTGAACTTCAGAGCTGTAGGAGGCCTTAGGGATCATCTAGTCCGACCTCCTCCTTTTTCAGATGAGAAAACTAAGGACCAGAGAAATAAAGGGACTCACTGAATTTCATTAAGTTAGGGTAAGCTTGGAGTCCAGACTCACATCATGTGTGTTACCATCCAGGCTCTTATCGTCAAGTTAGATAAAGAAATTAAATGACTTTTTTTTTTGTTTGTTTTCTTCAAAAATATAGCACTACAAAACTTTTTTTGTGGGGAGAGTAATGAATATGTTCATTACCTTTATTGAGGTGATAGTTTCATGGTTGTGTACATAGGTTAAATTTTTATCAGATTGTGCATTTAAGTGTACAAAGTATTTTTACACAAAAAAACCCCCTGTCATTGAGTCGATTCTGACTCATAGCAGCCCTATATAAAACATAAAAAATGGCTGTAATTATACACTTACAATTGTACAATGAGGGTAAAATTTTTTAAAGAACTTTAAATGTTAAAAATTAATTAAAATAATAAATTAGTGCCCAGGTGGGCCAATGAGATGGATATCTTTGTGAAGCTGTGGGGACTCTACTTTGCAACAAATACTACCCCTTCCCCAACCCAGATGTTACTTCTAGCTATGGTACTGAATAGTAAAATGTTTAGCTTTATTGCCAGTCTCATAATCCTAAGAGCTTTATGGGAGATCATGAGAATCACTTCAAATTTGGAAGGAGTCCACCCACTGAACCAGGTACTCACTGTGCCTTTTCGGTCCACTCACATGCACGCACATGCATGTTATACAATGCTCTAATTATTTCTCTAACTAAAGTAGAAGCCAAGAACATATGAGATTTAGAATCCTAGTTTTGCAAGGAGAGGATAATATTTTAATACAAATTGTCTTAACAGTTGATTAAGTCAATATAGAATGCCCTACAAAAACGTGATGGACTGGGACCTGGGGCAGCATCATTTTGTTACTCAGCCTGAGAATGTAGACACTGGTGTCAGTCTAACTTGGGCTGGGATTGAGCTCCAGCACTTTAGAGCTGATTAACCTGTGGCGACAGGTTCCCTAAGCTGTCTAGCTTTAGTGTTTTGATCTACAAAATATAAATAACACTGCCTTCCCCAGAGGGTGAAGAAGAACTGAATGCCTAGCACATGGCTGACTCTGAACAAAGTTAGTCTTCCTCAATCTACTTCCTAGTGAAGAAGCCTGCGTCTGACCAGTTTGACCTTCGGAGTCTCAGTAGGAGCTGGGTATAAGATGTCCTAAAATATTAAGGCTAAGTGGCAATTTTTTTTTTTTTTTTTTTGACAAATGGATAGTTATTTTAAAACCCTAGGGGTCTATTTTTAGAATAAATTTTAACACTTGAGCCAATTTACCAAATCTGGAAAATAAAGTGAAAAAATCACTATTAACCCTGCCATCCTAAGCCAACAACCATAATGATTTGGTTCTAGTGTTTTGCCACATGAAGATGTTTAACTGTCGTGACAAGGTGACCTCTTCCAGTCTACCACTTCCCCTGAAGCAGTGTCCTCCCATTTACTTTTCTACAGTGTATTACCATTTATAAAGACCCCAGAAAGTTGAAGCATTATAAAAATATGAAATGTTGCCATAGGAACTACATTCGGCTATGACACCAACCCCAACCTCGTCTTCTTCATGAAAGTCACTGGTTCTTTCTGCTGGGTATCAGGAAAAAATCAGAAACACTAACCAATCCTAAAGAAACTTAGAACTATCTGCATGAAAGCAAGAAGATAGTCCTGTGAATCTTTCTACACTAAGATGGGTAACTAAGTGTTTCTCATCATGTAGGCAGAGCCTCAATGCCCTAGACAGCAGCAGTTGAAGGGTCCCTCACCAAGAAGAGTGTCTCTCACAGCTGTGACCCAGCATCAAGGCTGAGGACAGAATCACTGCTGACTCATTGCCAAGCACCATGCTGCTGGCTGAGCTATCATTTCCTATAACTCATTCATCTGACACACAGAAAGCAATTTCTCCCCAAACCCTACCCCCACCCCCACAATCTAATCCTCCGAAAATAGTCTCACCACTAACTGTTTCCTGTTCCTGCCCAAAGATTTAAAAAAAAAAAAAAAAAAATTACTTTCTGACTTGCCATAGGACTTAAAAATGGAAGTATTTAATGCTATGTATATATCAAAGTAAGGCTCAGAGGAGGAGGGAGGAATCTGGAAATACCTGAGAGAAATGTACCAGGAAGGAGATTTATTTGCATGTAGACTCCTCAGACTACTTGGTTTTCACCTTATTTAAGGAAGTATCTCAGGATTCCAGGGCGCATTTAAATCATGAAACCAGCTATGTTGAAGAAGTGCAAGCCAAGAGGCAGGGCAAAATGTTGGTAAAAACTTGGACCCTGAGGTTATAAAAATCTGAGTCCAAACTTGCTCATGTCATTTATTTATTGGCTTTGGGACCTTGTTTAAGTTGACTTAACCTCTTCAAGCTTCAGTTTCTTCAACTGTAAAATGGAAATAATTGTCATTACTATCTCATAGGCTCCTCTGAGGATTAAATGACATAATCTATGCATCTAGCACAGCACCTGGCCCACAGCAAATCTTTAGTAAATTTTAGTGAGTATCATATTCACTACTGTTGTTATATCTTATTAGACAAAAAGATGAGGAGGAAGCAATGTTAACTCTTCCATCTTTTATAATTACTTGCAAAACTGTTTATATATTCTATCATAAAAATAGTTGGTAGATACACCAAGATAAACCTTCCTATGCCATGAAGTTCAATCCCACTGGTTTTAGAGGATAAGGAGGGCTTCTATAAGCAGCTGCCTCCAGTGAGGAGGAAGGAACCACCTTCTCATGTGTAAATTTTCAGTAAGGGGCTACCTACACGAGGTTACTCCTTTCAGTCAGAAAGCTGGTTACCTAAGTATATTTTGTTATTTTTAGTATTGTATATGGGCTTCTTCTATATATTCCTGATGTTAAAGCCTAAATATTATAAAGAAAGCTGTTCAAAGGAGTTCAAAGCCACCAAGACAGACAGGACTACAATGGCAAGATCCTGAAGAGAATGCATCTGCAAAGAAAAAAGTTCCACACTCAGCACTTGATTTCCTCTTCAGGCATTTGATACTTCTTAAGCTGTATAAAGAAGAGACTGTAGCTGCAAAGAAAAGCCAAGATTTTGGCAATCTCAAGTTTAGGACCCACCAAAGAGGAGGAGTCCTAGTAAATATTCAAAGGCTCTCACTGGGATCTATGAAGTCCTAGAAGCAGAGGCAATTATTAAGTAGACTGACCTTTACAAAGACTCTAAACTGGCCTCACATAAGCTCATTCCTTGATTAGGTGGGTATAATACTCTCCCACTTCAGCTGTTTACAAGAAAACATAAGGTTACTCCTCTCTACAGGAAGATAATATTTCCCAGACACTCTACGGTTTTTTACATATACCTTTTACATTGTCCTGCATCAAGTCAGAAATTACTTGACATTCCAAGAAACAAGGCTAAGAGAAACAAACAAACAAAACAGACAATAGAAATAGGCCCACAAGTGCTCCAGATAGGAGTTATCACACAGGCTCCAAAAATAACTGTGTTTACTATGTTCAAGAAAATAGAACAAAATAGAGAATTTCACCAGAGAACTGGAATCTATTAAAACAAGAATCAAATGGAAATTCTACAGCTAAAAACAACAGTGACTAAAAGTTCTTAATAAATGTGTTTGGTGGGAAATTGTCCACAACTAAAGAGAAAATTCCTGGGTTTGGGTAAAGAGAAAATTGTAGAACTAGAAGAGTCAATAATTCATTAAAAGAAAACATTAGACTGAAACATAGTGCACAAAAAGGTTGGAAAATATCAGACTGAAACATGAAGACCAAAATGGTTGAAAAGAGATAAAGAGAAACACAGAACCTGGTTAAAAGAGCTAACAAGATTTAATTGGAGTCCTTGAGGATAAAAAGAGAGAAAGAGAAGCAATAATGACTGCACTTTTTTCAAAATCGACAAAAGACCATAAGTTACATATTCAAGGAGCTCTAAAACCCCTAAATGCAAAGAAAATCACACTTACATACATCATAGTCAAATTGCTGAAAACAAAAACAAAACAAGTTCGAAGCAGCCAGTGAAGAAAGTACATTCCAAGAACCAACACTAACACAGCAGCTGACTTACCGAAAGGGACCGTGAAAGCGACGACACCACAGAATGGCATTTTTAATATGTTGAAAGAAAATAATTTGAAAGCTACTACACCATAGTATGGCATTTTTAATATGTTAAAAGAAAATAATTTGCCAGCCTAGAATTCTATAACCAGGAAAAATATTCTTCAAAAATGAAGGAGAAATAAAGACATTTTAAGCAAGCAAAAACTCAGAGATTTGTTGTTAGATTACCAAAACTAAAAGAAATATGGTTTTTTTTTTTTTTTTTTTTTGGTGGGGGGGCTTTAAGTGAAAGTTTACAAACCAAGTTGGTCTCTCATACAAAAACTTATATACACCTTGCTATGTAACCCTACTGGGTTTTACTGGGATGTAACCCTAGCTGCTCTTCCCCTAATGTGACGGCACACCCTTCCTCTCCACCCTGTATTCCTCTTGTCCATTCAGCCAGCTCCTGTGCCCCTCTGCCTTCTCACCTTGCCTCCAGACAGGAGCTGCCCACTTATTCTGCTTGAGCCAAGAAGCTCACTGATCACCAGTATCATTTTCTGTCTTACACTCCAGTCCAGTTCCTGTCTGAAGAGTTAGCTTCAGGAATAGTTCCAGTCTTGGGCTAACAGAAAGTCTGGGGACCGTGAGCTCCGGGGTCCTTCCAGTCTCAATCAGACTATCAAGTCTGATCTTTTTATGAGAATTTGAGGTCTGCATCCCACTGCTCTCCTGCTCCCTCAGGAGTTCGCTGTTGTGTTCCCTGTCAGGCAGTCATCAGTTTTAGCCAGGCACCATCTAGTTCTTCTGGTCTCAGGCTGATGCAGTCTCTGGTTTATGTGGCCCTTTCTGTCTCTTGGGCTCATAATTAGCTTGTATCTTTGGTGTTCTCAACTCTCCTTTGCTCCAGGGGGGTTGAGACCAATTGATGCATCTTAGATGGCTGTGTGCTAGCGTTTAAGACCCCAGATGCCACTCTCCAAAGAGGGATGCAGAATGTTTTCTTAATAGATTTTATTACATCAAGTGACCTAGATGTCCCTTGAAACCATGGTCCCCAAACCCATGCCCCTCCTATGCTGGCATTCAAAGAGTTCAGTTTATTCAGGAAACTTTGCTTATAGTTTTTAGTCCAGTAGTACTGACCTCTCCTGTATTCTGTGTTGTCTTTCCCTTCACTGAAAATAGTTTTTTTCTACTATCTGATTAGTGAATACCTCTCTTCCTGCCTCCCTCCCCACTCTTGTAACCATCAAAGAATATTATCTTCTCTGTTTAAAGTATTTCTCAAGTTCTTATAATAGCGGTCTTATACAGTATTTGTCCTCCTGCAATTGACTATTTTCACTTAACATAATGCCTTCCAGGTTCCTCCATGTTATGAAATGTTTCACGGATTCATCATTTTTCTTTATCGATGAGTGGTATTCCATTGTGTGAATATACCATAATTTATTTATCCATTCATGCATTGATGGGTGCCTTGGTTGCTTCCACCTTTTTGCTATTGTAAACAGTGCTGCAATGAACATGGGTGTGCATATATCTGTTCGTATAAAGGCTCTCATTTCTCTAGGATATATTCCAAGGAGTGGAATTGCTGGATCGTATGGTAGTTCTATTTCTAGGTTTTTAAGGAAGAACCAAATCGATTTGCAAGATGCTTGTACCATTTTACATTCCCATCTGCAGTATGTAAGTGTTCCAGTCTCTCCACAACATCTCCAACATTTATTATTTTGTGTTTTTTTGATTAATACCAGCCTTGTTGGAGTAAGACGGAATCTCATTGTAGTTTTGATTTGTATTTCTCTAATACTTATGATCCTGAGCATTTCCTCATGTATCTGTTAGCTACCTGAATGTCTTCTTTAGTGAAGTGCCTGTTCATATCCTTTGCCCATTTTTTAAATTGGGTTATTTGTCTTTTCATAGTTGAGTTTTTGCAGTATCATGTAGATTTTAGAGATCAGACACTGATTGGAATTGTCATAGCTAAAAACATTTCCCCAGTTTGTAGGTAATCTTTTTACTCTTTTGCTGAAGTCTTTGGATGAGCATATTTTTGATTTTTAGGAGCTCCCAGTTATCTAGTTTCTCTTCTGTTGTTTGTACATTGTTAGTAATGTTTTGTATACTGTTTAAGCCATGTACTAGGGCTCCTAGCGTTGTCCCTATTTTTTCTTCTATAATCTTTATTGTCTTAGATTTTTATATTTAGGTCTTTAATCCATTTTGAGTTCGTTTTCATGCATGGTGTGAGGTATGGGTCTTGTTCCATTTTTTTACAGCTGGATATCCGGTTATGCCAGCACCATTTGTTAAAGAGGCTGTCTTTTCCCCATTTAACTGACTTTGGGCCTTTGTGAAATATCAGCTGCTCTTGTGTGGATGGATTTATGTCTGGATTCTCAATTCTGTTCCATTGGTCTATGTATCTGTTGTTGTACCAGTACCAGGCTGTTTTGACTGCTGTGGTGGTATAATAGGTTCTAAAATCAGGTAGAGTGAGGACTCCTACTTTGTTGTTCTTTTTCAGTAATGCTTTACTTATCCAGGGCCTCTTTTCGTTCCATAAGAAGCTGGTGACTTGTTTCTCCATCTCATTAAAAAATGTCTTTGGAATCTGAATTGGAATTGCATTGTATCTATAGATGGCTTTTGGTAGAATAAACATTTTTACAATGTTAAGTCTTCCTATCCATGAGCAAGGTATGTTTTTCCACTTATGTAAATCTCTTTTGCTTTCTTGCAGTAGTGTCTTGTAGTTTTCTTTGTATAGGTCTTTTATGTGTCCGGTAAGATTTATTCCTAAGTATTTTATCTTCTTGGGGGCTACTGTAAATTGTATTGATTTGGTGATTTCCTCTTCAATGTTCTTTTTGTTGGTGCAGTGGAATCCATCTAATTTTTGTGCGTTTAACTTGTATCCTGATACTCTGCTGAACTCTTCTATTAGTTTCAGTACTTTTTTTGATGATTCTTTAGCGTGTTCTGTGTATAAGATCATGTCATCTGCAAAAAGAGATACTTTTACTTCTTCATTACCAATCTGGATGTGCTTTATGTCTTTATCCAGCCTAATTGCTATGGCTAGGACCACCAGCACAATGCTGAATAAGAGCGGTGATAAAGGGCATTCCTGTCTGGTTCCCGATCTCAAGGGAATATTTTCAGACTCTCTCCATTTAGGATGATGTTGGCTGTTGGCCTTGAATAAATGTCCTTTATTATGCTGAGGAATTTTCCTTCTATTCCTATTTTGCTGAGAGTTTTTAATCATGAATGTGTTTTGGACTTTGTCAAATGCCTTTCCTGCATCAATTGATAAGATCATGTGGTTCTTGTCTTTTGTTTTATTTATGTGATGGGTTACATTAATTGTTTTCTAATGTTAAACTATCCCTGCATACCTGGTATGAATCCCACTTGGTCATGGTGAATTATTTTTTTGATATGTTGTTGAATTCTATTGGCTAGAATTTTGTTGAGGATTTTCGCATGTAAGTTCATGAGGGATATAGGTCTATAATTTTCTTTTCTTGTGGTGTCTTTACCTGGTTTTGGTATCAGAGATATGCTGGATTCATAGAATGAGTTTGGGAGTATTCCGTCTTTTTCTATGTTCTGAAATACTTTCAGCAGTAGTGGTGTTAACTCTTTTCTGAAAGTTTGGTAAAGCTCTGCAGCAAAGCCCTCCGGGCCAGGGCTCTTTTTTTGTTGTTGTTGGGAGTTTTTAAATTACCTTTTCAATCTCTTCTTTTATTATGAGTTTATTTAGTTGTTCTTCCCTTGTTTGTGTTAGTTTAGGTAGGTAGTGTATTTCTACAAATTCATTCATTTCTTGTAGGTTTTCAAATTTGCTCGAGTATAATTTTTCATAGTAATGTGATTTGATTCTTTTAATTTCAGTTAGGTCTGTCGTGATATAGCACATCTCATTTCTTATTTGAGTTATTTGCTTTGTCTCCTCTTTTTCTTTTGTCAGTCTGGCCAATGGTTTATCAACTTTGTTAATTTATTCAAAGAACCAGCTTTTTGTCTTGTTAATTCTTTCTATTGTTTTTTCTGTTTTGTATTTCATTTAATTCTGCTCTAATTTTTATTATTTGCTTTCTTCTGGTGCCTGAGGGTTTCTTTTGTTGCTCGCTTGCTATGTGTTCAAGTTGCGGGGATAATTCTTTGATTTTGGCCCTTTCTTCATTTTGTATATGTGCATTTATTGATATAAACTGACCTCTGAGCACTGCTTTAGCTGTGTCCCAAAGATTCTGAAAGGAAGTGTTTTCATTCTCTTTGGATTCTGTGGATTTCTTTATTCCATCCTTAATGTCTTCTATAACCCAGTCATTTTTGGACAGGGTATTGTTCAGTTTCCAAGTGTTTTATCTCTTTTCCCTGATTTTTCTGTTATTGATTTCCACTTTTATGGCCTTATGGTCAGAGAAGATGCTTTGTAATATTTCTATGTTCTGGATTCTGCTAAGGCTTGCTGTATGACCTAATACATCATCTATTCTAGAGAATGTTCCATGTGCGCTAGAAAAGAAAGTATACTTGGTTGCTGCTGGGTGGAGGGTTCTGTACATGTCTATGAGGTCGAGTAGGTTGACTGTGGTATTTAGATCTTCCATGTCTTTATTGAGCTTCTTTCTGGATGTTCTGTCCTTCACCGAAAGTGGTGTTTTGAAGTCTTCTGCTATAATTGTGGTGCAGTCTATCTCACTTTTCAATGCTGAGAGAGTTTGTTTTATGTATCTTGTATCCCTGTCACTGGGTGCATGAATATTTAATATGGTTATATCTTCCTGCTATATTGTCCCTTTAATCATTCTATAGTGTCCTTCATTATCCTTTGTGATGGATTTAACTTTAAAGTGCATTTTGTCAGAAACTAATATTGCCACTCCTGTTCTTTTTTGATTGTTGTTTGCTTGATACGTTTTTTTCCGTCCTTGGAGTTTTAGGTTGTTTGTATCTCTAAATCTAAGTTGTGTCTCCTGTAGGCAGCATATAGACGGATCATGTTTTTTTATCCGTTCTGCCACTCTCTGTAACTTTATTGGTGCATTTAGTCCATTTACATCCAGTGTAATTACGGATAGGTATGAGTTTAGTGCTGTCATTCTGATGTCTTTTTTTGTGTGTTGTTGACGGTTTCTTTTTCCCACTTAATTTTTTGTGCTGAGTTGTTTATGTATTGTCTTTTCCTCTTATCTGTTGTTTTTGATTTTGTTTCTGTTGAGTCTCTATTTTTTTCTTGTATTTTATTTTGATGAGTAGGATTGTTAGTCTTCTTTGTGGTTACCTTAACATTTACCCCTATTTTTCTAAGTTTAGACCTAAGTTTTATTTCTTTATATCACCTAGTGTTCCTCTCCATATGAAAGATCTATGACTACATTTCTTATTCCCTCTTTATCATTTTAATGTTGTTTTCTTTTACATAGTGACGTTGTTTCCCTGTTTTGAGCGTTTTTTAAATCTTGATTTATTTTTGTGATTTCCCTCTCTCGGTTGACATCTGGTTGCTCTGTCCTTTGTTCTAGTCTTGGGTTGATATCTGATATTATTGATTTTCTAACCAGAGAACTTCCTTTAGTATTACTTATAGTTTTGTTTTGGTTTTTATGAATTTCCTAAACTGCTGTTTATCTGTAAAGTCCTAATTTTGCCTTCATATTTGAAAGACAGTTTTGCTGGATATATGATTCTTGGGTGGCAATTTTTTTCCTTTTAATGCTTTCTAGAAGTCTTCCCATTGCGTTCATGCCTGCATAGTTTCTCCCAAGTAGTCCAAGTTTATTCTTACTGACTCTTCTATGTAGGTGACTTTTTGTTTATCCCTAGCCACTCTTAAAATTCTCTCTTTATATTTAGTTTTGGCAAATTTGATTATAGTATGTCTTGGTGACTTTCTTTTAAGATCTACTTTATGTGGAGTCTGTTGAGCATCTTGGACAGATATCTTCTCTTCTTTCATGGTATCAGGGAAGTCTTCTGCCAACAAATCTTCAAGAATTCTCTCCGTATTTTTTGTTATCCCTCCCTGTTCTGGTGCTCCAATCACTCATAGGTTATTTCTTTTGATAGAGTCCCACATGATTCTTAGGGTTTCTTCATTTTTTTAAATTCTTTTATCTGATTTTTCTTCAAATATATTGGTGCCAAGTGCTTTATATTCATTCTCACCAATTCTGACTTCCACTTCCTCAGTTCTGCTCCTCTGACTTTCTACTGAGTTGTCTAATTCTGTAATTTTATTGTTAATCTTCTGAATTTCTGAATGCTGTCTCTCTATGGATTCTTGCAGCTTATTAAAATTTTCATAATATTCTTGAATAACCTTTTTAATTTCAACTGCTTTATCTGCGTGTTCCTTGGCTTGTTCTGCATATTGCCTGATCTCCTTCCTTATCTCATTCCTGATATCTTGAAGAGTTCTGTATATTAATCTTTTGTATTCTGCATCTGGTAATTCCAGAAATGTACCTTCATCCAGAAGATCCCTTGATTCTTTGTTTTGAGAGCTTGTTGAAGTGACTGTGGTCTGCTTCTTTGTGATTTGATATTGACTGTTGTCTCTGAGCCATATGGAAGTTATTGTATTTGTTTATTTTATGTTTGCTTCCTGTATCCTAGCTTCTTGCTTTGTTTTGTTTTGATATGCCCAAATAGGTTACTCAAGTGAGGTAGCTTGATTATTTTCACTTTTGAAGCTCTAATCCCCTGTCACCAGATGGCTAGAGCTGTTATCAGGTATATGAGCCTAGGAGTCCATTCACTTTTCTTGTATGGATTCAGCTCAGGTGTCCAAGTAGTTGGTCATCAAGTGTGTGGTATAGGCTCTGTCCTACAGTCTTAGACAGGCAGGGGTGATTGATGTAGGTACAGGTATCTGGATGTAGCAGGGGGTCATGCTCTGAATAAGGCAGGGGGTGACTGTGAGGAAAGTGAGTCCCTGTTCCCTAGAGCACACAGGTGGGTGGGTTCTGCAGATGGACCATGGGCACCTCATAGTTTTGGGTGTAAGGACTGGGAGGTACCAGTTGTCCTTGAACCCCTGCCATGGGTGGCTGCGTGATGTGAGTGGAGCCACCAGTCCTTAGGCCCCTGATGTGGGTATGTGAGGGCCCTGTTTAAAAGGAAAGCGGTGTCAAACATAAAAAACCCACCTCTCCACCTCACAGCTGAAACAGTTGCAGTCTGCCAACAAGTGCCTATTTTCCAGAAATAGGCCCATAAATGTCCACGCAGTGGGGAAAGTTATTCAAAGTCCATGGACTGTTTATGCCTGGACAGGAGTCGCTTCTGTCCCGAGCTCCTCAGGTTAGTGGAACGGGCAGATTATCTTTTCCCCAAATTGTGAATTTATTCCTTCTCTAAGGCCAGGAGAATGGCTCAGGGTGCTCAGCAGGAACTATCTCAGGCCTAGGGAAATCGACAGCCACTGAAGCCAGCTTGGGGGCTGGGGGCACGGTAAAATACATGGAAGAACTTAGCTTTGGTTGAGAGCATCATTCTTCTCTGGTTCTGCAGGTGTGACTAGGGCATGAAGCTGGCTGTTTCCACTTCAGGAAACTGTGGCCGACGCTACCACCAGCCCACCACAGTCACTCCAGGGAATGTTGCCTGAGGGTTCCCGGAAATTCAGGTCCAGCAACTCCTCTCCACTTCTGAACCATCTCTCCCTTCCCCTAGAGCTTAGCCCATTTTCTAACTTTGCCTTTGATGTTCAGGGCTCCTAGTGTGTCATAAATATAGTTGTTTCACTTGTTTTTTCAGGTCTTTGTTGTAAAAGGGATCGCTGGAAGCGTCTGACTACTCTGCTATCTTGGCCTCCCCCCTCCCGTACCATGGGTTCTTGATCATATTCTACCTCCTGAAATGGCTGAATATCAACCAATTCTGTTTGGTACAGTGACTCTGTATGCCTTCCATCTTCTTTTGATGCTTCTTGAATTTTTCAATACTTTTTTTCCGTAGAATCTTTCAGTATCACAACTCGAGACTTGAATTTTTCTTCAATTCTTTCAGCTTGAGAAATGCCAAGCATGTTCTTTTGATTTTTCTAACTCCAGGTATTTGCACATTTCGTTATAATACTTTACTTTGTCTTCTCTAGCCACACTTTGAAATCTTCTGTTCAGCTCTTTTACTTTGTTATTTCTTCCTTTTGCTATCTGCTTTACATTCAAGAGCAAGTTTCAGAGTCTCTCCTGACATCCATTTTGGTCTTTTCTTTCTTTAATGTCTTTTTAATGACCTTTTGCTTTCTTCATGTATTATGTCCTTGGTATCATTCCACAACTCATCTCATCTTTGATCCTTAATGTTCAATGCATCAAATCTATTCTTGAGATGGTCTCTAAAGTCAGGTGGTATATACTCAAGGTCCTATTTTGGCTCTTGTGGACTTGCTCTAATTTTTTTCAGTGTCAACTTGAACTCGTATAGGAGCAACTTATGGTCTGTTCTGCAGTCAGCCCCTGGCCTTGTTCTGACTGATGATATTGAGCTTCTCCATCATTTCTTTCCATATATATAGTCAATTTGATTCCTTTGTATTCCATCTGGCAAGGTCCATTTGTATAGTTGCCATTTATGTTATTGAAAAAAGTATCTGCAACGAAGAAGTCATTGGCCTTGTAAAATTCTACCATGCCACCTCTGTTGTCATTTCTATCACCAAGGTCACATTTTCTAACTTCTGATTCTTCTTCATTTCCAGCTTTCACATTCCAATCACCAGTAATTATCAATGCATCTTGATTGCATGTTTGATCAATTTCTGACTGCAGAAGTTGGTAGAAAATCTTCAATTTCCTCATTTTTGGTGCACAAATTTGAATAACAGACACATTAACTGGTCTTCCTTGTAGACGCAGGGATATTATCCTATCACTGACAGCACTGTACTTCAGTATAGATCTTGAAATGTTCCTTTCGATGATATACATGGTGCCATTCCTCTTCAATTTGTCAATCCTGGCATAGTCAACTATATGATTGGCTGATTTGAAATGGTCAATGCCAGTTCATTTCAGCTCACTAAGGACTAGGATATTAATCTTTATGCGTTCCATTTCATTTTTGACAACTTCCAATTTTCCTAGGTTCATACTTCATGCATTCCATGTTCTGATTATTAATCGATGTTTGTAACTGTTTCTTCTCACTTCGAGTCATGCCACCTCAGCAAATGAAGATCCCGAAAGCTTGACTCCAACCACACCATTAAGGTCAACTCTACTTTGAGGAGGCAGCTCTTCCCCGGTAATATTTTAAGTGCCGTCCAACTTGAGGGGCTCAACTTCTGGCACTATATAAGACAATGTTCCGCTGCTATTCATAAGATTTTCACTGGCCAATTTTTTCAGAAGTAGACCACCAGGTCCTTCTTCCTAGTCTGTCTTAGTCTGGAAGCTCCACTGAAGCCTGTTCAATATCCATGATCATGCTGGTATTTGAAATACCAGTGGCATAGCTCCCAGCATCACAGAAATACGCAAGCCACTGTAGTACGACAAACTGACAGACACATGGGGGTGTAAAGATTACAGCCCAAAAAACTCTTTGGGAAAGCTCTACACTGTCACGCGGGGTCACTGAGTTGAAAATTGACTCAACAGCAGTTAACAACAACAGTGCTCCTGATTCCCTCATCCTTTTCCTCCTTGTCAGACTTACCTTGAATGAACTTAGCTGTTCACCTCTGTGTCTGCCCCAGAACAGCTGGGTACTTGTGACAACTACCACACTCTGAGTCAATTTGTTATGAATATAACAGAATTCTCAATCACCAACTACAAATAGCTCTGTAACACTCCATACGGATCCTCTGTTTCTCTGTTCGGCTGCCTTGTCCACTCCCCAAATCAAGAGTTTTAAACTTTTCCACCTTCCTCAAGCCCTTATCTGCTTTCTCCCCATAGTCTATTCTTTTTTGTCCCATACCTCATTCTCTTTGCTACTTCACATAAAAGCTTCCTTACTGCCACCCATTACCAAGTACACCTTCACTGAGTTTCTCCTCCTTCTCTCCCCTTTTAATAGAAGAGTTCATCCCCCTACTGATTCCTCCCATGCGCTTTAAACCCACCCCATTCTGTGTTTTCTGCCACAGAAAAACATGCATTTTATTTTCTCTTTCTGGTATATTCTACAACTTTTTGTCAATTGAATATTACCTGTTAGCATTTAAATTTGTCCAAGCCTCTTTCATCACACAAAAATGTGTGTGTTTGGTGGGGAGAGACTCCTGTGACCTCATGTCTTCCTCCAGTTACCACCTATCTCTTTCCTTCCATTCACAGACATAGAAAAAGTTTTTATTCTCACCATGGCCATCTTCTCCCCTCCCGCTTTTTCTTTGACTTCCTCTGTTCTAGCCCCTCTTCCTATAACACCTCTCGGTAGAGATACTGATGATCTCCAGGTAGCTAAATGCAATGAGCATTTTCTAGTCCCCATCTCATTCAATTGCTCAGTAGCTTTAGACACAGTTGACTGTTCACGGCTTTTAAAAGCATTGTCTTTCCTTGTTTGTCTCCCACTTATTTTCTGCATAGCAATAAGAATTATCTTTTCAGAATATAAACCTGAACATGCAATGTCAAAATCTTCCAGAAACCTCCTCTTACTGTTGGGATAAAGCACAAATTCTTTTTTTTTGTTTGTTTGTTTTTTAATTGTACTTTATTTGAAGTTTTATAGAACAAACTAGCTTCTCATTAAACGATTAGTATACATATTGTTTTGTGACATTGGTTACCAAACCCACAACATGGCAACACTCTCATTTCTCAACGTTGGGTTCCCTATTACCAGCTTTCCTGTCCCCTCCTGCCTTCTAGTCCTTGCCCCTAGGCTGGTGTGCCCCTTTAGTTTCGTTTTGTTTTATAGGCCTATCTAATCTTTGGCTGAAGGGTGAACCTCAGCAATGAAATAATACAGATTTTTTTTTTTAATTAACTTTTATTGAGCTTCAAGTGAACGTTTACAAATCAAGTCAGACTGTCACATATAAGTTTATATACACCTTACTCCGTACTTCCACTTGCTCTCCCCCTAATGAGTCAGCCCTTCCAGTCTCTCCTTTCGTGACAATTTTGCCAGCTTCCAACTCTCTCTATCCTCCCATCCCCCCTCCAGACAGGAGATGCCAACACAGTCTCAAGTGTCCACCTGATATAATTAGCTCACTCTTCATCAGCATCTCTCTCCTACCCACTGTCCAGTCCCTTTCATGTCTGATGAGTTGTCTTCGGGGATGGTTCCTGTCCTGTGCCAACAGAAGGTTTGGGGATCATGACCGCCGGAATCCCTCTAGTCTCAGTCAGACCATTAAGTATGGTCTTTTTATGAGAATTTGGGGTCTGCATCCCACTGATCTCCTGCTCCCTCAGGGGTTCTCTGTTGTGCTCCCTGTCAGGGCAGTCATCGATTGTGGCCAGGCACCAACTAGTTCTTCTGGTCTCAGGATGATGTAGGTCTCTGGTTCATGTGGCCCTTTCTGTCTCTTGGGCTCTTAGTTGTCGTGTGACCTTGGTGTTCTTCATTCTCCTTTAAAGCACAAATTCTTAATGTGGGCTTTAGACTTTTCATGTTCTGAGTCCTGCCTCCCTCTCCAGTTTCATCTTGAGTCTCTCTTCCATTGTACTTATGATCCCGCCACACTGACACTGCTTCTGGCCCTAAAATGTGCCATGCCACCTACTAGAACCAAGCCTTCGGTCTTGCTTTCTCTATGGACAGAGCCCTTCACATCTTGGCCTAGATAAACCAAAAATCCAAACCCGTTGCGGTCGAGTTGATTCTAACTCGTAGTGACCATATAGAACAGAGTAGAACTGCCTCAAAGGATTTTCAAAGCTGTAAATCTTTACAGAAGCAGACTGTCACATTTTCCTCCCATGGAGAGGCTGGTGGTTCCAACCACCAACCTTTTGGTTAGCAGCCAAGCTCTTAACCACTCTGCCACCAGGGCCCCTCCTTGGCCTAGTTAAGTCCTAATTTTTCAGAGCCATAGGAAGCCTTTTTTCACTTCCTTGGGACAAGCTCATCTCAATTATCAATACTTGAGACAACTGTGAATGGAGCCTACCAAGACAGAGAGTTGTAACTGAAGGTCAATTACAAAAGAGAGGTTTAGGTTTATATGCTATTCATGTGTCTAGATTCTAAGCAGTGTGTTTTTGTAAGGCTTGGAATTTTAATTAGGGATCAGCATCCACATTTAATCAGAAGTGGTATGACAACGAAGCTGACAGCATTACCCCTGATGAGGTAAAGCTGAACTTGAAGGCCTCCTTTCACCTTCCACAAGCAAGTGAGAAGAAGGGACAATGAACAATCACTAGGTATGTACAGGTTCCAGAAGACTCCTAGACTAGATTGGGGAGAGAGGGCGGGGGATACTTTGGTCTTTCTGAGCAATGTGGATAGCTACTTGCTCCCGAGCTCACCAAAATCCTCTTGGCTGATGAAGTCTCTTGGTAGAGCTTCAGCTCTTTCTATTTAAGGGATTTCTACTTCTGCCCCTTTCCCCTTTCCTGCACGTGGGCTGTGGGCAAAGGCATTTATGGACTAGGTGGCATGTATGAACAAATATATTCTACCTTACTGTTGGCCAGGAAGAGGTGGTTGAATGGCCCTTGACTTTGATATTCTTCTTCCCTTTGGGATCTTAGGAGCCCAGCTAAGAGGAAGAAGCATTCCAGTGCTATTATTTTCATGGAAATTTATAATTAACCATCGTGAACGTTGCCCCCAGCACGTTGAGGAAATGACAAAGCAGCCCTCTGACTCACCCGCTACACATCTGTAGTCCTGCTGACACAACCGAATCTGGAAGGATATGACTTTTGCATGAGCAGGGGACAGCCATTCTGGAGGTCTGGGGGCTCAGTACCATGAGGAACACATGAGGGATTCACTGTCACAGGAGAGGAAAGAGACTAGACATCAGGACATCTGGGGTCACAAACTTGCTGTGTGACCATAGACAAGTCACTTCACCTTTCTGGTATAATTTTCTTCACATAATAAAGGAGGAGGGATAAATTGAAAATGCAGGAACTCTTTTTCCTCTAAGAGTCCATGATCTCCTTCTGAGGACTACAGGAAATGTTTCTTCTTCTCCTTCCTACTTGGGTAAATGTCCTGGTGTAATCCTACTGCTCCACAGGTTCTTTCTTGTCTACATACAAGCATCTCAGGTTGCTCCCATCACAAACAGTTATCTCTTCCAATCCTGAGACTGCCTCTCTTATCTCTATCTCTCTCACCTCCTTCCCCACTTACGCTTCTTTGAAGAGCAGTCTGATCCAACTATCTCCATTGTCTCATTTTTCGTTACATTTTTAACCACTTTAGTCTAATTTCAACTCTTGTCCATCAACAACCTAATTGCCAAATCCAACACAATCTTTATTTTATATCTTCCTTCATCTCCCTGTGGTATTTAATCATCTTGATTACTCTATCAGATCTTGAAACTCTACCTCTGGTTTTCATATTAACTCCGTACCTCTTTAGCTAACCCTTTCAGCTACCTTTCCAAATTCCTCTTAACATGAGGCTCTTTATGGTTCCATCCTGGGTCTTTGGAGGCTCACCCACATTACACCCACATTCTTCCCCACCACCAAATCCATGTCTCCAGCACAGAACACATCCCTCAGCCCCAGATCCATCTGTCCAACTGTATGTTAGCTATTTTGATCTCAGTAAGATAAGATATATAGGCAATTTAAATTCAACAGGTCTAAAACTAAACTTAAGATAGTTTGCTTTATTTTTTCTTCTCCTCCTAAATTCCCTATAGAGCACTGGATCTGAGATCAGAGTGCTGGGTTCAAGTCTAGGTGCCATCACTTACTAGTCATGTGGCCTTGGACATGTTATTTAACCTTTTGAAGTCCCAAGTTTCCTCACATAAAATGAGGTTGATGATAGTACTAACTAGTACTATGATGATAATTCAATGAAATAATCTATATGAAGCACTTAGCCAAACCCCTTGCACATGGTAAAAATCCAATAATTACAATAGCCATAATTATTTTTATTGTTATCAATATTTTTAATATCCTACTCAGTCACTTGACCTTTAAATCCAGGTGGCATCCTAGAGCCCCTCCTTTCCATCTTCTCTTTCCAATCTGTCAGTACACCCAATTGATTCTATCACCTCATCATTCTAGAACCTACTCTTAACTGGTTTCTGCTCTACTAGACTTCTGGTCCATTCTCCACAAAGCCACCAGAATGATCTTTCCAAAACACAAATAGTATCAGATTACTTCCCTCCCTAAAATCATTTAATGGCTCCCAATGGCCTATATGATACAGTCCAAAGTCATTTTCAAGATTTACAAGGTCCTTTTTTTTTTTTCATAGTCTCTTGCCAGCTTCTCCTGTTTTACTTACTGATACTTTCCCACCTTAATTCCATACCAGTGTCTCTATACACTCTGTTCTCTGGTGGTGCAGTGGTTAAGAGCTTGGCTACTAACCAGAAGGTCAGCAGTTCAAATCCACCAGCCGCTGGAAGAGGAGGCTACATCTCATTCATCCTCTTTATCCCCCAAACCAGGCACAGGGCCTGGCACTGAGGAGTTCCTCAGTAATTATTTAAAGAATTGATGAAAAAATAATAAACAAGGAGGTGATCCCCCCAGGTATGCTTGACAAGAACGAGCCATGGCACTTGTGCTACATGGAAATGAGCACCTCCTCACCATCGCACAACACCTAGTCTTAGGTCTATGATTGTTCTCCCACAGCCTGGCACATATCCTCATTAGCCCAGTAGAGTTTCCAGGTGTTGAAAACCAAAAGGTTCTTTACAAATGGCAACAGAAGCCTCTTTTTCACACCTACCCATCATCGACAAACTGGTCTTTGATCCAGGAGAGATGGGCAACAGAGACCAGAGAAATAGGTGATTTTTGTCACCTCCCACCAATGAAATTCCTGCTCATTTTGCAGATTTTCCAAAACAAAGGGATGGAAAGCAAAGCTATTCCTGAGATTAGCAGCAGGGTACATGGGACTGGCACAGAAGAAAGTCTACTTGAGCCCTCACTACCCAACAAACAAACAAAAAAAATAAAATACAAATCAGCCTGCCTAATGCTTGGCTGATGCCTAAGGTTCTGTAATGGGAAAATCTGTTCTGTGGCTGATACCCTTTACTCCAGTTATAAGGCAGGCAGTGATAGAGCATAACTTAAGCCAGAAATGAGTATGAATACATTTATAAGATCTTTTCTTGGGGCTAGATTCCATAGCAGAGAAAAGAAAGGTGGCAGCAAACACCATGGGAGGGAGAACAGGGCAGGCTAGGGGTGTGGAAACCTGCCATTTTCTTCAGTAAAGCCTTGCTTTCATAATCATGTCTTCCTGAAAGTTGGGTCAATTTTGTTTATTTTAAGTGCACAAGGAAAGCTGGCTATTTAAAGAACTCTTCTGATAATTAAAGTAGCTTTTATGCAAGGTTTTCACTTTAAGTCTGAATTTTCTTATTGCAAAGCATACTAATATCATATATCTGAATCATTAATACTTCCAGTCAAATATTAATAATTCAAAAAAGAAATAAGACTAACTTAAAAGATACTGGGCAGGAAGAAAGCAGGATCTAATCTGTCTTTGCCAAATTCTCAGCAAATCTAAAGAGGGATTCCAGAATTTGACCTCTGATCAGAACCATGGCTCTGAAGAACATAATTCTAGTGACAGCTTGCCTACAAGTCTTTGCCTGTCTTCCCTACTCAAATTGGATAACAAGTTAAAGCAAAATTGTACGAGTGAACACTCTGCATTTACAGTGAAATTAACAAAACAGCTAATGAGAGGATGAGCCCCATGTCTAAGCAGAGGGACTGCCATCCAGGGAGAGGACAAAACACATCAGCTTCTTAAGAGATCTGGATGAGGACTAGCTTTGTGAAAATAGAAAACTTGTACTATGGAAAAAGAAACGAAATAGATCACAGGAGGTGGCAGTGCCAGAAGCGCATGCGACAGTGTCTCCTCATTTCTGAGGAGAACCGAAGGGCTTTCCAGGTTAACTAGTGACAAGAGAAAGGAAAAGTCCTTCCCTTTGTTATCTCTTCCATACACAGAACACGCACGGTTCCAGCCAGGCTGGGCTGCTCCCACTCGGCCTCCAGGAAGATGAGCCATTCTCGACAAAGAAGAGCTCAAGGCGCCAAGGGAAGGCTGAGATGGCAAAGGATTCAGCCTGTCTTTGGAACACTGGCTTTTTCTACCAGATGACCTGCTGGGGCTACCATCTGGCCCGCATTTGACATTCTGTTCAGGATAATAGGGCCTGGGTCCACGCCTGGCTCTGCCCTCTGGGCTGGGATGACAGAAGTAGAGTGCCTGTCTGGATTCTGCTGACTTGTCTGATACAGCTTCCAGCATCCTCCATGCTGGCTTCTTCAGGTTCACAAAGAACATGAAGCATACTCTCAACAATACTCAGGCAAGGAAGGGCTGAGGATAGGCTGTTGCTACTATTCCTGTCTGTCAAGCAAGAGATGATAGCAAATAAATTAAGGGACTTATCATCCGAGAATGGTGAAGTCAGCGTAGAACCCAGTTATCACGGCCGAGCCCAATGATCTAAGTCTATCTTCATTGCCAACAACGGGAATTTGCTCTATATTAAAGAGCTAATGTCTTTATGTTGTATATTCTATAAACCACCTCACCAGACAATCCCAGGTGATATCATGCTTTAAAAAAAGTTGTTGAAGGGTTTACAAGAGGGCTAAAACTCTAACAACACAGAGAAAGAAAAGCGGCCTTTAAAAATTTTTTTAAAGTCAAGAATTCCTGGCCTCACTGTGTCTTGTGGAACAACCCAGTCAATTGGTGTAATGATATTTCTTAAAGTTTATGTTCAACCTCCCAGTATGGTAAGTAGTGTCTGGGGTCTTAAAAGCTTATGAGCAGCCATCTAAGATACAACCACTGTTTTTTTTTTTTTTTAATCTGGAACAAAAGAGAAAGAAGAGACCCAAGAATCAGAGAAGGAACTGGACTACAGGACTGTCTCTATGAAGCACTGTCTCCTCCACCCTGACACCAGAAAAACTAGATGGTGCCCAGCTACTGCTAGTAAAGGTTCTGATCAGGAACACAAGAGATGAATCCCGATAAACAGGGAGAAAAATGTGGAACAGAATTTCAAACTCCTAAAGAATTCAGGCTTATTGGACCTACTGAAGCTGGAGGAGTCTCTGAGAATATAGTCCTGAGTTGCTCTTCAAACCTTGAATTGAAACTATCCCCTGAAGTCACCTTTAAACTAAGTAACAGTTTAGCTCAAAGACTAAAGATTGTCACCACTAAGTGTTACATTAAATAATAATAATAATAATATAAGACCAGAGTCAACAGCTATTTTAAAGCATAGATGAGAAGGTTTGGGGCAGGGAAATTAAGAAAATGTAAGTGAAACAACTAGAATAGAAATAACAAGAATGCTGACACAATGTGACGAATGTAACAATGTCACTGAACATTAGGTCTAAAAACTATGGAATGGGAATGGTTTTGCTGTCTATATTGTCACCAAAACTAAATTAAATAAGAAAAAAAAAAAGAAGAATTTCTGGCCCCAAAAGTATGGCCTCTGAAGAGATCTTTTATTTTCTTACCTTGAAAATACAGTAACAGTTGCTCATCTATGATAAATGTGAGGACCACAAGAAGGATCACTAATTGTTTAGAAGGATCTAAAAGCATTACCATTAGCAGCACTGATCCATCCATAAGAAAATTCCGTTCTGACTTGTTTTTAAAAATGTATTTCCCAGGTGAAGGGTACACAGAACTCTCTGTACTATTGTTGCAACTTCCTGTGAATTTGTAATTATTTCAAAACAAAGAATTTTTTTACATGTATTTTGTCCGGCTGATGGAAATGAGATCCCTGGTGAGTGAGGTTCAGTCCAACAGTTCTGAACGACATATGAAGCTGTGACCAGGAAGGAGGAAAATAAAGGGGACTACTGAGTTTTAGGGCCAGTACAAACTCTGGAGGGCCAGGCTGAGGCCGAGTGAAGGCACCTGGGACTCACCTGCCAGACTTCTGTCTGGGCTCCAGGTCTGATATGCTATGAACTTTTGGAACTGTGTCCACACAGACAAACAGGACCTTAGGTAAACTTGTACAAATTCTTAGACTATTAATTGCTAATTTTTACTAAATTTAGTCAACTAAGACCAGGAGGGTATGAGAAAGGTTCGACCCTTCCTGCCCTTTCTCCTGTCAGAATGGAACCTGGCTGAAGCGGTGAACACTGGAGTTCAGTGGTTAAGTACACAGACTCTGGAACCAGACTGTCTAGGCTAGAGGCCCAGCTTTGCCTCTTAACTAGCTCTTTGACCTTGGGCAAGCTAGTCAATTGCTATGTACCTCAGGGAGGTAAATTGGGGGTAATAAAAGTAGTTACCTCATAAAGTTGCTGTTAATATTGAATGCATTATTTGAAGAGTGCCTGTCACAGGGTAAGAACCTATCCATGCTTTGCTCTCCTCAGTTATTACAGTAATTGCTATCAGAGGGTGGGGGAACCGGAAGCCTGTGCATGACCAAAGACACATCTTGAGAACATGCTGAATGGTTCTAACACTATTGCTGGAGGTGATTGTGCTTCCCACCTTATATTACCTTTATCTATATTTATTCTTGCCTCCCCTTATGAACCACCTCAGGGGACGGTAATCTTAGTCCAGACATCAAACACACCTGGAGATAACAGGGAGTTAAGAAACCTAAGGAGCCAAGTGACCATGAGGAAGCCAGTTCAACTCCTCTGGCTTCAGTTTCCTCACCTATAAAATAGAAGCTGGACAGAGTCTAGATAATCAACAAAGCCTCTTCCAAGTCATTCCATTTTAAGATGCTGAGTTTGTGCCTGGACAGCAAAAGGCTCCTTACCCAAAGCTGAATGATTCTCAATTGAAACTTCTGGATTTTTCATACAGCATTGGCGTTGCCTAGGATACAATGTGGGGGTGCTCCTCTGGACCCTGAGGAGGAGGCGCTGTGCTGGCTGCTTCTGCTCTGTAATGCCAAACCACAAGTGGGTTTTGTAGTACAAACTGATGTGCTGAAGACTGACCGGGTCTCCCTGGGCACTGACGAATGCGGATTGGCATTCTGATGGTGTCCCAGACGGAGCAGCAGAGGGTGGGTTTTTCTCACAACTGTGTGGCCTTAAGAGGGAAACCCTGCCTCACGTACCACCTCCAGCATCCCTGGACCTGGGGAAGGTGGTGCAGTCCCTCTCTGATCAGGTCAATAAATCACTCCATTGTTTTCTTGACATGGCATGATTGTACACGGGAAGGCCAGGTCACAGACCCCCAGAGCCCCTACGTTTCTTAGTCATTCTCTGGTCCCCAAAGTGTACTTCGGAGCTGTTGGAGATATTTAAAAAACTTCCTCTGTGCTGTGGGTAGGAATCAGGGGCCCCCAGCTCTCAGGGATATTCTTCCAGACGAAGCATTCCAAAAACCAAAACCAAACCCAGTGCTGTCAAGTTGATTCCGACTCATAGCGACCCTCTAGGACAGAGTAGAACTGCTCTGTACAGTTTCCAAGGAGCGCCTGGTGGATTCGGACTGCTGACCCTTTGGTTAGCAGCCGTAGCACTTAACCACTATGCCACCAGGGTTTCCAGACAAAGTGTTAGGGCAAGAAATTCCAATTTTTCCTGTTTTATGCTTTTCAATGCAAACATGCCTTATCCATTCTGGTCTGCAGAACGCCCTGTGGGGTTCAGGGCAGAGCTATCTCCACTGAACTTTCTGTCAGCTTCACGAGGGCAGGGCCACATCTATCGGGGTCCTACCTCACCTTCAGAACCCACCACAGGGTCTGGCACCCAGGATCTGTTCAGTGAATGTTTGCACGATTAGTGAATGGATCTCCACTTTATGGACTAGGAGTTCAAGAACTGCTGGAGGCAATACTGTTCATAGGAAGCTTCCAGGTCATCTGTCTCCAGGTCTGCTGCTCTATCACCTCACTGGTTAATCTCGAAGTGGCTCGAAGTAGATGTGCATAGACAAAAATAAAATCTCAATTCTGCAGCAACATTCAGCAGTGATCTTACAAATGTGGGACCTGAGAGGGTCGAGGGGACAGCACTTGGGCAGCTCTTCCCCTAACACTCTGCAGTCTGGCTGCACTGACCCGCTGGAATCCCAGGAACACACCTGGCTCCCCCTACCCTCTGCCTTTGCATGTGCGACTCCCACCACCTGGAATGCCCTTTGGGTCCCTTCCTCCCCTTTCTATGCCTAGCTCCTAGTCAGAAATCACTTCCTAACAGCATTCTGCTTCCCTCTTTCCTCTACCCCCCACCAAGATCTGGACTCACCTTTATCAGAGCACACACACGACACAATATTGTATTTCCTTATTTTCTCATCTTCCTCTCTCTCCTCCACATTCCCCTCGCAACATGGTACCACGAGTTCCTAAGTACAAGGACTGTGACTTCTGTAAGGAAATTCCTAGGAGAGTGGTTGGTAGGTTTTTGTTGTTGTTGTTGAATGAATTGTTGTGTGCAACCCTGTATCTTATCAAGAAAGATTAAAAAAAAAAAGTAAAAATCTCCAGCGAGTACTTTCCCACTAATGAAGCTCTAGCTACTGATCCCCCAGTATCATGAGTGCTAAACACTGACACATGAAACTACGCTGCAGCCTGTAGGGAAGGCATTCTCCCTCATAGCTGCAGATGTAAGACTTGGGCCTCCCTTGACTTTGCAATCACAGGATGGACAGGCAGGACCTACAGGCCTCCAGTGACATACTCTGGCCCATTTCCCCCAGTGAGCAACACTTTGCATTTTTAGTCCTTAGACCTGGGCCTCAAATTCTATAATACTCACAGGAAGTGTCCTGGGGAGGTATGTAAGTGTTGTTATAGACTTGCAAACAGAATGAGCACCGGTGAAAAGATGGGGGTTGGGGAATCAGGGAGTGTGAGTGTGCCTGGCTTTTCTTCTCACCACCTGCCCTTAGCTGCAGGCTTGCAGCTCTTTGATAAAGAGAAGAAGGATGACAAAAACAGGAAAGGCGGAAGGTGTGGGAACTTTCCTGTAAAGGATCAAGGTACAAGGTAAGCAAGGAGCTGCATCAGGACCTGGGGAAAAAGACAGAACCCCTGGGGTACTTACAAAGTGATCCTGTCTATATTGAGCAAGGGAGGGAGGAAGGGAGGGAGCGAGGGAGACCTGCCTCTTTCACATTGTCCACGTTGAAGGTCACGTAGAGCTTTCAGGTTAATGTGGACTTAACAAGCAGAGGCTGCAGTTAACACAAATACAATCCCCAACCCAACCTGGAGCATCCCAGGCCATGGCCTGGTTTAAGAAGCACCCTATTTTTTTTTTCTAACTATAGGTTTCCTGGCCCTAAGGTCTACCTTAAGTGTATTGGCTACATCTTCTCAATATGTCTTCTAGCAGCATCCAACCAGCCCAAGGGAAAAGAAGTAATAGAGGCCACTCTGAAAGAGGGGCAGGGTCCCCTGCAGCGGGGGCACCACCTGCATGTGTGAGCTTCTGTGTCTCCCATATCCCAGGATGCCTTGTGTCCTGACTTCTGAGGCACAGAAAGGCAGCTGGGCTGCTGACTACCTCACCAGAGTTTCTTAAAGGGACAAGTGAGAAAAGGCAAGTAAAAATACTTTGTACTCCGTGAAGGTGCTATACAAGCGTGAAGAAGTAGTATTATTATCAGTGCGTTTTTAGTCACTGTTTGCATCAGCACAGTATACTGACGTCGTTTATTCTTTTGCTCAAATAAATATTAACATTCCTATTTCCACAGATGGAGCTGCTCTGCAAGCTGCCAGCCCCTTCCCTTTGCTTCTGCCGTTCGCATGACCTGGAATGCCTTCCCCAGCTTCTTGGACTGGCAAATTCCCAATTGTCCATTAGGACCCAAGTCAAATGCCATTACCAGTGTGACACCTTTTCCACCTCTCCCTGGTCTACATTCGCAACACTCCACCCATTTCTACAATGGGTTCACCATGGGGGGTTGTTTGCCTGTCTGATTAGACTGTGAGCTTCAAGGCATATGACTTGTTAATGGAGAGAAAATCACAGGCCAATTCATGAAATATTTCCCTTGCCTTCTCTCCTACAAGTTTTCCTGGTGACGGAATCATTTGGTTCTCAGGCAACACATCTGCAGTTGTGTGTCCTGTGCCCATGCTGGAGACTGGAACACTGGAAATGATAACGACCCCCAGCCCAACAATCAGGGGCTGAATGCTAACGAAGCATTAGCCTTTGTGCTAAGCACCCCTTGGGAGGTTGGTACTATTTTTTCAAATTTGCAGATGAGGAACTGAAGAGGCAACTTGCCTTTGATCATAAAACGAAGTAGCAGGTGGGGTTAACATCAGTTTGACTCCAGTCGATGTGGTCTTAATCACTGTGCCAGAAAAACAGGCATTTGTTAAATAAGAATACCATCATCTTTTTAGCTTGATTTACTACTGCCATTTTAAGAGATGAACTGCACTATTTCCCCCCACATCCTTCCTCTCGTCTAAGGATCCAGCAGCTAAGTGGACCAGAAAAGCAAAGTTTCTATGAAAACAGAAAACAGTGGAAGGAAGGCACAGGGACGCAGCAGGGCCACCCCCTGGGCCAGAGAAGACAGTGTGCTTGCTGCCTCCTTGTCCAGGGGCTCCTCACTAGAAACAAGGTAGGGCTGAGGGCTGAATAGGCTCCCCTGCTCCTAGGTCCTTCAAAGTCAGAGAGGCTCCTTTTTGAACCCCTTCGTATAAATGTGTAACTGGCAGGCAGAGTGGAGGACAGGGGAGCAAGTGAGAGAGTAAGGCTCCACCTCTGGAAGGCCTGTCTACTTTCGTTTGAAACATTCTGTCTTCAACAGTAAATAAAAGGACACTAATAGGTGATGTTAACATCTCCACCCCAACTCAGGCCCATGAAGTGGCTGAAGGAGTGTCAGTGCGTGAAACCCGAAGAAGGCGTCATGGGATGATGATCATTTTCTCTCCACACCTGAGAATAAACGGCCACTTATAACCTTTTTTTTTTTTTATAACCTACTGAGGAAATAACCTTTTTTTTTTTTTATAACCTACTGAGGAAACAGGCTTTACTATAAGAGTGTTCTGGCCCCACCACTCATGAGCTGTGTGAACTCAGGAAAACTACCTCACCTGGCATCTGTACAAAGTAGATAATAAACAGACCTATCTTAAAGGGCTGTTTTCAGGGTTACAGACTTAGAGAATCAAAGCCTTTACAACAATGCCAAGCAAACAATAAGTGTAATAAGTACCAGCTATTATTATGGTTATTGCTATTAAAATTATTATTAGCAACTCCTTGTTTTCTCTCTACTGTGTCTCCTACCCTGTGGCATTCTAACCATTTCTGAAGACCACCTCTGATGATTTCAGTGTCTTCTACATTCTCAATTCTCTCTTGCTATTCTTTGGAAGACAAAACAAGGAAATTGCTGTCCAAATAATTTCCTTTTCCTGATACTTAGAAACACCTAAATAAACCACTCAGCAACCAGGCAGAATTCTCATAAATAGGGCTGTCAGCACTTCAGAAGTTAAGCATTTTCCCAGTATAAATGCACCATATATACTTAAGATACTCATTTTTCTTGAGATGCATCACTCACTCAGGCCCACCTCTAATATCTACCTTAATAGAAAAGAGCAACAACACAGATAATTAAAAGCACTGAGACCTGGCTTCCTGGGGTGGGCTGGGTGGTGGAAGGCTGGATTTCCAATACTGGAAAAATGAGTCCAAGAGATGCTGGGCTGAATTCCTTGTTTAGGAAATGGTGGACTGGGTCAAATACAGAACTCTGGAGCTTTCTAGTACTCTGGAAAGCAGGGGGAGGAGTACTAGTACTATATGGTGGTTTAAAAACATGGCCCCAATTTTTTACACTCCTTTCACTTAGAAGTGGGTGTACGTATTCTCTTCTTGAATCTGGGCTATGACTGCTTAAATAATAGAATATAACAGAGATGATGTTGTTCAGTTTCTGCCTTAATATACTGGCAACTTCCACTTCCTATCTCTCTGAACACTCTTAGAACCCACCAACCATACTATACGGAAGCTCAAGCTGCTTGTGGAGAAACCTTCATGAAGAAGCCCGCTTGGACAGGAGCTAGGCCTCCGATTGTAAGCCTGAGCTGAGCTCCTGACGGTCAGCACCAATGGCCCCCCTGCCACGTAAGTGCAACATTTTAGAAGTGAATACTGCAGCCCCTGTTGACCCACCCCAGCTGGCACTGCGGGACAGAGATGAGTCTCCCTGGGGAGCTCTGTCCAACCTGCAGATCATGACCTAAATAAATGATGGCTGCATTTTAAACATTCAGCTTTGGGATGGTTTGTCATGCAGCTAGATAATTGATATACTCTGTTTTGGGGAGAATTCTTTCCTGGATCCTGTCAGATATTGCCTGTATCCTGAAATGTGGCTTTCTTTGCTCACTCCTCCTAGTCCAACTGAAGAATGAAATTAACTGTCAGAGCTGGAAATATTGCAGAGACACAGGAAGCCCTTGGTCAGAACACAGAAGCTATGACAATTCCCCAGTAACAGTCTCTAGATTGCCTTTCTATGTGTCAAGCAATACTATACTTGTCCCGAAAATGTCTTGTTCTAGTCTCTTAAAATGTCACACTGCTTGCTAGTAATCAAAAAAATGTAAATGATATCAACAGGGTACACTTTCACACTGGTTAAACTTTTTTTTTTTTTTAAATAATATTTAATGCTGGTAAGGTTAGTTGGGATGACATCAACTAACCTTACCATCAGAAAACAATTGGGAAATGTGTAACACACACACATCTATACACACTAACATGACTAATCTTTGACTTGGTAATTTCATTTCTGGTAATTTACCCTAAGTACATAATCTCAACTAAGAAGAAAAAAAAAAAAGAACCTTACTAGAGGAAGATGCTTATTATACTTATTGACAATGGTGAAAAAAACCTGAAACAATTTAGATGTCCAAACCTAGAGAAGTAGTTGAAATAAAAGTATATTACACCCACCTGGAGCAAAGGAGAATGAAGAATACCAAAGACACAAGGTAATTATGAGCCCAGGAGACAGAAAGGGACACATACACCTGAGACCAGAAGAACTAGATGGTGCCCGGCTAAAACCAATGACTGCCTGAGAGGGAACACAACAAAGAACCCCTGAGGGAGCAGGAGAGCAGTGGGTTGCAGACCTCAAATTCTCGTAAAAAGACCGGACTTAATGGTCTGACTGAGATTGGAACGACCCCGGAGGTCATGGTCCCCAGACCTTCTGTTAGCCCAAGACAGGAACCATTCCCAAAGCCAACTGTTCAGACAGGGACTGGACTGGGCTATGGGATAGAGAATGATACTGGTGAAGAGTGAGCTTCTTGGATCAAGTAGACACATGAGACTTTGTGGGCAGTTCCTGTCTGGAGAGGAGATGAGAGGGCAGAGGGGGTCAGAAACTGGCTGAATGGATGCGAAAATAGACAGTGGAGGGAAGGAGTGTGCTGTCTCATTAGAGGGAGAGAAACTAGGAGTATATGGCAAGGCGTATGTAAGTTTTTGTATGAGAAACTGACTTGGTTCGTAAATTTTCACTTAAATCACAATAAAAATAATAATAAAAAAGGTATATTACACGAGCCTCATGGGATATTATACAATCATTAAGATGATCATAATAAAGACCAGTAATCCTTAGCTTATAATGTAATACCACATGGAAAAAATTACAATATAAAATTTTGTGTTCACTGATCACAACTTTATAAACACAGATGTCCATACAGACAAAAATTAGAATGGAATAGATAAAAATCAAAAGGAGTTACTTTTTTTTCTTTAAAAATAATACTTTTTTTTTCTTGCTTTTACATTTAAAATAGGAGGAGTGAACAGATATTCCCTTAAAAAAAAAAAATCCCCTCTATACCCAAATAAGCCAAGAATTTTCTTGGTGAAGATAGTGTCCGTATGTCGAATAGAACTAATGCTGATACTTGGAGTCTACTAACAACAGGACATGCTTCTTCAAATACACAGCTGATTTTAGACGGTAACTTCTAGAAAACAAGCCCTCTAGCATTTTATATGTCATATGTATACTCTGGGTGTCCAATAGAGAAAATGGAGGTAATTAATAAATTTCAGTTAAACTAGCATATTATAAGCTTGGCTTTGCTTCTCTTTCCTCCAACCCCCCACCTTTTCCTTCCCAGGTTTCCTAAACACAAGGTGCTGAAATAAAATCAGCAACAACAGTTTCTATTTTTAGAGTGAACTTTAATCTGATGTTCACAAAGATCTATGCCAAGTCAAAATCACTGCTGTTATCTTGGTGCTAGTAATAGAGCGACTGTCTTTTGCATCAAAATTAAGAATCACAGTCACAAAGGAGAAAACGTGGCTTAGACTACTCCGTGGCCAAATCTACACCAGCAAAAACAGAAGGAAAACTGATACAATTGTGTACATGCATATTTAAAGTCAAAAACATTTTTGTCCTAGTTGTTCAAATTTGCATTCAAGTCTGGGCTGGGCTGAATAGTGTCCTCAGAGTGCGGCCTTATTTGGAAACAAGGTCTTTGCAAATGTAATCAGTTAAAGATCTTGAGATAAAATCATGCAATGACTCATGTCCTTTTGAGAAGAGGAGAGGGCACAGAGAGACAGACACAGAGGAGAAGGGTGAAGATGGAGGCAGAGATGGCAGTGCTGTGTTCACACGCCAAGGAATGCCAAGGACTGCCGGCAGCCACCAGGGCTGGGAGAGAGCCAGAGGATAGTTTCTCCCTCAGAGCCTCCAGAAGGAACCAATCCTGCCAACACCTTGGTTTCAGACTTCTGTCCTCCTAAACTGTGAGAGGATAGATTTCTGTTGTTTTAAGACAAGACTGTGGTCATCTGTTACACAGCCCTACGTTAATAATGCAAGGTCTCCTTTCTCTATTTTAAAGACACGTACAGGAAAATGAGATTTCCTCTTAAAGCCTCTGAGTATAGGGGCAGGAGGAGGAGCTCTGGTGGTACATTGGCTAAGAGCTGGGCTACTAACCAAAAGGTTGGTGGTCCCAACCCACCAGCCTCTCCGAGGGAGAAAGACCTGGTGATCTGTTCCCGTAAAGATTTACGGCCTTGGAAACTCTGTGGGGGCAGTCCTACTTTGTCCTATAGGGTCAGTATGGGTCCAAGTTGACTCTGCCACACAACAACAACAACATGGCATGGGAAGTGAGGACACTTTCTCTGTCAGCCCTCTTTCCCTTTGCCGGAGCCATCTGACTCCATCCCTAAGATCCCAGTAAGTGACAATATAATCTTTAAGTAAACTTTCATCTGAATGTGTAGCTAAACAGTAAATGCATGTTTTCAGAAACCAATTTATATAGCTGGAATTGTTTACATTTTACTTTAAAGATAAATGGCTGCTGGAACACAACCTATTTCAAAAGGTGGTCACACTGAGCCATTTTTTCTTAGTCATCGATAAACACCATAGCAGATAAGGCTAATTCTGTACTTCTGCCTCTAGCTGTTAGGACAACAAGAAGTTCTCAGATGCAGCTATCTCTGTGGTCCTTTTCAAATCAGCCCACTCAATGCGGAGACATGTAAACACATCCATCAGCCAACCGTTAGGGGGCTGCAGAAATATCTTGGGAATGAAAATGTAAACTCCCATTTGGTTCCAAGGCTTCTAAGCTAAGCACCCCACTGCTACACAACAAAACAGGCACACATCAAGCTGTTCTCCACCAAAATAAAATTAAAATTAAATTAAAATGGGAAATAAATAAACAAGGCCCTAAACTGGATAACTGTTCAGACCCAGAGACATGATATTTTTGGCTCTCAAAAATAGAAAAAAATTACCATTCCGTCACACACGCACGCGCACACACACACACACAAAGCCCTTAGATTATTTGAGTTGGTTAAATGAATCTGTATTAACACCTCTTGTTCAGTGTCAAAGTAAAAATTGCTTAATATTTACGCGATGAAACGGTAGCAGTAGGCATCACAGCTTTGATCTTAATTGGCTCCTGGTGCTGACGTACACTGGAGTTGCTTGTGGGCTTTTAACATCATGGGCTCCACCCCGGGGCTCTTCTCTGCTAAAACAGCCCTTCGACTGCAAGCTTGTAGGGTGGAGAGGCGGACTAATGACGCAAGTGTTCAGGTAGATGATTAGAGACACTGAGCACTGAATTCTCTTGTGATCTAAAATTTGCTCAAGTAGAAGGTGGCTTCAAGCAGAATTGAAGGTGTATCCAAAAATGGTGATTATTGCTGAATCTTGGTTTGTTTCCTTTGAAATGTCTTTTATCATTGCAATTTGCCAGTGACCTTAACTTGATGAAAACCACGAGTGTATGTGAAGCTGGTGCCTGCCATTAAGCAGCTGTAGGTTTTAATACAGGGTTTGTAACTGTTATTAGAGGTGCCAGAATGACTGAGCCAGAAAAGGGCTTAGTTCCCACATGGAGTCAACGCAGACACAATGGTGGAGCCTCTCTCCTGCACTTCAGACACACTGGGTCTCTGTGGCACGAAGCGATTTGACCCACCACGAATATACTGCGGCACCCTTTCTGAAAACTAACATTGAGGTGTAAGACTACACAGGATACACCCAAGGCTGGCACTCACTTGACACCGCATTGTGTGGACTGTTCTGCTGGTGTTTTTTTTGTTGTGTTAGTTGCCGTTGATTCCAACTCATGGAGACCCCATGTTTGGGGAGTAAACTGCTTCACAGGGTGTCAGGGCAGATCTCCAGGTCTTACTTCCGAGGTGCTTCTGGGTGGGTATGAACCACCAACCTTGCAGTTAGTAGTCCAGTGCTTAACCATCTGTGCCATGAAGGGACACCTAAATATTTTATCAACTCTCAATACACCAAACTTCCAGAGTTGAAAATTAGAGAAAAAATTCTCAAGGGTGCCAATACTTGTCCATGAGAGTTTTAAGGTCTTGAATAGAGATTTTTTTTTTTTTTTTTTAACATGTGGCAAAAGTAACGAAGTATGTTACTCTTCTCTGGGAACTTACCATAAAATCTGTAGAGAAGAAAGGGCAGATCCAAATGAAATGAGCAGGACGGTAGTAGTCAATCAATTTGAATTTCTGTTGTAAAACTGCCACATGGCAAGTAAGTCTAATCTAGAAGTCAAGGGTTTCAGCTACGTTGACCACACAGCTCGGCTTCTCAAGAAGGGTCTGGATTTCTCTTTTTTTAACGGGGGGCGGGGGGGGGGGACGCAAAATCCCTACGTCCTAATTTCTAGTGTTAAAGCTATGACCACCAAAATTATAATCTGAGCCAGGCCTGACGGCATTTTCCATTTCCGTCTTACTCTCCCGAAGTATGACCATTACCAGTGGCAACCTGGAGACCACGTCTAAGCTGTCCTAGTTTACGACTGAGAAAGCCAAGACCCAGAGATCAGGCAACCTGCTGATGAGTGATGCAGTGCGAACTCTGAGGCTGTGACTCTTTCCAACTCTTCTGTCTGTGCAGTATCCAACTGTCTGTCTGCTCAGATAAATACAGAGTAAAGACCATTGTTGAAAGGGTGCAGTCAGGACTGGCTATACGATTTGTGGGTACCAGTGATTCAGTGCTGTCAAGTTGGATCCGATTCGCAGTGACCTATGTACAACAGATGAAACACTGTCGGGTCCTGCACCATCTTCACAATCGTTGCTTTGTTTTGGTACTAGTACGAAATGAAATTGTGGGGCTCCTTGTTCAAAAATTAAGAATTTCAAGATGGAGACGGTGGTGCAGTCTTAGTATGGAGCCCCGTGTGACTACACAGGTCACACGGCCATGAAGGCAGTGCTGGACTTTGACTCTTTGCACATGTTCAAAAATTATCGCCTGCATGGGTCAGTGAAGGGGTAAATGAACGAGTGAAGGAATGCATCCAGAAAATTACTGCTAGGACTTATATCTTGTATGCAGTTTGCATTAATGTTGTTAACTCACCTTGCTCCATTATTTGTGTCACAATCAGAATATGAAAATACAAGATAATACACTTTCGCACCCCCACCACAAGTAAGTTGGCAGAATAACATCCAACACTTGAGTGACAATGTGTCCACATGGTGGTACTACTGTGCTTTCATGTGCTCAGAAATGCCAGTCTCTAACCAGAACTGCTCCTGCATTTTTTCTCTTTATGCATTTAGACATAGCCATCCAAATATTTTTTTTCCCATTGTACTTTAGATGAAGGTTTACAAAGCAAATTAGTTTCTCATTAAATTCTTAATATACACCCTAGAGATACAAGAGCCTTCATACAAACAGATATATGCACACCCATGTTTATTGCAGCTCTGTTTACAATAACAAAAAGTTGGAAGCAACCAAGGTGTCCATCAATGGATGAATGGGCAAATAAATTGTGGTATATTCACACAATGGAATACTATGCCATCGATAAAGAACAGTGACGAATCTCTGAAACATTTCATAACATGGAGGAACCTGGAAGGCATTATGCTGAGCGAAATTAGTCAGAGGCAAAAGGACAAATATTGTATAAGACCACTATTATAAAATCTTGAGAAATAGTAAACCTGAGAAGAACACATACTTTTGTGGTTACGAGGGGGGGAGGGAGGGAGGGTGGGAGAGGGTTTTTTATTGATTAATCAGTAGATAAGAACTGCTTTAGGTGAAGGGAAGGACAACACTCAATACATGGAAGGTCAGCTCAATTGGACTGGACCAAAAGCAAAGAAGTTTCCGGGATAAACTGAATGCTTCAAAGGTCAGCGGAGCAAGGGCGGGGGTCTGGGGAACATGGTTTGTGGGGACTTCTAAGTCAATTGGCAAAATAATTCTATTACGAAATCATTCTGCATCCCACTTTGAAATGTGGCGTCTGGGGTCTTAAATGCTAACAAGCGGCCATCTAAGATGCAGCAATTGGTCTCAACCCACCTGGAGCAAAGGAAAATGAAGAACACCAAGGCCACACGACAACTAAGAGCCCAAGAGACAGAAAGGGCCACATGAACCAGAGACCTACATCATCCTGAGACCAGAAGAACTAGTTGGTGCCCAGCCACAATCGATGACTTCCCTGACAGGGAGCACAACAGAGAACCCCTGAGGGAGCAGGAGATCAGTGGGATGCAGACCCCAAATTCTCATGAAAAGACCAAACTTAATGGTCTGACTGAGACTAGAGGAATCCCGGCGGTCATGGTCCCCAGACCTTCTGATGGCACAGGACAGGAACCATCCCCGAAGACAACTCATCAGACATGAAAGGGACTGGTCAGCGGGTGGGAGAGAGATGCTGATGAAGAGTGAGCTAATTATATCAGGTGGACACTTGAGAGTGTGTTGGCAACTCTTGTCTGGAGGGGGGATGGGAGGATAGAGAGAGAGGGAAGCCGGCAAAATTGTCAAGAAAGGAGAGACTGAAAGGGCTGACTCAAGAGGGGGAGAGCAAGTGGGAGTAGGGAGTGAGATGTATGTAAACTTATATGTGACAGACTGATTGGATTTGTAAACGTTCACTTGAAGCTCAATAAAAGTTATAAAAAAAAAAATTAGTATTAAAAAAAAAAATTCTTAATATACATATTGTTTGGTAACATTGGTTGTCAACCCCATGACATGTCAACACTCTCCCCTTCTTGACCTTGGGTTCCCCGTTACCAGCTTTCCTGTCCCCTCCTGCCTTCTTGTCCTTACCCCTGGGCTGGTGTGCCCATTTAGTCTTGTTTTGTTTTATGGGCCTGCCTAATCTTTGGCTTTCCACAGGAGTGACTTCATAACTGAGCTGAAAGGGTGTCCAGAGCCATACTCTTGGGGTTTCTCCAGACTCTGTCAGGCCAGTAAGTCTGGCCTTTTTTTGTGAGTTAGAATTTTGTTCTACATATTTCTCCAGCTCTGTCCAGGACCCACATATGCTTTTTGGAACCTAAGCTCTTCACACATGTATATTTCATACACTGCCAGACAGCCTTCATTTGAAAACAGCAACAATTGTAATAACCAAACTGGTACACTTTATTGTGTATTATTATCTCCAAAAGAAGCCCCGGTGGTACAGTGGTTAGGGAACACTAGGTGCAGTTCTACTCTGTGTTACAGGGTCACTATGAGTCAGAGTCGACGGCAATGATTCGTAGTATCAGATACTATGCTAAGCGTTTTGCATGTATTTCTTCTGATGACCAAATACTCCTATGAGGTTAAACATATTATCTTGACTTTCCAGTGAGAAAAACAAGGCTCTGAGAGGTTAAGTGGCAGGATCAGAATTTGAACTGAGGACCGTGGGGACTCACGAAGGAAAGCAGTGCAGGCTGCTAATACAGAGAACGGCGGAACAAAGACTACTGTTTGTCTTTAAGGGATAAGATTGTTATTGATAAAGCTTGAAGGAAGCTTCACCTTGGTGAACAAAAATGCAAACAGAAAACACTGAAAGGGGAAATTTCAGCTCTTGAGAATCCAGCTGATTAACTTTCATGGCTTAATGCAGAGGCAGGGCAGTTGCGCCAAGTAAGGTGAAGGCAGAGCCCCCCACCTATGGTTATGAGTTGGAATCCACTCGACGGCAATGTTTCGTTTTGTAGAGCTGGTTTACTGTATCACTGTACCAGGAAAACAGTGAAGGAGGCTCAGAGCCAGGCAAAGGCTCCACTCGTAGCCGGCAATATATTCCATTAAATGACAGGAAAGATTGATTAACAAACACAAGATTTATAATATGTAGCAGAAACACATGAAACTTTAACTTTAGAGCTTCAGGGGTTAATGGTTTTTCAAGTAGGAACCATGAGAAAATGTGCATTTATAATCATGAAATGTCTTACAGAGTTAAAAAGAACAGAGTTCACATTTCTGTCTCTACCTCTCGGGAGGGAAAAGTGCCTTCATAATTATGGCTTGTATTTATTAGGATGTTTCAAGGTACTAAGCTGGCAGGGGTGTCTTATTTCTCATTAAAACAAGCTACAGTAAAAAAAAAAAAAAAAGGAACATGGAAGCCTAGTGAAGGCAAGCCAGTTTTACACATATATTGCCCACTTTCTGAGGCACTGTCCTCCAATATCATATGTTTTATATCTTTAGTTGCCTGATTAAACACAAATCCTGTTCCAGGTATGCAAAATTTTTGAAATAATGGCTAGAAATAGTTCTGGCCAAACACCAAACTTTTATAGTTTGATAGGACTTGTGAACGTACTTATGTAACACGTACTGTGTGTATATAATATGCATGGATAGCAACGTGTAACACAAATCCTTTGTAACAAAATGCTGACTCTGTTCATGCACCCACTGAGAAGCAATTGATGGCCAGTCTGAATCACTAGCTGCGGTCTCATCCCCCCGAAGAGGCTACGTTAGGCTTCAGGCATGAGCGTGTGACATGATCCTGTCTAAGAGACTGAGAGGAAGCCTGTTACTAGATAAAGTTTCTTAGAGGAGTTGGTCTTTTGATTTACTGGATTCTCACCTGGAATGTGCCTGTCTTACTGGGAACATGAAAAAGAGCTGGCGAAGGACAAATGACCTTACGGCAAAGAAGAAAGATGGAAAGCACTTGAGTCTTTGATGATATTGTTGGAGCCAAAGAATTAACCAACCTTGGAACCACCCCATCTGAGGCCTTCTTACTGTGACATAATGAACTGTCCTTATTGTTCAAGCAATTTTGAGTTTGCTTTTTTGTTACTTGTAGCCCACAGCATACAAATGATGGAAAACTCAACACAATTGAGTATCGGTTGTGTTCTAAGGACTGTGCTGGCCAATTTCCATTCATTATCTCTAATCAGAGCCCAGGCGGCACAGTGGTTAAGAGCTCGGCTGCTAACCGAAAGGTTGGCGGTTTGAAGCTACCAGCCGCTCCTTGGAAACCCTACGGGGCAGTTATACTCTGTCCCACAGGCTTACGATGAATCACAAATGATTTGACAGCAATGGGTTTTTTCTCTAATTGATTTCACATCTTTTTAAAACAAGTGGTATTTTTTCTACTTTATAGAAAAAGAAGCTAAGACTCAGAGAAACTCCAGATTTAGACAGTTTCTCTAATCCAGTAAGCAGATAAGGCAGGATTACAACCTGAGTCTGCCTTTCTTCAAAGTTTATCACCTGAAGTCTCAGAATGTGTGCATATGTGCATGATGGCAGGGTATTTTTATAAACATCTACACTTATACACCTACAGTAAAGGTGATAAATGAGCAAACTCATTTATCACATGTTTTTGAGTCTAGGATAAAATGTTTAAAATGGTGGAAATAATTGAGGGGATATGCAACAGAATAAAGCAAATGGCAAGCGATCACTACCAAGTTTCCTTATCCTTTGGGAATTAGTTATCTTCCTTCTCATGGGTGAGATACTTCAAACTCTGTTCTCGTGGCTAGCTGAGACATCACGCTGATGATAACTACATTAAATACTTACCAACTTGTACAAAGAGCATGCTCAATATGGATGAGTGTTTAAAGGATATGTACCTCTAAAGAAAACACTGAATCAAAGACAGCAAATTTATTGCATAGGGACTACCATACCACCGCCCTTTGTCATAGATGCTGCTAATCAATCGATCAAGGCATTCTTTTTATCCCAGGCCTTGAATTCAGCCCAGAAAGCTCTCTGCACAGCAGCCACTGCCAATCAGTCAGGTTTGGCTCTTTGGTTGTACACTCACTTGCCCTGTTATCCTACACGTTCAAAGGGCAATGGCTCTTCAGAGTTATAACGGAGAATTACAGGGTAATTGTACAATTAATTGCAGTATGTCAACCCTGACAGCTGATCTTTTAGACTCTCTCTGCCACCCATCCCCAATCCACTTTGTTCTACGGAGGAAACTAAGGCCAGTAAGGTCAGTGCCTCGTTTATGGATACCTGGTTGGCTGATAGTCAAGCTGGGAGTAGGTGGGTGGTGCAAATGGCTAACGTACTCAACTGTTAACTGGAATGTTGGCAGTTCTAGTCCATCCCCAGGTGCCTTGAAAGAAAGCTTTGGTGATCTACTTCCGAAAAATCAGCCATTGAAAACCCTGTGGAGCAGTTTTACTCTGACACGCCTGTGCTCGGCATTAATTAGAATCAACTCTATGGCAACTGGTTCATAATAGTTAAGCTAAGGCTGGGTTTTTAAGGCTCAATTTCCAGACTTCTAGGTCTGTGCTCTTAATCCTTCCACAAACTACTCTAACCGCCTTTTCAGTGTTGGGTGCACATTTTGAACTTCCAAAATTACATTAAACCTCAGAGATTAGCTAAATGGGTGACAAAAAGATAAGAGAGAGAAATGATGAGTAAGGGAGTGACGGAGAGATCTCTTGACAACTTTCTACAGTTCTTTGGAGACTTCCTCTTTGATCTCTGAGGACATCATGGTTCAAAGATGAAGATGGAATTGACTATCAGTAGATGGCGTAAAATAGTCTCACCTGAGAAACTCCATCCACTTAGCCAAGGGACAGTTCAGAGACAGCAAAGAATGACCCAGTTTCCCCTGAACTGGGAAATCCATTAGATACTTTTCTAATAGTTCTCCAAGACAGACATCCTCTGGCCCCCCAAATTCTCCTTATTCAGTCAGTCACCCAGTGATAGACAACCAGATTCAGAGGCTCTAAATTCAGTTAATCAGGCGAATAACATTCACACTCAGAAGAAATAAGTGAATGACTATATGTGTATGCTTAACACCAGATAGGACACAAGTATCAGTGAAGATTAATTTTTGTGTTGTTACTACTATGATGAGTACATTTTTAAAAAGCCCTCAGTTGACTATCCCAATAGCAACAGGGCTCTCCTGACAATTTACATTCTATAATTTTATTCTTTCCTCCAGTGACTGATTTAAGGAGGTTTATAGTGAGTAGGGGGAAACCCGTGAATATGTTATTTTACCTGGCAAGATGGATTTTGCAGATGTAATTAAAGATTTTAAAATAGGGAGATTATCCTGGATTTTCCAGGTGAGCCCAAAGTAATCACAAAGGTCCTTAAAAGATGGAAGAAATCAGCAGAAGAGTCAGAGAATGAGACATGACAATGGAAGCAGAGATTTGAGTCATGGGGTTGATAGCTTTGCAGTTGGAGAAAGGGGCTACAAGCGAGGGAATGCAGGGGGCTTCTAGAAGCTGGAAAGGGCAATGAGTTGGATTCTCTCCTAGAGCCTCCAGAAGGAATACGGTCTTGCCAACGCCTCGATTTTAGCCCAGTAAAACCCATTTCAGATTTCTGACCTCCTCTAGAATGGTAAGGTAATAAATTTACATTGTTTTAGGTCACTATATTTGTGGTAATTTTTTACATCAGCAATAGGAAACTTAATTGATGATTCTCGAGCTTCTGTGTCCTGATCTATAAAATCGGAATACAAAACATATGTGCCCACAACCTAGGCGCCCATCAACAGATGACCGGGTAAACAAACCATGGCATATACACACAATGGAATACGATGCAACAATACAGAACAATGATGAATCCAAGAAACATCTCACAACATTGATGAATCTGGAAGGCATTATGCTGACTGAAATAAGTCCATCACAAAAGGACAAATACTGCATAAGTTCACAATTAGAAAAACCCAGAAAAACATTTACACAGAGGAAAAAAAAAAACTTTGACAGTTACAACAAAAGGGAGGAGTCAAGAAGGGAAATTACTAACTAGATAGACAAATATTAATTCTGGTGAAGGGAAAGACAACACACAATACAGGGGAAGTCAGCACAGCTTGACTAAGGCAAAGCTATAGAAGCTTCCTAGACACACCCAAACACCTTGAGGGGCCCAGTTACTGAGGCCCAGAGCTGGGACTCATCGTTTCAGGGGACATCTAGATCAATTGGCATAACATAGCTCATAAAGAAAATGTTCTACATCCTGCTTTGGTGAGTAGCATCTAGGGTCTTAAAAGCTTGCTAGCAGCCATCTAAGATACATCTATTTGTCCCATCCTGTCTGGAGCAAAGAAGAATGAAGAAAACCAAAGACACAAGGAAAATATCTGTCCAAAGGACTAATGGACCACACGAACCACAGCCTCTACCAGCCTGAGCCCAGAAGAACTAAATGGTGCCCGTCTACCACCACCAACAGCTCTAACAGGGATGACAGCAGAGGGTACGGGACAGAGCAGGAGAAAAATGTAGAATAAAAATCAAATTCACAACAAAAACGAGACAAAAAGACCAGACTTACTGGTCTGACAGAGACTGGAGGAACCCCTGAGAATATGGCCCCTGTATACTCTGCTAACAAGAAGCCACTCCCAAATACCACCTTTCAGCCGAAGGTTAGACAGGCCTATAAAACAAACAATAACACAAGTGAGGAATGTGTTTCTTAATTCAATCAAATATACAAGACCAAATGGGGAACACCTGCCTAAATGCAAAGACGAAAAGGCGGGAAGGGACAGGAAACCTGGAAGAATGGACACGGGGAAGCCAGGGTGGAAAGGGAAAGGAGGAGAGTATGGACACACTGCGGGGAGTGCAACCAATGTCAAAAAATAATTTGTGTATAAAATTTTGAATGAGAAGCTAATTTGTGCTGTAAACTTTCACCTAAAGTGTGCCTGCGCACACATGCATACACGTATACACGAAGTATGTGCCTTTAAGGGCTGATATGAGGATTACATGACAGCACGTAAATAAAGTACTTCAGTACACGGCACACATTAAGAACTCAATAAATGTTTACTGTCGTTATGCATACGATATCATCAAGTAGAATATGAATTTATACGTTGCTGATTATAACAGAGAGCGATTCATAAGGCATAATGCATGGTATCATCATAATACCTTATATCTGAGCAGCACGGAACTGGTTTTTACAAAGCACTTCATCCGCATTGTCTTATTTGATGCTCATGAGAGAAGGCGGGGGGCAGGTACAGATGAGGAGACTGAACCTCCGAGGGGACAGTGCTTTCTCTAGGTCACTCGGGTCAAGGTTGGCTTTCAGGTCTTCTCATTCCAAATACAGTATACTCCCAACCTCACTATGTGGCTTTTAGAAATACACACATACAGTAAGTAGAATCTTAATATGAAACAAAGGTGATAAAACCAAATGACGACATGGTTGTTCATCTCAAAACAGACCATTTCCCGCATGAGCTCACCCAGTGGAGCTCTCTGCCAGGCCTGCAGCCCTGCTTGTCCAAGCGCAGCCTGAGTGGTGTCTCTACGGCATCTAGTCAATTGTGCAAAGCACAAGGGAAAATTCCACCCTGGCCACAGCAGGCAATCACCTTATGCCCTGGAGCATGAAGTTTGATTACCCTTATCTCAGTTTATCATTAAATCAAAAACTGTTGCTACAAATACTGGCCCAGGACTCCATTTATGAAATGATATAAGCCAGTCAGCAGAAATAAGCAAGTGCCCTTTTTCTTAATTTCTGCTCACTGTGAAGATCTTTTTGCACACCGGAAGAGAAAAAAAAAACTCTTTAGCTTTGAGCAGATTTCATTACTGTCTTCAGTCTCTCATGAGCCAGCTGGGATGCCTCCCGCTCATAACCATTCTCCCTGTTTTGCAGGCACAAGGCCTCAGGGCTACTGAGTGCTCTGTGAACCAGCATTGCAGCCTAGAGCCTTGTGTGGACTGGAATCTGCATTTTCACAAGATGCCAGGAGATCGGCAGGCACAGTGATGTTTGAGAAGCACGGCTACCCTAGAGCACATTTGTCAATGTGTAGTCAAGGCTCAATAGGCATGAGTCACCTGGGGTTTTTGTTAAGAAGGCAGATACCCTTTCGTGCTAGGGCCCTGGGAATCTGTATTCTAACCCACGTGATTCTGATGATTTAAAATTTTGAGAACAACTGTAGAGAACAAAGATGAGGGTGATGATGAGGATGGCCTAGGAGAGTGAGTTTTCACGGCATTATTCAGGTTTTACCAGCCCAGAGGCCACCAGCACAGAACCCATGCCAGCCATCTGCATCTGTCCTGCGACACAGCCCAAAGTGCAAGCTAGATTTCTGATATCTTAACTCTAAACAGCTAACATCTGGGTCAGAGATCTTCAACCAGGGGTCAATGTCTGGGGTAAACCTCCAGGCCCCTGAGCTCCTCCTACCAGGTCCCCTCTTCCATTCTGGCTGGATTGGTTGCAAGTACAGAGGGTGGGGATATGGGGTAGTTGGTTGTAGAACTGGCCTCAAGGTTTACGTACCTGTTAAAGGAATATGACAAAGTCACATATGAGAAGACAGCACAGCACAACCGCTAACAGTGCAGGACCTGGGGCTAGGCTGCAGTGACGTCTATTTAACTGACACTGACATACATATACAAACAATGTGTATATATAGCACTCACTACCTGCCAAGCACTATTCTAAGTGCTATTCAAATAGTAATTCATTTATGTCTCACAACCCTGCGAGGTGGGTACTATCCTCATCATCCACCTTTTATATAGGGACGCTCAGGCCCAGAGAGGTTAAGTAATGTGCTTAAGGTCACACAGCTTGTCAGTCACCCAGTCAGGACTCACACACTGGCAGGCTGGCACTAGAGTTCATGTTCTTGCCATGCTTCCTCTCACGGATCCAAGTCTCCTGGTTCTAGGACTCAGTAGCTGTTTGACCTTGGGCAAATTACCTAACCTCCCTGTGCCTTGGTTTCCTCGTGTGTGAAATAAGTATGTTATTAACGACAGTACTGATCTTAAACGATGCTGATCAAATGGTTTAGTACATGTACTTCCAAGAGTGTCGGGCACCTGGCAAGCTCTTAGTAGATGTGCACTCTTAGCCCCTAGTAGTACACACGCAGGGGTGGTGTGCAGATTAAATCCGAGAACGTACTTAAAGTGCTAGGCACAGAGCCACGGCACACGATAGGCACGCAGTCAATGCTAGCTAGCTGTTATTATTAGTCGCCTTGAGCCAGGCTGGTTTATTTTAGGGCCTGTCTGGAAGGCAAGTGTGCTTTGCAGGCAGGGGGAGGCAGCTGCCCTTCACTTCAGCAAGTGACTGGGTGGGAGCCAGACCAATTACTAGGCTCAACAGGTTCTCTGCTTTAAGTCACTGGAATATTCCTGAAAAGTTCCCTGTACTGGATTTGTATATGCTTAATTCTTTTTCCCTACTGACCTATTTTATAATTTCTGAATGATCGTTAACTGGCAGTGAGAGATTCTTCCGACTTAAGATTCTTCCTGAGACGGTCTGTCACGTAACTACCGACTTGTAAAAGACTTAAATATACCAAGGAAAATTAGATCACTGCAGCAATTCTTTGGCAAAGCCATTGCCTTGCTCATTGCCTAAGGTAACTGTCTTTGTCTCATTTTTCATTTATTATGTGTTCGAGTAAACGTACTCCACAGACCTTCCGGTTTCTCCTCCCATTTAGTTTATCACCTCCGCTACTAAACTTAATTAACTCAAGATGTTAATTCCAGGGTTTGGTGATGGCTAGGAACCCCCCCGTGCTGACAGCCCAGCCTGGGGAGGGGATGGACGGGGGTGGCTGAGAAGGTGCTCGGAGGGAAGGTGGAAGAGCGGGAGGGCAGCTGACGGTAGGCTGGGTTTATCCTCAAAGCTCCGACTCAGAAAGGGCTGCTGAATCACCAAGGACTCTCAAGGATAGGGTTTCCCAAAAGAAGTATTGGGAGCTTTCCAACTCGTTTACCGCCACCATTTCTCTCACTCTATTAGGAAAAGACTTTCATAACTCCAAATTCATTTCTTGCACAGCCATGGTAAGGTGTGTCTGCAATGTAATAAACAGTTCAATGCAATCGCCACATTTATTAAAATATGTGCTGTTGGGTACTATGTGTCACTCACCCTGCTAACTTACAGTGGTGAACACTCACTATAACCTCAGAGCCCGCAGCTGAATGAGCACCTAGAGTGTAACTTAAAACGCACACCATCTCGAGATGTTTCTACTCTCTTTTTCGCCTCCTATGTCCACATCACCCTCTTGTTGTTGCTGTTAGCTGGCAACTCATGGCGACCACCTCATGGGGACCCACACACAATAGGATCAGAACTGTTGATCCATAAGGTTTTAACTGGCTGATTTTCAGAAGTAGATCACCAGACCCTTATTCGTAGTCTAAATCCAGAAGCCCCACTGACACCTGTTCTGCATCATAGCATCACACAAGCCACCACTGAGAGACGGGTTCCTCAGCCGTGCATGAGATACACTGCCCAGAAATCAAACCTGGAGCTCCTGTGTGAAAGGCAAGAATTCTACCACTGAGCCACCAATGTCCCCCACCCTCCTCTTACTCCTCTAAAAAACCCCATATATGTATGCAGTTTACTCTTTTTTATAGAGCGCATGTCTAGAGTCTTTTCAAGTTAGAAAAGATGAAGTTGATACTCTAATTTGGCTCTGCTAACCAATTCTGTGGAGCCCTGGTGGCACAGTGGTTAAGCGTTCGGCTGCAAACCAAAAGGTCAGCAGTTCGAATTTACCAGTCGCTCCTTGGAAACCCTATGGGGCAGTTCTACTCTATCCTGTACGGTCGCTATGAGTTGGAATTGACTGGACAGCAATGGGTTTTTTTTTTTTCTTTTAACCAACTCTGCAGAGTGTGGAGCAGTCTTGCTGGGTGACTGGTGGCATCATGTTCTCCCTTGCAATGCTCACATGTAACGCTGAGCCAGTTAGCTGTTGATCTGGGGGTTTAGTTCTGATCATGGAGCAATCTACTGAATTGCCACAAGATTGATCCCATTCATTTTGATGGCTTAAGCCCCAGGCCATCTGCTGAACAGCTAAGTACAGTGGACCAGAGACATTCAATAAGTATTTGTTGGATTGTGTGGCAAGCTGCCTTTTCACACCTGAAATGCAAGTCACCCCTGGTTAGGACTCAAACATGGACTGATGTAGACCCCCACGGCCTTTGCCTAAGCTGTTCTCTATGCCTGGAATGCTCTCCCCCTCGCTAACTCCCCCACTACCCCTCGCTGTCCACCTGTCTAAATCCTACCTAGTTCAAGGACTAGCTCAAATATCACTTGTTCCACTAAGCCCTCCCTGACCACCCTAGCCATTAATAAGCTCACTCCTCTCAATTTCTGTAGCCCTGGCACTTAAAACACTAGCCATTTTATTTTGGCTAGTTGTTGACCTCATCTTTTCTACATCAATAACAAGATCCTGGAGCTCTGGAACCATGTCACGTTCCCCTTTGAACCCTCTTCCCCCTCTCCTGGCACCTGCTTGTACAGAGTAGACACTTGGTAAAAGTTAGCTGAACGAACAAATGGTTACCCCAGTCATGGCAAAAACAGAAACAACCGTAACATTCTTCATTTCTTCTTCTTCTCCCTCTGCTTCTTTTTTTGTAGCTTTTTAAAATATCTTTATTTGATCAACCAGTGACCCAGGAGAGGCTTGGGGACTTACTGATGGACGTAAACAACTGCAGACCAAAAAAGCTTCCAGAGACCGTTATAATAACAAGTGAGACCGAGGCCAGAGTTGAGTGTCTGAGTCCCTGGTTTGCTGACAGCCTGCTCCTGGGGAATGAAGTGTTATTTTCTCAGAGCTTCATCTGCTCTGGCTCATATGTGCCAGTTCTTCAGCCCAGTAGAGTTAAACTCTGGACTTTATTTTTAAATACAGACTCCGATAATAGGCTAAGCGATTGCAGATCTTTCTGAGGCCTTATTTATACACATGCAAACATACTGGACATTTTAGAATCCATATTTCCTTGCTGTAAGTATATGTTGAAAACCTCAGACTTCAATTTCAACATTACATGTAGTGGTCATGTGTTTGTTTTTTCCCCTGCCATAGAATCTTGAATAACAAAGAACAACAACAAAACGCTGATGCTTGGGAGACAATTCCTCAACAATGTGTCTTATCACTCTTATAGGTAAAAGGGTTCTACTGTAACTTTAACTGAGAAAAATATATGTTACACTGTAATACATAGTCAAACTGGAGTAATACACTTTCCATCCTGGTGCCTCTAATGCCTGAACAGCTGCAGCGCACTGTCTTTGCTGATGGCGCCCATAAATACTCCTGGGAAATGGGACAAGGATACATAATGGATCTTCACCTGCCAAGATCAGGGAAATGAATGCCAGTCACACTTGGACACAGAAGCACTTTTTGGAGGAGAGTGAAGAACATTGCCATTTGTCCTATGCCACTATAATCTTGGATAGAAAAGCCTAGCATGGAGAAAAAAGTGAAAGGGGAAGATACTGTTCTAGAACACTTGAAAAGAAGACTGTGTCATAATTACACGGCCAAAAGGGATAAAATTGGAAGAGTCCAACATATGACTTGGAAACCCTGGTGGCAGTTTAAGGAAAGGTTAAGGTTTAAGAGCATAGGCATATTGTACATTACATTGCATTCAATATTAAAAAAATTCCCCCAAATATGGCCCTTTTATTAAATAAAAATGTCAGAAATACCAGGGTGTCAGAGAATTGAAGGATAGTCAGTGTTCTTGGAGGCAATTCAGAACAGTGATGAAGAGGTAGGCTGAGATGTCAGGTAGACCTGAGCTCAAGTCTGGTCTCCACCACCTCTTTGCTATATGACCTTAGGAAAGTGACTTAACTTCTCGGTGTCACAGTTTCTTCTTCCACAAGACAGTAACAATAACAGAACATAACTTACACAGTTGTTAGAAGATTACATGACAAAATGAAGATAAAGCTCTTAGTATGGCACCTAGAACTCAGTAAAGAGACTAACAATAAGTGCTTGATGTTTGGGTTTCTATTGTTTTCTTGTTCTTCTCCTTCTCCCCCCCGCCCCCCAACATCCTCCTCTCCTTTTGTTCTCTTCCTCCCAGCTATTTTGTGGCTGATTTCATTAGTGTCTTAGTTATCTAGTGCTGTTATAACAGAAATACCACCAGTGGATGGCTTTAACAAACAGAAATTTATTCTCTCACAGTTTAGGAGGCTGGAAGTCTAAATTCAGGGTGCCTGCTCCAGGGGAGGGCTTTCTCTGTCAGCTCTGGGGGAAGGTCTTTGTCATCAATCTTCATCTGGTCTAGGAGCTTCTCAGCACAGGAACCCTGAGTCCAAAGGACACACTCCGCTCCTAGCTCTTCTTGCTTGGTGGTAATGAGGTCCCTCTCTCTCTGTTCGTTTCCCTCTTATATCTCAAAAGAGACTGACTGAAGATACAACCTAATCTTGTAGATTGAGTTCAGCCTCATTAACATAACTGCCTTTAATCCTGCCTCATTAACATCACATCATAGAGGTTAGGATTTACAGCGCATAGGATAATTAGGATAATTACGTCAGATCACAAAATGGAGGACAACCACACAATACTGGGAATCACACATTTTGGGGGGAACACAAGTCAATCCATAACAATTAATATGTGTTACGGAGAGAAGAAAGAAGACTAGCTAATTTCCACCAAACCATAAGGCCATTAACCCCTTTGCATGTCCATTTCTAAAAGCAGAATTCTTAATTATAAAAGTTAAAAAAAAAAAAAAAAGCTTGGTGACATAATCTTACAAATGTACCCACCTAATTCATGACATTGTTGTCTAACAAGCAGCGACTACTGTAACAGATATCTTATTGAGAAAAAAGAAAAACAAACATGGTAGAAAGCACGAGGTAATATGAGATGTAGGTGCATCACATGATTTGTGCAAAAAAAGGATGAAGCAACAACACGTGTAGTTCATCGAAGAACTAGACAAGGTCTTTCTGTTTTCAGCCATTTGGATCAAAGGCTAAAGTCTACTTCATTCATTTCTTCCCCTTTTCAAATAGACTGAATTCTGAAGGTCTGACTGAGTTGTGTCTGAATGGCTCTTTCTAACTCTGTAATAGGAGCCCTGGTAGTGCAACAGTTAAGTGCATGGCTGCTAACTGAAAGGTTGGGGGTTCAAACCCACTCAGTGGCTCTGTGGGAGAAAGGCCTGGCAATCTTCTTCCATAAAGATTACAGCCAGGAAAACCCTATGTTTAGTTCTACTTTGTCACAGGGGGTCATCGTGAGTCAGAATCAGCTTGATGGCACCCAATGACAATAATTCTGGTAGTTGTTTAATCATCGTTCAGAATCAACTTGATGGCACACAATGAGAACAACAACTCCGTAATTCTGACGGTTTAATCATCAAGCTTTCCTGTGAGTCTGTAAGGCTGAGGCAAGCCTCTTCTTAAGTAGGATACACCACCCACCACAAGTGGATAGAGCCTTTTTTGCAGGTGCCCCCAGGACTAGCTAAGGAGCCAGGCACAGGTTGCCAAACAATGCAAACTTCCCGTTCTGGGTGTTAACTTTAGTTACCACAGCCAGACAATGCTGCCAGTGGTGTGGAAGAAAAAATTGCTGTAGCCAGCTGTGCTGTTCACAGTCGGATGGCTTCTGTGCAGCTCCAAATGGTGATGGAGCCAGCAGCCCGCTGTAGCCAGGACAGGGTGATGGATGATCTATACAGTGAGTCCAAGTGGAGACAATGGCAGAAGTTCACTTCAGGGTTGTTAAAATGCTAATCTGAGTGAGTTAACAAAAGCCTAATAGAAAAGAAAAGTTTGAGAAATAAGTACACCTCCTGTGGTATCTGTGTGGACCACTGATTTCATCGCCCTTGGTTACATAAACGGTCGCTTTTCAAAGTAAGAGCGTTTTAACTTTCCTGATGGGAGGAATGGAAGCAGCGTCAGTTATCGGCTGTACTGCCGCCATGGTCAGGGTGTGAGGAGAAAAACTCTGCCCAAGGACAGCCACATCAACTGAAAAGCGTTATGGTACGCTCAGTACAGTCATGTGATTTTTATTCTCTCCATGTGTCCTGAGACTACATCAAAACACTCTTTTTTTCCCAACTAAAAGTTGGCAGCTATTCATAAAATACGCAGCAACCTAAGTCCCGGCTTTGGTGGATTTTTTCTGTGAGTCCCCACTCACAGGAGCCACAGGAGTGAGCTCTCCCACCCTAACGGCAGTTTCAGTATGTGAAGTCCACTATCTGTATACTGAATCGTAGCGGTAAAGGCTAACTGGTAGGGCTAATCTTGCTTTATAATACCTAGGATAAAATAATATGCTTGAAAAGATAGGCGCATAATTACATTTCTTGCTAAATCACCCATTTTGCTATTATCTATTTCTCTTTATTCTTGATCAAGTTGGACATAAAAAAAAAAAAAACCTATCTGGTTCACCTGGTGTTGGAACACCGGCTAGCACAGCCCTTGCCAACAACAGGTACTTGATAAATACTGACTGCTTGGCATCCCCCAATTCCCTCTGGCTTCCCTGTAAAGAAATGAATCTTGAATGTGCAGGCTTAAAGTATCTTAACTGAAATAAAAGGTAATATTTTATCCTGCAATATGCTAAGGAAGGAGTTCACCTCCTCTGGTTACACCAATAATGGTTAGGCAGGCAGCCAGGCTCTTAACTGTGTAAAATGCATCAGAAGGGTGAAAAACGACGCTATTTCAGATGCGTTTTTCACTCTTTGTATCTTAGTGAGATTCACATGCAAGAACAATGACGAAGCTAATTACTGAGGTTCATTATGATGGAGCAGCAAGGAGTGGAGAACTTCTCCAGTTTCACTAAGTCCTTGAGGGTTACAGGCACCTTTGCGATTCAGAGCTCTGATTCCAATTTCCTTGTCTGTATGCCCTGCAAGCCACATATGATGCAGGGCCACTTACTCAGATCACAGAGCTGGACAGATCCTTCCTGGCAGCCAGCGAGTGAGCTGAGGGCCATTGGATGTCTAAGTTGCCCTCAGTCTAAGGACTAGCAGGTTTCCATCACAGCCATCTCACAAAGCCACCAAACCAGGGGAGACATGACCAGATGGTGCTATTAGAGGGCACCAAAAAAAAAGAGGGCAGAATGCCCACAAACCTAAATCAAACCCAAGTTAACCAGCTGTCTGCTGACAGGGGAGTCACAGTATTCCTGGCAGGCATCACAGAAATGTTTCCTGAAAGGGTTACCTATGTAGCATCCCTAGCAGAAACGAGAACAGGTAACAACAATGTTCTGTAGGATCTGGTAAGAAATAGTAGTGGTAAATATGCCGATGGAAGAAAGTCACCTGCTGTATAACACATTTTGGAAATCTATTTGACTGTCTTTCTGAGAGCACATTCTAGCGACCTAAATGAAAGCACAAAGCCCCATAACTATAAAGAAACAAAACTCAGCTATGGCTGACTGAGACTTTGTTTACCTTCACATGTGTACACTAATGGTAATGTAGACCCAAATCTCAGCGCTTATCTGGCAATTCTATTTATCTAAGCCAGGGTAAGTGTTTACGTAATACCTGCCAGCCTGACAGAATATGCCTGTCACTCACTACATTCAACGTAACTACACACAACTTCATTTCCTGAGTTAGATACTTAAAAGTGTAACTTTTTTTAAGCATGAATAAAGCAGCATCAAAACTTACTGTCTTTGACCACCAAAAAAGACAGTAAAAATCCTCCTTCTGAGCTGTCCAGATTTCTCAATTCCACGAGGAAGAAACCTTGAAAAAAAATTCGTCTAACAAGTATCTCTTCTCTTCTGAGGTACAGAGACCAAACCAGTACAGAAATATGTTTGACCTTTCCCTAGGACTTCAGCCTCGAAATAAACAAAAGAATTCACTTTATTGGCCCAAATACCAAGTCAACGGAAAGGCAATCCTTAAAAGCTCCCGCAATTTTTACTGCAGGCTTAAAAATCTTAGTAGCCAGCTCTTGCCCTCGACATTTTTTTTTTTTCAAGTAACCGGAAACACTCGTTATTTTTAGGGGAAAGGTGCCGCCGGAGTGGTGGACATAGGTCCGATCACTGTTTGCAAAGACTATATATCTATAATAACGATCTGCTATCCCTTAAGTGAGATCACCCAGCTGAGAGCGGCGAGGGGCCGGTCACCTGAGAGCAGGGCGCGCCCTCAGCTCCTAAAACGCTCTAAAGAACACCGGTACTTCAGTTCCCCCCAGCTCCCTGACATTCCATTTTCTACACGTTCAGGATTTAAACAATCACCTGACAGCTTGGTCCCGAGAGTGGGTTTGGCAGAAATCTTTCAAGCCCAGATCTTGTCTACACCTCCAAGTCCTTTATGACCTTTCGATTCAATCCAAGAGTTCCACAGGATAGAGGAAGCTTTGAGCCCTTCCAAATTACCCAAGGCGGGCTGCTGGATCCGTTTCTGCAGCCCAGAAACCAACACCATGGCTGTCAAGACGGGAAATAAAAGTTTCCCTACCTTCCTCCTCACTAGCCCCTGTCTGCGGCGGCCGACGCCAGAGGCGGCTCCCTCCCGGCTGTAGGACGCCTCACGCCGCCGGAGAAGGGGCTTATGCAAAACTGACTCTTTCTTATTTGTTCCTATCCATAATTGATGGGTAGATGAGAACATAACACGTCTCAGCGCAGGGCTTTGGCCGCCTGGGGAAGACCCGGTCCAAGACGCTTCCGTAAATCATTTCCAGGGGGAGAACAAAGCACTGAAAGTCGCGGGGGAGAGGGGCCGCGCGAAGAAGCCGGGGCGCGGGGTGGAAGGTGGGGTGGGCCTGGTGGGCTCCGGCCCCGCTCCCGCCTGCGGCGCGCTCGGCCAGCAGGGGGAGAGCCCGGCTGGGAAGCGGCTGCGCTCCGGGCAGGAGCGGGGGCTGCAGACCGGGGCTGGGGTGGCCAAGTCACCGAACCCGCGCCTCTTCCCAGAAGGGGCGGCCCCGGGCGGTCTAACCCCGAGGCGCACTGGCAGGTAGCCGGCGTCCGCGCTCGGGGTCGGGGGGCTGCTCCGATCCGTGTGGTCGCGCAGCCTCCCTTTTCCCCCGCGCAGCCAGCGCTCGCCCCCCAGCTCCCAGCCCGACCCGGAGCCGCTCGACCCCGGCTGCCCAGTGTCCGCTCGGGGCCGGCAGGCGGAAGGGGGCGGCCGAGGCCGCAGCTAGCCTTGGCTGCGCTCTCGCCCCTCGGCTGGAGACGCCGTGCCCGGCACCAAAGGAGCTCCTGCTCTCCCTGACAATGCGCGGGGAGCCCCAGGCTGGCGCTGCCTGCCAGAAACTTTTGCTTGCCCCCTCCCTCCTTTTTTTTTTTTTTTTTTTTTTTGGAGGAGGGTGCACAGCGGTGGAGGGTCTCCAAGTCCAAGTTGCCCCTCCCCCAAGCTCCAGCTCTGCCAGTTTGGACCGGTCCGCCAAACCTCGCCAGTCCTCTGCGTGTCCCCTGCACGGCAGGCGGAGAGGGCTGCTTGGAAAAGGAATCACCTCTCCAGTGACACTAGACACACTCACACTGACACGCGCGCGCACACTCGGGCTGCGATTCAGGCTCCTCGGATCCGGGTCCGACCCCTACCCGAGGCCCACATAAGCAGATTTTAAGACTGTCTTACCTCATGGGGAGAGGCTGGTTAAAAACAATAAAATAAAGGCTTGTCGCGCTCAAGGAAAAAAAAAATTTTTTTTTAATATATCCGTCTGTCTCCTCAGGTTCTGGCGTCCTCCTTACAATCCTGAAACTGGCCACCACTAGCCCTTGCAGCAGCAGCAGCAGCGGCGGGAGCAGCGGGACACAGCAAAACAAACCGAGGCACGGCAAATGGTGTAATCCGATCCATCTCCAAGTCAGTCCGTCAGCCGAGCCGGGAGCGAGGTTCCCTCCCCGCGCTCGGCGGCTCCAGGCGCGGATCCACCCCGGGCGCGGACGGTAGGAGGCGCCGGCGGCCGGGCGCTGCCACCAGCGCCGCCTGGAGGCCCCCAGCCCGGCGCTGCGGCCCCGCTGACCCCTCGGTGGCCTCCGCCTCCCTCCTCCGCGCGCTCGGCGGCGCACCCTCCCTCTCCCAGCGCCGAGGAGCTGCTCCTTCCAGCAGCTCCCAGCGCCTCAGTCTTCCAGCTGGCGGTGGCCGCGGCCGCCAGCGCAGCAGCGGCCTTTTCCTTCCCTCCCACTTTACCTCTTTTTCTAGCGCCCTCCCTTTTTTCAGAGCTTTCCTCCAGCCATCCAGAGGACAAATCATTGCAGCTCAGAGGAGCTGCAGGAGCAGTCGTTCCGGGAAGTTCTGCCTTAGTTTTCTGGCCTAAGATTTTGTTTCTTTTTTAGCACATCGTTATAAACCCGCCCCACCTAATCCCCTGGTGCGCGCGGGCGCGCGCGCGCGCGCACACACGCACACTTTATAACGACTAAGCAAAACAGCTGGGAAGAAGCAATCAAACACTGCTTTATCTTCATAAAATACAGAAATTGCCTACAAAAATCCTATTTCTACTTTGAATGAAAGCCATTCAGTACAGTATAATTTTGCAGGCTAATGAGCCGGTTTCACAGGCAGTGTTTCGTGTAATACGTTGTGGGAGAAATGAAAATGTCCTTGAAGTGACATCATTTAAATCTGACTGTCACAAATGAAGGAGAAAAGAGTCTTATATTCCAAAACAAGAGGATTGTAATCCGAACTTCATCTCCAAGAACGGCTGTGTGTTATTAATTTGCAGTTGAATTATGAATCACACAAAAAAATCACAGAGGGCTCTAAATGGCTGGAATGAACCACGATGCCCCTATTTAAAGAAAAAGAAAGAAGAGCGTTTCTTCGCCAAACTTTTAATTTTCATTTGAGTGAGGTTCATTTCCGCGAAAGATAGAAAGGGGCACAGAAAGGATTCTTCATTCCTCAGTGGGTTCTGCTTTCTCCCAAACACAAAGTTACTTGTTTACATTTAGGAAAAATACCCTGTTCCGAGTTGTTTCTGAAACATCCCCTGACAGCCTTGAAAAGGAACTCGGATAACCCACGGAACCGCGGCTGGACTCCTGGGCGGAGTGGCTCCCGCACTCCTAACACTTGTTACCCGGAGGGAGAACGGGGAGGGGGAGGAGGAGGGAGGGGGGAACCTTTAAAACATTAACTCTTCCTGCGGTTGTCCCCGTTTGAAGTAAGGCATAAGGGCGGAAGGAACAGCTTAGGCACACAGGGCTCTGTGCTTTCTGCTGTTGCGAAGTCTTCTGTTGGCTGGCTGTCTCTGGTGTTTTCTGGTTGTGCTGGCCTCTGACATCACAGCAAGTTAGTTGGCAGTCATGGCCTTCCCTGCCAACTTCTGGCCCAGAAAGCTGTGCCTATTCCACTGGCATCCAGTCATTCCGTATTTTCTCCTTCAGAGGAGCAAGCCCGGCTGCAGGCAGAGGACACGGTGCTAGTTAGGTATGCAGGCACAGGGGGGTGGCCGTCGGCTGGATTAGGAGTCCAGTTGCCCACCTGGAGGCAGAGGGCTTACAAGTCATCCTGTGTCTGCGGTAGAAGTCAAGGAAAACAAACGCAATTCTCTAGTGCCTGAATTCCTTGCTGAAATTCCCCAATGGCCAACGTTATGGAGCATCACCCCCAAAGAGTGCACTTTACCCCCCACTTGGCTGAGTTCTTAAATCCAGTATAAAATACTTGCAGGTTGCTGATAGATCATTTTGAGCTAGGGATTAGGCAGGTTTTCAGCCTACATGTCAGTCTAGACCTCAGAGCCCATCCCTTTATTCTGCTGGGCAAAGAGAGGGAAGTAGGCAATCCACTGGCATCCAAAGAAAGAGACCCTTTTGTTTTTTGGTCAAGATCAAATTATTGTTCCTAAGGATTTGTAATTTTCCTCGTTCCTGTTTTTGCGTGGATCTGGACAGTCAGGAACACGACTCTTTTTATTTGGGTTTATGTGGAAAGACCTGCTCACTGCTGACACATATACCAGTGTGACTGTGTAGTAGCAACTGGTCCCATCCGTTGATTCTGTACCCTTTTACCCTCTTAACCCTGCTTCCTTCTCTAGCCCAAGCCCCCCTCCCCACCACCTTATGACAGACTCTAGCTAAGTGGCCTGGCTACTGGCAGTCCCCCACTGGGCCACATCATTTCCTATGTCCATGCATCTCTGCTTTCTCCATATTTTCACGTAGCTTAACTTCTGTGCTTCTTGACTTTTTAAAAATGAGTTTGTGGAGGTGTCAAAATTTCCCCTGTCCCGCCAGCTCCCAGGATGGGGCTACGTGCCTCTCTTCTGTGCTCCCCTAGCAAGCTGACTTATGGAGCTTACACGTTGTAGCGACATTATCTGCTTAAGATGATGTCTCCCCATTGGATGCTTTTATGAGCAGGGGTCTTGTCTTATTTACGTGGACACTTCCAGTCTAGCATAGTGCTGGGCACTTACTAGCCATCAATGAACACTTGTTAGAAAGATCTGGTAATGGAGCCCACTACTTTCCAACACTCTCTTATGTGCTAGGTCAGAGTATAGTCATCTGTAGATTACGTGCTGCTCTAGAGAAGTGCTTGATTCACTCTTGTGTCCCCAGGGCCCATCATGCTGTCGTTAGCTGCCACCAAGTTGGCCCTCGACTCGTGGAGCTGCACACACGGTGGAACCAAAAGCTGCCAGTCCTGCACCGTCCCCATGATCGGGTGCAGAGCAGATTGTTGTGATCCATAGGGTGTTCCCTGGCTGATTTTCAGAAGTAGACTGCCAGACCTTTCTTCCTAGTCCTTCTTAGTCTGGAAGCTCCTCTGAAATCTGTTCAGCGTCACAGCAACATAAAAACTTCCCCCGACAGACAGGTGGCAGCTGTGTGTGATGTGCATTACTGGAAATAGAACCTGGGTCTCCCACTCGGAAGGTGAGAATTCTTCCCCTGAACCCCTACTGCCCCTGGGGCTTAGTCCGTTACCTGGCCTAAGAATGTTTGTTGAATAAATCAATGGAGATATTTGGCTTTTTTCACATCTATAAAGAGAATTTAGAGGACTTGATTATGCTTTAGCATTTTTTACATACATTTCCCCTCAGTGATAAGTAGTGACTTTAGTTTACAGTTTAATTTTAGGAATATGATCAATTTGAAAATTATAGAAAATTTATGTGTGTGTGTATGTGATACTTGATAACACTTTATCATTCTTCAGAAAACACAACTACTTAATTATTAGTTTCTAAACAAAGCATTTAACATGTGCCAGGTTCTATTCTACAAATTTTACATTTGCAATTTCACAAATATTAACGCATAACAGTTGTATGAGCTAAGCACAATTATTACCTCCATTTTACAGATGAGGTACATGAGGCTTGGAGAGTTTAAGTAGCTTGCCTAAGATCAACATAAATAGTAACCGAACAAGACTAAAAACCCACCTCTTACTTAATTGTAATAGTAGTTAATAGTAAGGACATAGTTCTTAGCAGTAGTTAATGGTGAAGTTTTTTGAAAATGTTGTTGTTAGCCGCTGTCAAGTCAGTCCCTGACTCATGGTGACCCCACACACAATGGAACAAATGCTGCCGGGTCCTGTGCCATCCTCGTGTTTGGTTAGCAATTGGGCCATTGTGATCTACAGAATTTTCATTGGTTGATTTTTGGAAGTAGATCACCAGGCCTTTTTTTCTATTCCCTTGTAGTCCGGAAGCGCTGCTGAGAACTGTTCAACAGCACAGCAAGAGGCAAGCCTCCACTGACAGAGGGGTGGTGACTGTGTATGAGGCCCATTGGCAGGGAATCAAACCCTGATCTTCAGCATGGAAGGTGAGAACTCTACCACTGAGCCAACAATGCCTTCCGTTTGAACATTAGGAAATTTGGATTGAAATCCAGGCCCCTCCTCTCCCTGGACTTGTGGTTTGGGATAATTTCCTTACCCACGCTGTGCTTGAGCATTCTCAGCCCTAAAATGAGGATGACAGCAATGCCTTAAATGGTGTTTATGAAGACTGAATGTGACAACGCAGGTGGAGCGTTTAACGTCTTGCCTGGAATACGGCAGGAACTGGATAAATATTAGCCAACGTTGCCACACATGCCCTGAAGGCAGTGCAGTCTTGGAATCCTCCAGAACTGGATTAGGAACTCAAGCCGACCTCACATGAAATGTGGGACTTCGGGAGGAAGTGCACGCTGCACGGTAGGTTCCCGGAAGTCGCTGCTCTGTTCCAGCTCCTCGTTCCCTCATCTACGTGAACAGGGCTGTTAACTCAGGTGCACACACCACTCTCTGTCCCGTTTACAGGAAATAACATTTGGTAAGAATGTCAACAAATACTCCCGCTTAGGATGCAAAATTCCATGTCTCAAAATAAAAAGATAGAGGTATTGACGTTTCAAAGGTAGCTGTGGCTTCCGTGACCGTTAACTGGGAAAGCACGTTGAATATTCCTTGCCTTCGCAAACGCTCGTTATTCAAAGTGCTTTTGTGGCAAGGGATTGTTTTCAAAACTAATCTGAGCTCTCCACGAGATGATTAATCATTAATAATATAGACCCAAATCTCAGCATCTGCGTCGGCACAGCTGGCCGCCTGGTGTCAACAGTCTGCGTAGGAAAGCGACTCTGCCAAGATATTTCACTTTAATGAAAAATATTTATCATAGTAAATTTTAGACCTCAAGATTTTACTGACATAATTCCTATCTATTATTATGTACCATGATAGTCTACCACCATAGTTACGTATATGTTTGGAATGACACGAAATGTACTTTTTTAGGCATTCTGATGACCTTAGCACAAATAATTTTTGCTGTGACACTGAGTAAAGGAAATACACAGTGCATTTATGGAAATAATAAATCAGTTACCTTTCTAGTTTTGCTCACGACTCCACAGGTGCTACGGTGTGGAAGGACACTGAGTGCCCAAGCCAAATAGAAAGAATCAGGCTTTTTATTTTTTTGTCGGAAAGATGAACGGCAAACAGCCTTTATTAATGCTAGCTTTTTTGAAAACAGACAAAGGATATTAACATTATCACCATTTTATCAAAGATCTTTGGAACAAACAAAAGCAAAATAAACTTTCTGGAGGGAGGGTCTATCGATATCTTGGTCAGAGTCGCTTAATTTTACTGGTATGCACTTTGGAAAGGAGTACTCGATACAGAAATCCAGCTTGTATCCTGGCAGAAAGGAAGCTGAGACTGTATAAATTCTTTAGTTTTTTTTTTTTTTTTTTGCTATTCCCCTCTGAAGATTTTTATTCAAGTGCTTTTACTGAGCCCATAAAAGCAGGGGAGTCCCTGAGTGGTACAAACAGTAAATGCTGCCCAGCTGCTAACGGGAACATTGGAGGTTCATCCCCACCCGGTCGCACTCTGAAGAAAGGTTTGGCGATCTACTTCCGAAAAATCAGCCATTGAAAACCCTGCGGAGCACGGTTCTGCTCTGACACAGTGAGGTCACCAAGGTGGCGACTGGCTTAACTGGACATCTGTGGTTGCCTCACAGTTTATCCATCTGGACATTTGGTCTGTTCCAGCTGTTGGCGGTTGTGAGTAAAGCTGCTTAGAAGGTTCGTGAACAGATCTGGGTGTTTGTTTCCATTTGTCTTGGGTGAACTCCTAGGAGTGGGATCTCTGGGTCTGCGGGTAGGTATTTGCTCAGCGGTTTTCCCCATGATTACATTTTACCTTCCCACCAGCAATTTATGAGATTTCCAGTTACTCCACATACTGCCAGCACATAGTATTGTCATCTTTTCAATATTATACATCTTATTCACTTGTCAGCTCGGGGGCCATTGGGTTGGACCCTTGAGTGCCTCCAAGTAGCACTTGGAGTGATATCTCAGTGTGGTTTCAGTTTGCATTTCCTTGGTGGCTAACGATGTTGAGCATCTTTTTATGTGCGTATGAGCCATTCGTGTTTCTTTTTTGGTGAAGTATCTGTTCAGATCTTCCCCCCATTTCTAAAAAATTTGGTTGTTGGTCTTAATGAGTTGTAAAAGTTCTTAATATGCCCTGGATACAGATTCTTTATCACACTTTTTACTGTATTTATAGGACAGTAGGCGAAAGTTTCCAAGGCTTATTAGTTTCCCATTTGATAATTTGCACATAAAGTGTCTTGTGGCCTTGGCTTCACTCCCCATTATGTGTCAGCACTCTCCCCATTTCTGCCCTGGTCTCCCCGTTTCCTTTCGTCCTTTCTACCCCTTCCTGCCTTCTCGTCTTTGCTTTTGGGCAAATATTCCCCTTTTCGTCTCATATAATTGATTGTTCTAAGGAGCACGTTCCTATCGGGTGTTTGTCTACTGTTTGGCTAGAAGATAGTCTCTGGGAATGGCTTCAGTTCCAGGTCAGAAGGGTGACTTAGGACCATACTCTTGGGGTTCCTCCAGTCTCTGTCAGAGCAGTAAGTGGTCTTTTTTTATGAATTTGATTTTTTATTCTACTTTTTTCTTCCACTCTGTCCTGGACTCTCTGTTGTGATCCCAGTCAGAGCAACCTCTAGTTACTGGTTAGCTAGAATTTTTATAGACTATTTGCTGTTCATCTTTCTGATGAACCCAGTCTCTGTATTCCTGGAAGAACTGGAGCTGAATAATATCTATTAGACGTTAGGATATCTTATAAAAGGAGAAAAATAATGAAAACAATCAAAAGTGGTAGAGAATTAAAAAAAAAATCATTTTATCTTTTTTTTTTAGAAATGTCGTTATTGGGTGCCATCAAGCCTGTTCCGACTTATAGCAACCCTGTGTACAACAGAACGAAATACTGCCCAGTCCTGTACCATCCTCACAATCATTGCTATGTTTGAGCCCATTGTTGCAGCCACTGTGTCAATCCATCTCGTTGAGGGTCTTCCTCTTTTTTGCTGACCCGCTATTTTACCAAGCATGATGTCCTTCTCCAGGGAGTAGTCCCTCCTGATGACAAGTCCAAAGTACGTGAGATGAAGTCTTGCCATCTGTGTTTCTAAGGAACATGCTGGCTATACTCCTTCCAGGACAGATTTGCTCGTTCTTATGGCAGTCCATGGTATACTCAGTATTCTTCGCCAACACGCATCAATTCTTCTTTGGTCTTCCTTATTCTTTGGCCAGCTTTTGCAACCATACGAGGCAGTTGAAAATACTACGACTTGTGTCAGGCACACCTTAATCCTCAAAGTGACATCTTTGCTTTTTAACACTTTCAATAGGTCTTTTGCAGCAGATTTGCCCAATACGACACTTGTTTGATGCCTTGACTGCTGCTTCCATGGGCATTGATTGTATATCCAAGCAAAATGAAATCCTTGACAACTTCAATCTTTTCTCCGTTTATCATGATGTTGCTTATTGGTCCAGTTGTGAGGATTTTTGTTTTCTTTATGCTGAAATTCGGTCCATACTGAAGGCTGTAGTCTTTGATCTTTTTCAGTAAGTGCTTCAAGTCCTCTTTGCTTTCAGTAAAACAAGGTTGTGTCATCTGCATATCTCAGATTATTGGTGAGTCTTCCACCAATCCTGATGCCGTATTTTTCTTTATATAGTCCAACTTCTTGAATTATTTGCTCAGCATACAGACTGAATAGGTATGGTGAAACGATACAACCCTGACACACACCTTTCCTGATTTTAAACCACATAGTATTCCCTTATTCGGTTCTCTTGATCTATGTACAGGTTCTACATGAGCACAATTAAGTGTTCTGGAATTCCTGTTCTTCACAATATATCTGTAATTTGTTCTGATCCACACAGTTAAATGTCTTTGCACAGTCAATAAAACACAGGTAAACATCTTTCTGGTATTCTCTGCTTTCAGTCCAAATCCATATGACATGATATGACATCCCTTGTTTCATGTCCTCTTGAATTTCTTCAGTTCTTTCAGCTGTACTGAAATCTGGCTCAAAGGACCACCACCACTTGTCATTTTGTCGTATTGTGGTGGCTTGGATGTTGCTGTGATGCTGGAAGCTATGCCACCAGTATTTCAAATACTAGCAGGGTCACCCATGGTGAACAGGATTCAGCAGAGCTTCCAGACAAAGATTCAGAAGAAGGACCTGGTGATCTATTTCTAAAAAAATTGGCCAGTGAAAACCTTTGTTTTAGAAATATACTTTGTAATTTTTTTTTTTAAACAAACCTTATTTTCTTTCATTTCTTTTTTTGTTTTTGCCTAAGCTAATGTTAAAATTCAAACCAACAAAGGGAGAAGAAATTTACAGAGTTTTTGTTACATCTCAGATACTGGCTAAACAGTGTTGTTGTTGTTGCTGTTAGGTACTGTTGAGTCAGTTCTGACTCATAGTGACAGTCATACAACATCCTCACAATCGTTGTTATGCTTGAGCCCGTTGTTGCAGCCACTGTGTCAATCCATCTCATTGAGGGTCTTCCTCTTTTTCGCTGACCCTCTACTTTACCAAATGTGATGGCCTTCTCCGGGGACTGATCCCTCCTGATAACATGTCCAAAGTATGTGACACATAGTCTCGCCATCCTTGCTTCTAAGGAGCATTCTGGTTGTACTTCTTCCAAGACAGATTTATTCCTTCTTTTGGCAGTCCATATTCTTTGCCAACACCACAATTCAAAGGCATCAATCCTTCTTCAGTCTTCCTTATTCATTGTCCCGCTTTCATGTGCAATTGAAAACACCATGGCTTGGATCAGGCAAACCTTAGTCTTCAAAGTGACATCTTTGCTTTTCAATACATTCAAGAGATCTTTTGCATCAGATTTGCCCAATACAATACATGATTTGACTTCTTGACTGCTGCTTCCATGGCTGTTGATTGTAGATCCAAGTAAAATGAAATCCTTGACAACTTCAATCTTTTCTCCGTTTATCATGATGTTGCTTATTGGTATAGTTGTGAGGATTTTTGTTTTCTTTATGTTGAGGTGCAATCCATACTGAAGGCTGTGGTCTTTGATCTTCATCAGTAAGTAATTCAAGTCCTCTTCACTTCCAGCAAACAAGGCTATGTCATCTGCATAAAGCAGGTTGTTAATGAGTCTTGCTCCAATCCTGATGCCATGTTCTTCTTCATATAGTCCAGCTTCTCGGATTATTTGCTCAGCATACTGATTGAATAGGTATGGTGAAAGAATACAACCCTGACGCACACCTTTCCTGACTTTAAACCAATCAGTATCCCCTTGTTCTGTCCGAACAACTGCCTCTCAATCTATGTAAACGTTCCTCATGAGCACAATTAAGTGTTCTGGAATTCCCATTCTTCCAGTGTTACCCATAATTTGTTATGATCCACACAGTCAAATGCCTTTGCATAGTCAATGAAACACAGGTAAACATCTTTCTGGTATTTTCTGCTGTCAGCCAAGATTCATCTGACATCAGCAGCGATATCCCTTGTTCCAAGTCCTCTTCTGAATTCAGCTTGAATTTCTGGGAGTTCCTTGTCGATATACTGCTGCCACTGTTTTTGAATTATCGTCAGCAAAATTTTACTTGCATGTGATATTAATGATACTGTTTGATAGTTTCCTCATTCTGTTGAATCACCTTTCTTGAGAATAGGCGTAAATACAGTAGTATCACTAACTCTCACCACAGCTCATTGAGGACAGGCACCTTGGTCCTTATTGAAAAAGAAACCAAAGTCAGTGGAGTTAAATATCTTCCCATGGTTTTTAGTCATAATAGGTGGTAGAGCTTAGCTTCTAACCTAGCTCTGTTTGGCCTCAAGCCAAACAGTATATAGTATATCCTGTGATGACAAAGGAAAAGAGCATAAACTTTAAAAGAATATACATTGGAGAACATAAGAAATAGAAACTTTGAAAAATCCACAAATAGATTCTTAAAGCTAGGCTAAAAATGTGTGCATAGCTTTCTAATTCTGTGATAGTTTTGCCTGTCACAGGTACACTAGTGTGGGAAACTCTGTGTTGGGGTTTATAGAATAGTTGAAGTCTGTATACATTGCATGCATTTTATTACCCGTAGAACGCCACTGAATCACTAGTAAATAATAAAAAAGATGACCTATTTTATAGCGTACAAATTTAGGTTAAAATATACCTTATTGATTAAGCTACAAATGTTTCAATTTATGGTTAGGACCATATGTTTGCCCTCCCCCACAAAAAAAGTCCTAATCACCGAATACTTCCTGTAAAAGAATTTATGTACATTAGAGCTACAGAAGGAGCACTAGAGGCTCAATGGTTAAAGTGCTCAATTGCTAACCAAAATGTCAGCAGTTCAAACCCACCAGTGGTTCTGTGGGAGAAAAAGACCTGGCGATCTGTAAAGATTACAGCCCAGGAAACCCTATGGGGCAGTTCTCCTCTATCCTATAGGGTCACTAGGCATTGGAGTTCACTGGATGGCACACAACAACAATAACAGAGTTATAGAGAATGAATTCATTGCCAGAAACCACTAGCACCACCTATTTAAAGAATACCATTCCGGGTAACTTTCGTCTTTCCAAATCCCTCTCACTTTCCCCAGTTGCCATTGAGTTGATCCTAACTCATGGTGACCCCATGTGTGTCAGAGTACAGCTGTGCTCCACAGGGTTTTCAACGGCTGGTTTTCAGAAGTAGATCGACAGGCCTTTCTTTGCAGACATCTCTGGGTGGACTCGAACCCTCAAGCTTTTGGCTAGCAGCAGAGCATGTTGACCATTGATACCACCAGTGACTCCATCTTTCCAAATAAAGACGCACAAGTGATACATCTTTTGCCCTAGTGTGTGCTATCTCAGGTAGGATGTTTGTCGTTATGGACAGTGGGCTAACATTGACTGTATTAGTGTCATCTGAAAATTACACTTCTAGTTTGGAAGAGAGTGGGGGTAGTCTGTACATGGAGGATAGGGAAAAGTTGACAATCTGGGGTAAAAATCAATAGTCAACACTATTTGTGTTCGCTATGATAGCAGGTGGCACAACAGGTTAAGCACCGGACTACTAATAGAAACGTTGGCAGTTCGAAGCTACCCAGAGGCTCCTTGGAAGAAAGGCCTGGTGATCTGCTTCTGAAAGGTCACAGCCTTGAAAGCCTTATGGAGCACAGCTCTACGCGGACACACGTGGGTCACCACGAGTCAGAATCAACGGCAACTGGTTTTTTTTTTTTTTTTTTTTGGTCTAAAATCCCAAATGTCCTATTAGACTATGATGGAGTGGCAAGGGCCAGCAGCACACGGGGAGGAAGAAGCCTCCGGGTAACAGGGTGTTTACATTTGGGTCTTGGATGTGGTGTCACTGAGTCTGCAATGGCACAAGTGAGGTGACAGCAGGTAACGCTCTCTCCTCCGGCCCATGTTGGAGGTTTCACTTATGTCCTAGAAGGGGACTGGGCCTGAGGCTTGGGAAAAACTTGCAGTTTTTCTGAACTGTGGGTCCTCAACAAATTCTGCCCAAGTCCTCCTTGTCCTCAAATCCTTCTGGTCTTTGAACCTATTGTTAGTTGTCAATCAGCAGGTAAAAATAATTCAGGCCTATACATTTTTTAAAAAATATTTTATTGTGTTTTAGGTGGAAGTTTACACCTCCGACTCGACGGCACTGGGTATAATAGTTTTTATACAAATTGTTCTGTGACATTGGTTACAATTTTCACACCGTATCAGCATTCTCATTATTTCTATTCTGTTTGTTCTATTTCCATGGATCTAGCTTGCCTTCCCCTCCATGCCCTCTCATCTTTGCTTTTGGGTAACTGTTGACCGCTTGGTCTCATATAGTTGGTTGTTTAAGGGAACACATTACCTATGGGTGATATTGTTTATTTTATAAGCCAATCTGTTATTTGGCTGAAAACTGACCTCCAGAAATAGCTCAGTTCCAAATTCAAAGGGGATCCAAGGGTGATAGTCTCGGGGGTTCCTCTAGTCTCTATTGGTCCAGTAGGTCTGGCCTTTTCAGGAATTTGAATTTTGTTCTTCATTGTTCGTCCATTCTATCTGGGACCTTCTATTGTGTCAGTATGCTTGGTGGTGGTAGCCAGGCACCATCTAGCTCTTGTGGTCTCAGGTTAGAAGAGGCCACGGTTCATGTGGGCTATTAATCCTATGGACTAGTTTCTTCTTTGAGTCTTTGGTTCCCTTCATTCTCTTTGCTCCAGTTGGGTAGAGAGCAATAGCTGCATCTTAGATGACCACCAGGGCTATAAATTTTTAAAACGAACTTTCTTACCAGGATGGCCCTAGCAACTAAGTTAAATTTGAACATTTCCAATATATTTTACAAGATGAGCTCCACCTTGCTGTCTTCTAGAAGCTCGAATGATGATGCATGCTGAAAAGATCACTTCAAGCTTATATGCTTAAGGAAGGCCTGAGAAAGGAGCCTCATAGAGTTTGCTATTGTCTGAATTTGTGTTTCCATTAAGAAGCTAAAAGAAAAATCTATTTGGCTGAGATCCTTTCTGGAAAATCTAGAAAGATCCAGAATGACTGTTTAGATGCTCATTAAGTCCGAATATTTCTCTCTTTCCTGTATATTCCACTGTTGACTTTTTAAATCCCATTGCATCTGGATCTATGTGCAAATTATATATATGTGTGTATTTTTCCCTCAAGAATTCCTGTTTAAAGGCTTTTGCTATATTAAAAGCTTTGGAGCTGTGCTCATAAACCACCCCAATACGTTCTGAATTTCTGGGTCATAATTATAGAATAAACAGATCCATTTCTCATCACACACTTTAATTAAGAATTCCAGTTATGTAATTATTTGCTAATGAATAATACCTACTCAGTACCAAGGCATATTATTAAATATGTTTACTCAAAAATATGTTTTCTAAAGATAGATTCTATGGGTCAGTTTCTCACTGGTAAATAATGAACCTCAGTAGTTATCATAGCAAAACGGGAGGCAAACACTTGTCTCCCATTGCATTGAGACAGGTGAGGATTCAGGAGAAAAGGGTTGTCTGTAATTGCTGGAAACAATGTAATATTAGTCTAATCAGTCATGATTTCAGCTCCTCACAAATATTACGCTACTGAATTTCACGATTTGTTTTTGTTTAGATCGTTCAGCTAGGCTATCTAATTGTCCATCTGCTAGCTAGGCTTTTCCTAGAAAAGGGGCACGAGAAGAACTTACTTGCCCTGCGTTCATTTAATGTGCTTTCGAAAAAACTCTCTCAGTCTGAGAGCCCTGGTGGCACAGTGGTTAAGTGATAAGGCTGTTAACCAAAAGTTGGCAGTTCAAATCCACCAGCTGCTCCTTGGGAACCCTATGGGACAGTTCCACTCTGACCTCTAGGGTCACTAGGGGTCAGAATTGACTCCACGGCAAGGGGTTATGGGTTTTTACTCAGTCTGAGCTACTGGTTCCTAAGTAGCCAGGGAGCAATCAATTTGTTTTATGTTGACAAACAACAATATAAATAAACAAATAAATCAGTAATCCGTTTTGATGCCAGGCAGTTGTGCAGCCAGTAGAAGGGGTGTATTTCCAGAAATTTGAAGCAAGTTTAACCCTTTCAAGTAAAAATACAAGAGCCGACAGAGGCTTGCTGCAGAAATGTTCCCCCCCAAGAGACAGGGCATTCCAAGAGAATACGGACTTCCCAACTCAAACGAGCACATTACAAAATCCAGTCAAGGTGCCAAGGATAGATCTTCAGGATAAGAAGGTAACTAAAGTGGAAGGCTGCAGGATCATTCAGTCACTCATACATTCATTCAGCTTTTGTTATTAATAGCAGCAATCTGCTCTGTGTAAAGCACTGTGCAGAGATAAATGAGAAATACCTTGCATTTAGACAGCAACTTAAAATTTGAAGAGCAGTTTTATCAGTCAGAGTCCTGACAGGGAACAGATGGTACACAGGGTAATCTGAGGAGGCTTCAATAAAGGGACTCTTTAATGGTGTGGGCAGAGTATGCAGGCCCCTGGGCCAGTTGTCATGAGACCTCAATACCTCTAGGTCTGAGGGAGCGAGAGGAGGGAGCCATCTGTAGAACCTGGAGACACAGAGGCTATATGGAGCTGTGACCTTCAGCCAAGGGGCTCAGTCAGTCTGTGGTATAGGGAGGGGGCTGGGAAGTAAATATCACGACCCACTCTCTTCCCTCTCTTTGACGTCCCTCTGGTGCTTCTCACTGGTCCAACTCCACCGGAAGCCAAAGGACAAGAGGACCTGCTGAGGCAGCCCCTGGAGGTCAGCCTCCAGGGCACAGAGCAAGGAGAAAGGAGGGTGAGTAGAGCTGGTGGGGCAAGTGGAGAATCCTTTAGCGATTTTATCTTGATCCTTAGAGAACTCTATGTGGTAGGGGGAAACCTTGGTGGTGTAGTGGTTAAGTGTTACAGCTGCTAACCAAAGAGTCAAGAGTTCAAATCCGCCAGGTGCTCCTTGGAAACTCTATGGGGCAGTTCTACTCTGTCCTGTACAGTCGTTATGAGTCAGAATCAACTCAACAGCATTGGGTTTGGTTTTTTTGGTTATGTGGTAGGGACCTTCATTTTGCAAATGAGAAAAGTGAAACCTGGGGACTGGCTTGCCATAACCCAGTCACATAGCAGAGCCAGACCTTGAACCCAGGTCTTCTGAATCTAAGTCTGGGGCTCCCTATTCTCTGCCCTTTGGACTTTCTTACAGCACTTATCTCACTATGCTTCTGGGCTTTATTCAACATGTTTTCATCACTTACTAGACTTAGCTCCTTGAGAGAGAACCAGGTCTTGGCCTGGAGAATAGTGGCTGGGATAGGAACCCTGGGGATGTCTGATGGATGGAGTAATGGGTCAGAGAGTGCATACCCTAACTGGATAGACAGACGTGCAGAGGCTAGCATCACACATGGCAGATGTTGTAACTGCTAGATTCATAGGCAGAGGGAAGGAGCTGGGGAAGTACAGAGAAGGCGGCTAATTACAGTGTGGGTTGTGGAAGATTTCAAGACGCTGGGTCATACATATGGAGCCAATCACGTTAAAAGACAAGTATCCCAAGGTAGAGGACTATAAAAAAAGAAGCTATTATGGGCTCAGGGGACAGCAAAGGCAGGGGAGGGTACAGGGTGTGGTTTATTAGGGCAGGATTAGCATTCCCAGAGGCATGCAATAGGAGATGTGACCTAAAAGATGGAATAGGATCAGATCACTGTATGGAGCTTTATATTTTTTTTGTTGTTGTTGTACTTTAGATGAAGGTTTACAGATCAAACTAGTTTCTCATTAAATAATGAATACATATTTTGTTTTGTGACACTGGTTGCCAAGCCCGGCGATGACATGATAACACTCTCCCTTCTCGACCTTGGCTTCCCCGTTAACCAGCTTTCCTGTCCTCTCCTGTGCCCTCATCCTTGCCCCTGGGCTGGTGTGCCCATTTAGTCTGTATGGAGTTTTTCAACTGTCATGTGTTGGAGTTTGAATATTTTTCTGGGGATATTTAAAAGACCCCTCTTGAGGAAAAGATGATCATATTCTTGTTTTTTTTTTTTTGAGAGCGACAACTCTCAAGACAGAGGAACAAAAGATTTCAGAAGTTGTAATGGTCAGGAGAGAAGATGACTTCAGTGGTGGTGGAATGAATAGAAGAATAGGACTATAGACCAGAGACACAGCAGCAGAACTGGCAGATGTTAAAACTTCAGGAAGGGGGACATGGGAGATTTTCCCAAGTGTCTTAGTCTGGCTGAATTTCAGGAAAGCTTAGTTGTCATAGCAGATAAAGACACGAGAGGTGGAGCAGGTTTGCAGAGGGGGATAGCTGACTTTAGTTTTGGATAAACTCAGCTTCACGTGCTGGGAAGGTGTCCATGAGAGAAAGTCCAGCAGAAAACTGGAAATTATTATCATAATTAGAGTTCCTGGACAGGGGAAACTTTCTATCTTTCAGAGATACAACAAAACTGAGTGAGCCAAAATCTCTAGGAAAGTAGGGGGAAATCCACTTTCCACCTGACCAGTTGGGTGAGCCTCTCTGCCCTCTGAAGTCTAACTTGCTCAGGATGCTGGGTGGGAAGCCTTACTCTTCACCTACCTGGACTCTGTCCTCCGACAGGGAAACTATACAATAGAGTACGGCACTGTCCCCACTTCTCACTCTTGGCTTACAAACACAGGAAAAGCCCACCTGGCCAGCCATCGTACTTCATCTAATGCCTTTTTCAGCCCACTGCTCAGTGGTATCTTTTCAGCCTGACGATTTTACAGAAAATGCTGATGGATACTTTTGAAACTTCTTGCAACACTATCCAAAACCATTATTTTAGAAATGCTATGGAAACTTTGGTCCTTCTTAATGTGCTGTAGCCAGGAACAAATGTCCAAAAAATTAACTTATGTAGAGAACCATCATTGCCCCATGTAAAATTATACAACCTAGTCTCTGATCATCAATATTCACTGCTAAATGAACTTGGAGAAATCCAGTCTGGTGGCTGCTTCTCTCAGTTATCTCAGAAACATGAATATTGTCATTTTTACTTGATTTGAAACATTAACATAAAGTATAATAGAGACTGGATCATTTCAGACTAAGAAATCATATCTTGACAGGTGGTAGAATTGGTAGAATGCTGTAACAATAAAGCTTCGATCCCTTCCAATTCTCTTTATAAAAGAGTCTGGAAAAAAACAGGATATGATTTTAATTCTTCAAGCGTAGTTTCCTTTTTATTTAGAAAAGAGAAGGTTACGAAAAGTGAGTATGATGCCTCAAGCACGGTATTATCTAATGGTCGTGCGAGCTTCGAAGTCGTGGTGCTTTCGGGACAATTTATAATGTAATAGTTATAGGATTACAAAAAGGGCCACTTTCTTTTCTTTTATGGTGATTAGTTTCTTCATTTATATTATATATGCCATTTTAGAACATCTTATAGAGTTTGCTCCTAATAACTAGGAAGGAACTAGGAGAGACGGACAGAGAGAGAGAGACAGGCAAGTAGAAAGAGAGCGAGAGAGAAGCAGAGAGACAGAGTGAAAGAAAAGGAAGGCAAACAGAGCTCTAATTAAATTTAATGGCACGTTTCCAAGAAAAAGATAAAGTCTTTAGCAACATCTGCAGTTTCAATTTCCAAACTGTAGGTACTTACATTGGCAGGAACTTAAAATTTTTTTGTTTGCTTTATTATTTGTCATTAATGCAGGGAGAAAGAAAATAGATATAAGTATTTGTTAATTGCATGCAAACCACTTTAAATTACCTAGAATGTCATAGAATACATGTTTAATTACATAAGCAACTTTTATGTTAAGAACTTCCCTTTATTACCCTCTATAAACATTTTATGAATCCGTTTAGTTTGTGATTAAATGAAGAGAAAATGAAAGGCAGGGATGAAGTACAAAGATTTCTTCCCTCTATCTTTTAAACTGACTTCATTAGAACCATAATTTAGTGCTGTGTGTAATTTAGCAATCCAGGAGGAGAGAAGGGACAAAGCCACAATTTTTGTATTCAGCCAAATGTTGAAAAAGTATTTAATGTGCCAGAGAACTCTCAAGATCCCACTTCAGCAGTGAGGTCTGGGGCGGTTTTGAGCAAAGACTGAAGTGCCCATCTGGCCCCTTGAGTGGCCTCTGCCACTTTTCTTCCTCTGCTATTCCTTAGATTGCAGAGGAGCAGAAAAAGAAAGCCTCCCTTTGCCCAAACAGGTGGCGTAGGAAAAGGACTCAGGGACTGAGGGGCCTCACTCTGGAGAAGGGGCAGAGTCTCCTTGGTTTGGAGCCACAGGAATGAGTCTACCCAAGGAAGGTTTCTGGCTTCCTGGCAATGACCTTAAGCCTCGAGGGCCTGATAGAAAGCCACTTTTCTCAAACTGCAGCACAGAATTTGGCCCTGAGTTGAGCACACCCTCCCTTCCCCCTTGGTCAGCATGAGCCAGCGTAGGAAAGGAACCAGGGGTTTTCAGAGGACTGGTTTCAGGTATTCCAGCAACTCAGAGGGCCTGGGAACTCACGGGGGGGTCTTGGAAAAGCACTAGCTGGGAAGGCCTGCTGTTACTGTCAGCTGGTTCTCTGGCCGAAGTGGGAAATGGAAAGGGATTGGAGGAAAAATCAGGAAAGTAAAAACTCTAGATCCCTCTGCTAAAATGATGCAAATTCCTATCAAAGACTGAATTATTTAATTATTTGATTAGGGAAAGTGAAAGGAGCACAGGTTCTGACTTCTTTTCTTAGCTTTGGGATCCCAGCAATAGTGTTTCAGTTCCTCCCGTGTAATGCTGTGCTCATATGAAGAAGCTGTACAAGAGGCAGTCGTTCCAACAGAACAAAGGGATACTGTACCATTTAAAATCAGGAGAGGGGTGCACCAGGGTGGTATCCTTTCACCACATTTATTCAATCTGTATGCTGAGCAAATAATCCGAGAAGCTGGACTATATGAAGAATGAGGCATCAGGATTGAAGGAAGACTCATTAACAACTGTGTTATGCAGGTGACACAACCTTGCTCACTGAAAGTGAAGAGGACTTGAAGCACTTACTGATGATGATCAAAGACCACAGCCTTCAGTATGGATTACCTTGCAACATATAAAGAAAACAAAAATTTTCACAACTGGGCCAATAAGAAACATGGTGATAAATGGAGAAAAGACTAAAGTCAAGGATTTCATTTTATTTGGATCCACAATCAATGCTCATGGAAGCAGCAATGAAGAAACCAAGAGGCCTATTGTATCAAGCAAATCTGCTGCAAAAGACCTCTTTAAAGTGTTAAAAAGCAAAGATGTCCCTTTGAGGATTAAGGTGCGCCTGACACAAGCCATGGTATTTTCAGTTGCCTCATATGTATTTTTACAAAAGCAGGACAATGAATGAGGAAGACCAAAGAAGAATTGATGCATTTGAATTATGGCGTTGGGGAAGAATATTGAACATACCATGGACTGCCAAAAGGACGAACAAGTCTGTCTTGGAAGAATTACAGCCAGAATGCTCCTTAGAAGCAATAATGATGAGACTTCATCTCACCTACTTTTGTTATCAGGAAGGACCAGTACCTGGGGAAGGACATTGTGCTTAGTAAAGTAGAGGGTCAACAAAAAGTGGAAGACCCTCAAAGAGGTAGACTGAAACAGCGTTTCCAACAATGGGCTCAAACATAGCAATGATTATGAGGATGGCACAGGACTGGGCAGGTTTCATTCTATTGTACATGGGGTCACTATGAGTCGGAATGGACTCGATGGTATCTAACAACAACCACAACAATTAAGTGTTCTGGAATTCCCGTTCTTTGAAATGTTAGCCATGGTTGGTTATTTTCCATACAGTCGAATGCCTTTGCACAGTCAATAAAACACAGATAAACATCTTTCTGGTCTTCTCTGTTTTCAGCCAAGATCCATCTGACATCAGCAATGATATTCCTTGTTCCACATCCTCTTCTGAACCTGGCCTGAATTTCTGGCAGTTCCCTGTCAATGTACTGCTGCAACCATTTTTGAATGATCTTCAGCAAAATTTTACTTGCCTGTGATATTAATCATATTATTTGATAATTTCCACATCCTGTTGGATCATCTTTCTTTGGAATGGTCACAAATATGAATCTCTTCCAGTCAGTTGGCCAGGTAGCTGTCTTCCAAATTTCTTGGCATAGACGAGTGAGCACCTCCAGCGCTGCATTTGATAGTTGAAACATCTTAATTGGTGTTCTGTCTATTCCTGGAGCCTTGTTTTTCACCAGTGCCTTCAGTGCAGCTTGGACTTCCTTCCGTACCATCGGTTCCTGATCATATGCTCCCTCCTGAAATGGATGGGCATTGACAAATTCGTTTTGGTACAGTGACTCTGTGTATTCCTTCCATTCTTTTTTTTAATGCTTCCTTTGTCATTCAATATTTTGCCCATAAAAAAAAAACAAAAAAACCATTTTGCCCATAGAATTCTTCAAAATTGCAACTTGAGGTTTGAATTTTTTCTTCAGTTGTGTCAGCTTGAAAAATGCCAAGTGTGTTCTTTCCTTCTGATTATCTAACTCCAGGCCTTTGCACATTTTATTATAATACTTTAGTTTTTCTTCCCAAGCCACTGTTTGAAATCTTCTGCTCGGCTCTTTAATTCATCATTTCTCCCATTTGCTTTAGCTACTCTACTTTCAACAGCAAGTTTCAGAGTCTCCTCTGACATTCATTTTGGTCTTTTCTTTCTTTCCTGTCTTTCTAAATGACCTTTTGCTTTCTTCATGTATGATGTCCTTGATGTCATCCTACAACTCACCTATACAATGTGTAAATCTATTCTTGAGATGGTCTCCAAATTCGGGTGGGATATTCTCAAGGTCATATTTTGGTAGATCACCAGGCCTTTCCTTCTAGTCTGTCTTAGTCTGAAAATCTCACTGAAACCTGCCTACTATGGGTGACCCTGCTGGTGTTTAAAATACTGGTGGCATAGCTTACCACATCATAGCAACAAGTAGGCCACTACAGTATAACAAGCAGACAGATGGTGGTAGAAATGTATGTACACTTAGGATTACTTATAATGGAAATACATTTCAGACACACCAAATATCCATCTATCACCCATTTGTCAGTTTGTCTTACTGTGGTTGTTCGCATGTTACTGTAATGGTGGATGTTATATCACTGGTATTTCAAAAACCATTGGGGTCACTCATGCTGGACAGGTTTCAGTGGAGTTTCCAGACTAAGACAGGCTAGGAAGAAAGGCTTGGTGATCTGCTTCCAAAACTCTGCCAGCGAAAACCTTATGGATCACAACAAAACATTTCCCGACTCCCTTGCTCTGGACACGTCATCAAGAAGGATCAATTGCTGGAGGAGGACATCATGTTTGGTGAAGTACAGTGCCGGTGAGAGCAAAGGAAACCCTTGGTGAGATGGATTGGCACAGTGGCTGCAACAGTGGACTCAAACATGCTGGTGATTGTGAGGATGGCACAGGATTGGGCAACATTTTGTTCTGTTGTCCATAAGGTTGCCATGAGTTGGAGATGACTTGATGGCCGCTAACAACAAGATACCCATCAGTGGGGAAATACAGAAATTATGGTGTATTCAGTCAGTGGAATACTATACAACTATTAAAAAATGATGGCACATCTTAATGTTTTGTGGATAGAAAGACATCCATTATATAAAGAGATGTAAAGATGGGTTATAGAACAGCTAATTTCATATGCTTCAATTTTTGAAAAAACAAAATCAAAATGAAGTGTGTGTATGTTTATGGAAAGATATTAATCAAAATGTTAAAAATCTCTAGGTTTGTGAAACAGGTAATTTTCTTTCTTCTTCACACCTTCATGTACTATCAGAAATCTTCCTATTTTTCATTGAGCAGGATTTAATTTTATTAGCAGAGAAGCTTCATCTTTACCATGAAAATCTACAACATTACAAAAAATTTAAAATATTTCAACATTTGATGTATATACACACTCATAAACCTGTACTCTTCAGAGAGAGAGAGAGAACTGGGCCATTATTTAGTATTGGGCCCAAATGTTATTTTTATCCCCATTACTGATTTGGATATTTTAGGGAAATTTTTTGCCAGAATTATCTAGATGATTTCTTAATTGTTCACTTTCCTTTATATAAATGTAAGCTCAACCACGTATAGTCATTAAGAGTTGGAAACATTTTTCACAGGCATCATTTTCCCAGCAGGAAATTTCTGGAAATTTGTTATGAAGTCGGTTGCTGCTTGGTGGGTTCTTTTCTCTTTTTCCACAGGAATAGTGATACACATGAAGGTTTGAATATCTGACCAGGAATGCATTGTGTTGTTTGATATCATTACATAAATCACAGCTATAGCCATGTCATAAATTCAAAGATGCAATTGTACATCTTTATATTTACTTCAAATAGCAAAATTATATCTCATGTCCTATGAAACAGCATGAAAATGTTTTTATTGATTATACAAAAGGCCCCAAAGTATTATAAAATGAATGTATTGGCTATAAAAATACAGTTCCACCATGCTTTAAGTTGTGCTTAGCTAAAGCTGATGGGCTAGCAAGAAAAAAAAAAAATGCAAGAGTAAACACTAAATACTTCATTAACATGTATATCTGTTTTAGAATTTGGAAGTTGTTTTGGAGGCTTATTTAAATAAACCATGTCTTTTGAAAAAGCTGCACATGGAAATTTGACACAAGTGTATATTTGTTCTCAATAATAAATTTATTTTATACATGGAGCTGTATTTAAAATCTTTCCATCTATCCTTTTCTTTAAACACACACACGCACATATGCACTCACACACACAGACACACATTGCATTATAATCATTTTTTTGGAAGTATTGACAACCATTCTGATATTGGAAAGTGGGAATATTTTGAATTGAATTTCCTTTATTTTCCCTTGCTCTCTTTTCTCCTTCAAATATTTATCGTCCTTTTCTACCGAATTTATGCTAAATGCAAGAGGCAAGATAAGCAATTTGTCCAGGCCTGGCATGGAGGGATACTTGCTGTCTGCTGCTCACTGATGGTAGCTTATGTTTCTGGGATTCAGTTTGCTGATCTGTTACTATAAGGAGTGCCAAATGTCTGGTCTTTTATAAAGGCCATTTTACATAGTGGAAAGAGCACTCACGGAGACAAATAAAGCTGGCTTTATATCCCAACCCCACTTCTTAATAGCTGTTTGACCTTGGAAAAGTTACTTTAATTTGATGAGCTTTAGTTTCCTTGACTATAAAGTAGGGATAATGCCAATCCTCACAGGGCTGTTAAAGACTTAAAGAAGATAGTGCGAGCAAACTACTCAGCACAATGCTTCGCACATAGTAGGCTTGCAATAAATACTCGTTATCTTGCTCTTTTGCCTGAATTCTATGATTATATGATTAGTTTCAGAGGTAAAATTCAGGTGCTAACTGAACAGGGTTGAATAAAACTAGAAATGGAATAAAGGGCTTTGGAAGCTTGGCACAGGCTTACTCTCCTCACCCCACTGGGCTGGGTACAGAGCAGGTGCTTGAAAAACTGTGTAAACAACGGGATCAAAAACCAGTTTAGATATTGCTCCTTTCTCAGGCGCTCCCTCTTTTATAATCATAGTTACTTTTCTTGTACCTACTTTTGCCCTTATAGCCATTTGAAATATAAATTTTTGAATGAGGCAACAAGGATATAACAGCTACTACTCGGGGGTGGTGTGGTAAGTTATGACAGAGTCTGGAAAACCATACCACTAGGGACCTAGTTCATCATTAGTTCATGGGAGGGAGGCAACTAAGTGTAACATTTCGTGCCAAATCCGATAGATAGCGACTGCTTGGGCTGCTGCACTGGCAAAGATGGCGTGGCTGCAGCAGGGCTGGTGGGGAAAGACTACTGATTGATTAGTCATGCCTGCCATGGGTACAGGAAGAGGGACTGGATGTCTCTGTGCCATGTACTTCTATTTCATGTATGTGAACTAGCTATACCAGAGAAAAATGGAGGAAGGAAAAAAAGTAACGGGTGATTTCCAGACAGGAAAGGAATAATCAAGTTTATAAATGTTTCTCATTTAGTTGATTCACATTTTTAGGTCCTATCTATGTCACGAAGATTTCATTTTCCTTCTTGAGGATTTTTCCCTGGTAGGAAGATTTTACTAGCCTTGAAGAAATCTTAAGAGAATTTTATCTTTATTGCTAGAGGTTTTGCAGTAGCAGCAGAAAGCATTTATAAAATTTTGTTCTTGCTATTGGAAAGTTTGATCATTTCGTATGTTAAATAACACTGAAGCTTACCTTTGGCCCTCTTTTTCTTATCTCTTCCATGGCTACAGAAAGATAAAGGCAGAACATCTAAAATAGCTTGCATTTAGATGTTTATTGACCACTCCCAACTACATTATGAGCATTGTTGAAATTTTAAATTTCGTGCATTATATGAAAATTACGTAATCCCAATGAGATCTCACTAAACTCGTGTTTTAGTAATGGGAAAGAGCAAAAGTTTGAGGAGAAATGAAAAAGTGCACATAGTTCTTATAAGCATATGTTAAAGATCAGGTGATTTCTGATATAACAGACTTTTAAAATCGAATAGATTCTGAAGATCATCCATGGCCAAGCCTTCTATTTTGCAATGAGAAAATTGAGACCCAGAGAAGCTAATGATCCTTTGGCTATAGTGAGTTGAGAAGCACCATGCTGGAATGGAATCCAGTCCTCTTGACTCTTAGTCACAGTACTTTCCACCAAAAGTTACTCTCCCTCTAAAGACCTGTGCCAGAAATGAGATGAAGGGTACATGTGTTGAGGATGCTGTGAGGCTTGCCTAAGGGATGGGTAAGCTGGGATGAGGAAGTCAGGAAATCTGAATCAGTGATCAACATAGAATTAGATTAATTAGAATTAATCTTGAATCATCAGAGCTTCTTAATATACCAAAATCCAAACCAAACACATTGCCATCGAGTCAATTCCAACTCATTGCAACACTACAGGACAGAGTAGAACTATCCCATAGGGTTTCCAAGGAGCTGCTGGTGGATTCAAACTGCCAACCTTTTGGTAACCACTGTGCCACCAGAGAGATTTTGAAAGAGACTGAAGGACAATTGAAAAAAAAAACAAGGAGCTAAAGGGGTCTTGGGGCCTGAATCCCAATACAGGAGCTGAGGTCCTATTCTCTCACCTCCTATAGTACATAGATAGCCACTGCCTTGCCTTTACTGAACAAAAGAAGTGAAGTTGACAGGTCCTAGTATGTCCTTTAGGAGGAGCCCTGGGGGCGCAATGGTTAAGTGCTTGGCTTCTAACCAAAAGGTTGGTGGCTTGAACCCACTGTTGGCTCCACGGGAGAAAAGACCTGGCAATATCCTCCTGTAAAGATTCCAACTTGGGAAATCCTATGGAGCAATTCTGTTCCGTCCTATAGGGCTGCTAAGAGTCAGAAGTGACTTGATGGCACACAACAAGTATGCCCTTTAAAACCTGGAGCCTAGAATGAGGGCAAGAATATCATTAAAATATATCCTTGCCCTACTTGATAACAACAACAACAAAAAAGTGGACACCTAAAAATCTCCAAGTATATCATCACATAAGAATAGGAGCCTTGTAGCATTTACAAGATGACAATGACAATGAAGATGATGACAATGACAATGAAGATGATGACAATGATGACGACAATAGTAATAATAGCAGTTTCCATTTATTGAGTCAAGTGCTGTGTCAAGTTCTCATTAAGTGCTTTAGAATGTTAATTTTTGTAACAAATCTATGAAGACAGGTGTTATCACCACTATTATATCTGTATCTATGAAATGGTCAGCCAGCCCTTGGTTCTATAGGTTCAAATTCCAGCTTGATCACTAGCTGTGTGACTTAAGGAAAAGAACTGAACTCTTGGAGCCTCGGCTTCTCATGTATAAATGGAAGTAATAAGCCCCCCACAGCACGGTTGTTGGTGAAATGCCTTCCACAGTACTCGGTGCCAAGGGCCTCCCGGCAGATGTCAGATTCTTCCCACTCTCTCTAACCTTTCTCTTTTCATCTTTTGCAGCAAGAGATGTTACTAGAAGTTTTTGCCAAGTGGAAATACCGCTATGGAGAATCCCCTTCTCCTTCCCCCCAACCCCTACTTCTAAAAATAGCTGATGAGAGTTGCAATCCCTGAAAGCAATGTCTAAAGTGTGTTGTTAGGGGTTGAAAATGAAAGAAACTCCTGGAAAACCCTTTTGAACTTTGCAAGAGACCCAGTTACTCAGACTACTTTCAGAATTCAAATGTGAGACAACTTTGGCTTCTGGGGGTGGGTGGAGAGTACAGAATTTCCAGCCAGCTCCTGGAATACAAGATATAACCTTGGGTATTGGACTTAAGGCTGGGTCAGCTAAAGAGATTTTGGATTGAAAAACAAGTTTTTTAATTGTCTAGTAAGAGCTGAGGAAAAGTGGCCATCACACCACACCCTTAAATCATCATCAAACTGACGTCAAGGACACACACTGATGGTGAGATGGGGGAGTCAGGAAGGATTGATCAGTGATAAACACAGAATTAGATTATTCAGAATCTAACTCTAGACTGAGCTTAGCGTCTGGGAAAATATATTCCCCTGAGTGCTGCAAACAGTATTAGATTATTCAGAATCTAACTCTAGACTGTGCTTAGTGTCTGGGAAAATATATTCCCCTGAGTGCTGCAAACAGTTAAGTGCTCTGCTACGCACCAGGAAGATAAGCCTGGCAATCTGATTCTGAAAAGTCACAGCAACAAAAGCTCTGTGGAGCTCAGTTGTTCTCTGCAACTCGTGGGTTCACCGTGAGTTGGAAGCCAGCTGACAGTTCATAGCAGCTTCTTTTTCTGGTAGGTAGAGAATTAAACAGTGTAGGCATGCCTACAGGTGTGTAATTATGTATATGTTCCTTTTTGCACAATGGTTTGCAAATATATACTATGTCTACCAATAACAGTATATTACTGAAACCTTTGCTTACTGGATATACTGATGGTTTACTGGTTGCAAAAATGTCAGTTTAGTTTATCACAGATCAATAACTCATTACATGCACCAGGATATACAAAATCCAATATGAATCAACTTGCTGTCACGTCCAAGGATTCAAATCGCACACCAGTACGGACCTTCAGTCACGTGCTGCTTCATTTTTCCCTTCCTGTACCAGCTTTGGGGATTAAAATACATTTCATATTTTGTTAGACAGAAAAATAATAAAAGTCAGGTTTCTATTTCATTTAGAAATTTTGACAGTCAAAGGGGAGGTATCAGACGATGATGAGAGTTAAGAACTTCATTTAACAGGATATATACATTTGCGTGGAAACCCTGGTGACATAATGGTTAAGAGATATGGCTGCCAAACAAAAGGTCAGCAGTTCAAATCCACCAGACACTTCATGGAAACCCTATGGGGCAGTTCTTCTCTGTCCTATAGGGTCTCTGTGAGTCGGAATCTACTCAACAGCAATGGGTTTGATTTTTGGTTTATACATTTGTGTGTGTGTGTGTGTGTGTGTGTGTGCGCGCGCGCAACTCTTCCCTCCTTCCTGGTTAGAAGTAGTCAGGGCTTCCCTCATCCAAATTAGCACAGCTCCATCAGGAGCTCCAAATCTCTCTCAGGTGATTTTGGCCGGGACCATTCTGGCACCTTGCAAGGGAAGGAAGTTGCTCTAACCGTCCCTGCGTTGTTTACCCCCGTAACCTATCGTGGCCTGAAACAGAGCTTCATTGAAGGAAATATAATTTACATGGCATGCTAGCAAGATTCTTAAAGACAAACAGGAACAAAAACACATGACTTTTTTCCTTTTCTGCATTTGAAAGAGTAGACTTCGGGTCTGGCGTTGGTACTATAAATCAGCGTGAGGCCACAGAGCTTTGATTCATATTTGGACATGGACGAGGAACTTCATGAAGTGCGCCCACCAAACAAGCACTGGCCACCTAGTGACTCAGCAACCTGCTTGACTATGTAACTTAGGTTCTAAGCCCTGGGGCAGGCGCCAGGCACAGTGTTGCCACTCAATGAATAAATCATCTCCAGCAATACTGACTTAAATTTTTGTATAGGGAAATGCCTTGCTAGGAAGTCTACTGTGTTTGGGGCTCTGGGTTCTCTCCCACTACCAGCGCACATCACTACTACCCAGCAATTGCACCGTAGCCTCTAACTGGACACGGATGTATTTTAATTACCAACCTCCTCTGCCATGATTTTTCATCTCTGTCACTTTCATATAAAATGACTCAGATTTGAGAACAGCAGCTGTATTCTTCCTGTGCCCTGCTGCAAAAAATAACTTGCAGCTGAGTGGCCACAACAGACACATGCCTTGATCTGTTCACAGCTGGGCTGTTTTATTTGCTTGAGTCTAGGAAAAATATTGCCATTTGGATCAGGTGAGCGAATACACAGCTCAACCCCAGGCCCGTAAACCTCAGCAAGGAGACTGATGGCCACAAGCAGGCCACGTAGGTTTCACTCGAGCAGCCCCTGAATTAGTTGGGGAGGAGCACAGCAGGGACAGGAGACAGGCTTTTTCCTTGGAAGTCTCTTTATTTTGTCGTTAAGAAAGGGCAAAAGGCCCATCTCTAAATTTGTGATTTGGTAGGTTGAAGGTGGGGGGTGTTGTAAGTTCCTGAACTAGGGATCTTAGGCCCCGAGATGCTCATGGACTAGACTTCAGTAGACCAGTGGACTCGGATATTAAATACAAAATTTTGTGTATATGCACATTTTTTCTGTGGAAAGGGCTTTTAATTTTTCAGATTCTCATGAGATCCCAACATATAAAGCATCAATACACTAGATGAGTGTTTCTCAAATGTTAGCATAATCAGAGTAACCTGGGGGGCCCCACCCCAAGAGTTCCTGATTCAGTAGGTCTGGAGTGGGGCCAAGAATGTGCATTTCTGACAAGTTCCCGGGCGGCTCTGATGCAGCTGGCCTGGGAACCACACTTTGAGGACCACTGCAGTAAACTAATGCAATGGTTTTCACCCTATCCACACATTAGAACCACTTGGGGAGCTTTAATAAAACACCATATCCTAGACTCTGCTCCCAGAAATTTTAATGCAGCTGATTTGGGGTGCCTAGTCATTAAAACTTTAAAAACACACACATACACACAAAAACTTTCCAAGTGGTTCTACTGGGCAGGCAGTGTTAAGAGCCACTGCCCTAGGGAAACTGGGGGTTTATGGTAATAGTGAAGTAGGTAGATGGACTGGGATAGAAAGACCCCTTTTGCTTTCAATTATTTAGCTAGCTTATTTTCCCCTCAACCTCAGGTCATAAGCAATATTGCTTGTGATGGTTAAGGCTGCGTGTCAGCTTAGCTGGGCCATGATCACCACTCTGTAGGGCAATCAGCCAGCGACTTTGAGTGCACTGGACCACTTCCATTATGGAAATGGCCATTTTTTTTTTCTTATTAGGATAGACACTTATTCTGGATATAGATTTACTTTCCCTGCACACAATGCTTCTGCCAAAACTACCAACTGCGGACTTACAGAGTACCTTATCCACCATCCTGGTATCCTACACAAAATTGCCTCAATCAAGGGACTCACTTCACAGGAAATAAAGTGTAGCAATGGGTCCATGCTCATGGAATTCACTGGTCTTACCATGTTCCCCATCATCCTGAAACAGCTGGCTTGATAGAATGAAGGAATGGCCTTCTAAAGACACAACTACAGCACCAGCTAGGTGGCAATACCTTGCAGGGTTAGGGCAATGTTCTCCAGGAGGTTGTATATGCTCTAAACCAGCATCCAATAGATGGTGCTCTTTCTCCCGTATCAGTGATTCGCAGCTCCAGGAATCACGAGGTGGTAATGGGACTGGTACCATTCACTATTACCCCTAATGACCTACTCACAAAATTTTTGCTTCCTGTGCCCGTGACCCTATGGTCTGTGGGTCTAGAGGTCTTAATTTCAAATGGAGGAAAACTTCCACCTGGAGACACATCACTGATTCCATTGAACTGGAAGTTCAGAACGCCACCCAGCCACTCTGAGCTCCCGATGCCTCTGGATCAACAGGTAACAAAGGGAGTTACTGTATTGGCTGATGTGGTTGATCCTGATTCCCAAGAGGAAATCAGGTTGATACTACATAATGGAGGTAAGGAAGAGTATGTCTGAATACAGGAGATTCCTTAAGATGTCTCTTAGCACTGCCATGCTCTGCGATAAAAGTCAATGGAAAACCACAGCAACCCAATTCCAACATGACTACTGATGGCCCAGACCCTTCAGGAATGAAGGTGCTTGCAGTTTAAAGGGAATGCGAATGGGTAGTACAAAAAAAAAAAAAAAAAAAGGTAGTTCTAAATACCAGCTACAACCATGTGACCAGTTGCAGAAATGCGAACTGTAATTGTTTTTAGTATGTCTTCCTTCTTTTGTTATACATGTAAGTGTATATATACATACATATATATACCTATATAAATATATGTGTGTGTGTGTGTCTATATATATATATAACAAAATCAAACACTTTGCCATTAAGTTGATCCTGATTCATACAGACCCTACAGGACGGAGTAGAGCTGCCCAGTAGGGTTCCCAAGGAGTGGCTGGTGTATTCAAACTGCTGACCATTTGGTTAGCAGCCATAGCTCTTAATCACTGTACCACCAGGGCTCTGCGTGTGTGTGTGTGTGTGTGTGTGTGTGTGTGTGTGTGTGTGTGTGGAGAGAGAGAGAGAGCAATATGTTTGTTTTCTTCCCTCCTTTATTCCATTACTTATTACAACTTATAAGATGTAAGCAGGGCTAGGGCTAGTGCATTTTCAATTGTGCCTGTTAGTTGTATCATGTTAGGCATAAGTTTTTTTTTTTTTTTTTAGAGATTATATATGGTTTAAGTAGATGTGTACAGGTGCCAAGTTGACAAGGGATGACCTGTCATGGTTTGGCAGTTATGTAATGACGTAGTTTCGCAGTTATGTAATAATGTAATTTGGCACTTATGTATTGATGTAATCATTCTCCATTTTGTAACTGGATATCGTTATCCCGCTATTTTGTGATCTGATGTGAGCAGCCAATCAGCTGAAAAGGGGGCTTCCTTGGGGATGTGGCCTGCATCCAATACATATACAGGTAGCCCCTAGTCACTGTGCTCCAGCTACTCCGGCTGCCTTTTACTTTCTCATTTTATCAAACATCTCAAGCTCTTTTCCATCTTAGGGTCTTTGAATTTGCTGTTCCTTCTGCTAGAAATTCTTTTCTTCTGGCTCTTTGCGAAAGAGCAATTCTTTCCAAACTTTGGGTTTTCATTGTAAATGTCCCTTGAGTTCCATTCCCCTGTGATTGCAGGTCAAAGCTGCTAGTAACTGGGGAAAGGAAGGAAGTGTATGCACTGCCTAACACCTTCAGTAGCGACAGCACAGAGGAGAGAGGGCATGTTTTCGGAGTCCCTGCCTTCCCTCCTTGTCAACCACCTTCAAGTGCACGGTGATTACTATGGTGGTTTACATAGGCCTGTGGGTAGCTTCCCAAAACTCTATTTAGCTTTTTAGGAAACCTGATTTCAAAGGGAAACATTGTAACTTTACAGCTGAGAAACCTGCAAGACACTATCTTAAGTGATCAAAGTTAATATCATAAGTAATAGGACTTGCTGCCATCAAGTACTTTCTGGCCCGATGGCCTGAAATGAGCTCAGCACCACTTGTGTGATATTATTGCCAGAAATGCTCAGCTTCATTCTAAGGCTCTGATCATGAGACCACATCAGACTCCCCCAAACTGAAGCACATTCTGAAAAATAACTGGCCAGTCAAGGTCATGAGGAACAGTCCTAGACCGGGGGAGACTAAGTATACATGATAACTAAATGCAAGGCGGATCCTAGATCAGTTCCTGAACCAGGAGGACATTAGTGGGACGACTGGTGAAATTCACATAAAGTTGGTACATTAGTTAATAGTGTTACAGCTTAGATTAATCTTCTGTGGTTACATAAAATGTTAACATGTGGGGAAGCTGGGTGAAGCGTATACTGGGGTTATTTTTTGGTAACTTTTTAAATTTTAAAATTATTATAAAATAAAATGTTAAACTACATGGTTTCTACAAAAATAAAGATTTCTAAACACTAAAACTAAAACAAAATCTTACCAATGGGAGTTTAGAACAGTTTGCTTGCAAATTGGGAACTGTAAGTTTGGTGCCCCTGGAAATCACCCATGTGGCACCAAAGATTGTTAGCAGATTCTGAAGATACAATGTGGTAATGCTTGGTTTTCACTGGGTCTCACAGAGGAGGAGTCCAGAAAACAAAACCAAAACTCCCTGTGGAGTCTGTAGGATATCTCTGCACATATGAATAGAAATGGATGCGTTCTGAAAATTCAGCCCCCCCCCCACCCCCATTACTAAATACATCTTTGGGAAAATAAGGAATTCCTTGTGGAGAAGAGTAAACCAAGTCTGAAATCAAGAAAGGTGGTGGATACTAATTGCCTATGTAGCAAGTATAATAAACCTGAAGATACGCGGTGCCACTTTTCTATGTCTATCACACAAGGCTAATTTAAATGCCATCTCCTCCCTATCTTTACCACACACCTGAAATAGACCAGGAAATGGTTTAACAGTTTAATTATGAGCCAGCCTGTGGGTACAATGACCCCTCAAAGCCACAAAAATCGCCTGTGTTTCGAGACTTCTGAACTTTTCAGTAGCTGCAGCTCGTTTCCTACCGCAGCTGGCCTGGAACTTCATAATTGGGCAAAACGCCGCGCTTGCAGATGGGCAGCACAGGCTGTAATTGATGGATGGAGTTGGTGTCTCTGTGTATCCGCCAGTAACACTCTATTTAAGAGAGGGATGAAGGCATATGGCCATAGAGGTGCTTTTTAACAGCAGAGTCAGCCTGCCCAGGCAGTATATTTCAGGGAAACACTTTGCTCTAAATCCCTGCTTTCCCCACCCCTAGCAAACCTCCAGCTGCCCAGGAAAGCCACAAGGAGCTGTGGATAGGAAAGAGATGATGGTACAGAAAAGCCGTGCGCCCAGCAAGGGCATTTCACCAGACTACTGTGAAAGTGGATTCTCTGGGGAGAGGCCTGGCAGGGAGAAGGGGCAGGAGTGGGGCAAAGGCTGTCCCAATCCATGCAGTCCAGCCCATTCCCCAATGGGTTTGCAGTGCAGCTGCAGGTGGCGGCAGGGTCAGAGAAATCTGGGGTTCTTAGAAGGAGCCCTGGTGGCACAATGGTTACACACTCAGCTGCTAACTGAAAGGTTGGTGGTTCGAACCCACCAGCCGCTCCATGGAGGCAAGGTGTGGCAGTCTGCTTCTGTAAAGATGTACAGCCTTGGAAACTCCCTGGGGCAGTTCCACTCTGTCCTACTGGGTCACTATGAGTCAGAATCGACTCTACGGCAACAGGTTTGATTTTCTGGATTTTTAGAAGTCAAGTCTCCCCATTTGCTAGAACCTTTACCTTGACTAGACTTTTCTTTAAAGGCTGTGGCTGAAGGGAAGAGAGGCCTTCCTTCATTTTACCCAATGTCCAGGAGAAGCAATGCCACTGTGAGCTAGGGGAAAGACACTGGGAAAAGGAATCCAGGGTCTGATTATTTTCTAATGTTCTTTCCTATCACCTCACTGAGCTAGGCGCTGACTTTATAGGGCCTGGATCCCAGCCCTAACAGATAGTCAGTTGATTAAGCCTGATGAAATTCTCAGGAACGTGCCATCTGATTGGCATAATCTTATATGTATTTTTTCACAGAGGAATCAAACCTACTTCACTACAGAGGTCAGTTTACATGCTGTCTAAGACTGCCTTCGTATAGCATCTTCTAGGATTTCTGCCTTTTCTGAACAGGTCACCCAACCCAGGGTTGTTCTTTCTGTCCAGAAAAAGAGAAAAATGAAATTCAAAGGAGTGGCTAAAACTAGAAGAGTAAATTAAAAAAGAAAAAATCTGAATATAAATGTAATTGTTGAAGCATGATGAGTGTGAACAAAGGTCAATGGACACTCTTCAGTGTAAAGTCTAAACTGTTATCTGCTTTCAGGCCTGGGAAAGGCATCCTCAAGTAATCCACACCCCAGACACTGCCTCCCAGACTCTCCTTTTCCTGGGTGGGTCTTTGAGGAAGATCAAGTCCCTTAAACCTGTCATGATTCAAGATGGCTTACTCATGATTCAAAATAGGCTTACAACGTCTTTTCCAACTTTCCCAGTAATCCAGGACTCACTTCCTTTGTCTTCCCTGAAGCCTCTTTTTTTTTTTTTTTAGTTCTTCCATCCTACTAAAATATGCATGTGAGAAATTTGCATAATTGAGGTGCATCTTGGTTACATGTGGGTGAAACTCTAGTCAGGACTATTAGCTAGAGAGTAACAACCTTCACAGAATTTAAGCACCTCAACAAATATTTCATCTGTCCCTTTTCTTTCTGTAAGGAGACTGAAGCACAGTCTGGTGAGGGTGCCAGGTTGCACTACTAAATGGTAGACTTGATCCTAGAAAAATCTTCTGCCAGTTAGTCCACCGAAACTATGCTGCCTCATACACGTCCCTCTCTCCTCCACAGTCAGTGTGAACCATAGGATCTCAGGGCAGGAAAGTGCATGAAAGGTTTGTCTGATATTCTCATCCTCTCTACAAAATCCCTACCAGGTCTTCATTTTGCTTATGCCTAAATACCCTCTGTAACAAGGAATGCATTACCTTGAAGCCTCTGATAAAAAATTTTTTGAATAGATGAGCACATAATAATTTTAATCCAGCTTCTATATAGCTGCACTTTTAATATTTGAAGAGGAATCTTTGTTGACTTAGACTTTACATTGGGTTTTCTTCAATAGTTCTTAGGTTTTACCGGGGTATTCAGTCTCTTTATCACTGGACCCTTTTCTCTGAACCTGCTCCTAGTATGGTGACCAGCAGTTAATATGATGTTCAGGGCAGTCTGATCAGCTCCAAGGATAACAGGATTATCTTCTACCTTATTTTAGAGGCAAATATTGTATTAATGCGTACCCACATCAAGGTATTGACTCTCTGAGCTTAACGTATATTCAAACCCTAAAGCATTTTTTTACACCTTTTTGCTGGACATTATTTCCTATATACTCTCTCTCTAATTCTCTGGTCTCATACACTCCCAAGGCTTTAGCTACCATATGTATGTTGAGTCTCAAATATGTACCTCATTCAATAAGCTTAATCTTCATTTATGAGTTCTGGGTTCTTATGTCAAACTGTACCTTGGTCATTTTTATTTGGCTATGACAGAAACCTATAAAAAAAAGCACCTTGCCATCAAGTTGATTCCAACTCATGGTGGTCCCACGTATTTTAGAGTAGAACTGTGCTTCATAGAGTTTTTAATAGATGTAATCTTATGGAAGTAGATCACCAAGTCTTTCTTCCATAACACCGCTGGGTGGAATTGAGCCATTGACCTTTTGGTTAGTAGCTGAGTGCAAACCATTTGCATCACATAGAGACCTGGATAAATAAATCCAAAACCCATTGCCTTTAAGTCGATTCTGACTCATAGTGACCCTAAGGGACAGAGTAGAACTGCCCCATAGAGTTTCTAAGGAGCGTCTGGTGGATCCAAACTGCCATCCTTTTGGTTAGCAGCTGTAGCACTTAACCACTACGCCACCAGGGTTTCCTGGGTACCACATAGGGATGTGAAACTCTGTATGACCCATATTTTAGTAATCATTTTTCCTCCTTTAACTGTTATTCCCCCAATATCCTCATCTCAGTGAATGGCAACATTGAACACCCATATACTCAAGCCAGAAATACTGATATCATCTGTGAGTCTTCCCCAGTCTCCCCATCCCATATCCAGTAATTTACCACATCCCTCCAATCACTCTACTTCTCTCCACTCTTCCTGGTGCTGCCTAGACTATGCCATCAGCGTGTCTTGCCTGGATTTGTCCTGCACAAGCCTATCTTCCATATACCTCCAGCCTGGCATATCTAAGACTTGTATCTGATCATGTTGCATCACTGTTTCAAAGGTTTTGTGGGCTCCCACTGCTTTTATAATAAAATCTAATCACTTAATATGGCTTCAGAGGCCTTTCATGATCTGACTTTTACTACACCTTCCAACTCCTTCAATAAACCATGCCACATACAGTTCCCCCGTCTGGAACACTCTACTTCTCTGCCTTGTCTAGCTAATTCCTAATCGTTCTTCAGATTCCAGCCTAAATGTCACTTGGTGTGGCATGGAAGTCATGCCCCGGACAACTGCTGCTATCATTTTAATTCTGCTGGTTTAGTTACCTGTCCTCCCCACAGAACTCTGAGCTTTGAGGGCAGGCAGCTGCATCACTGTACCCAAAGTGCCCAGCACAATGCCAAGCATACAGCAGATACTAAAAATTTATTTGCAGAAGGAAGAAAGTGCAAGAACTTCCACCCTATCTCTGAAAAACTTATGTCTAGGCTGTTGCATTGCTTAAGTCTTTCAAGCTCTTTTGGAGTATTGCATCATAGTTAACACTAGTTTTAAGTCACCTCCAGTTTTGATAAGACTATCTTTTCTGTGGTCATTCAAGACATATGACAAATGTGTAGAAGCAGAAATTACATCGTATGCTGAGAGAGATTTCTGGTTGCAGAGTTGGAGGGACCGGGCAGGTGGCTGACCAGGTAGAAAGATGTAAAATATGACAGTGGGGCTACTCTGAGGTCCTCAGCAAGTTTGGTAACAGTGAGTTTGGGTGACACCTTCACACAGCTTTGTTCCCCCAGCACCTCAGCAACCTAGGCAAATGCATTATCTTTAAGAACTTCTGAAACCTCTTTGAGATTTGCAGAATACCATGTAATTAAGTGTACTTCTAAACATTTTTTGAAGCTTGTCTAACCACAGTTAGATGCCTAACCCTTCATTTCTAGTGATAAAACTGTCACTGAAGCCCTTTAAGAAAGTTTCAGGAGGTTGGACTTAGTTAAATAACACTTCTAAAATGTGTCAAAATACTTAAAGTCTTTTCCTTTTGCTCCCAATTCGTGACTTACTTTTAATTTTAATTGTGAAACATCGCAGATGTTTTTATAATATGATTTATCCTTCTGAGATCAAGTAGTTTATGAATGAATGAATGGATGGGTGGATGGAAGGAAGGAAGGAAGGAAGGATGGATGGTTGGATGGATGGATGGATGGATGGATGGATGGATAGATGGATGGATGGATGGATGAGTGAATAAATAAATAAATGACTTGAAGTCCCACTAATAATTGTCTTGCCAATGTGCAGGAATGCACCCTCCATTTCTTCCATCTTGACTGTAGCTGAGAGTAAATATCTGTGCCAGTGTGCACTCTTTGTCCATAACCACACATTCGTCTCCTGGCCCACATCTCAGATGCACTTCTTTTCATCAGACCATGTTTTTCCTCCAATTGCAAGTTTTCCTGGAGGCGTCGAGTGGAGTCTAGAGGACATGCAAAGCCACATGAGGAACATGCCACAGCTTCATGGGTTGTTTTCCTCACAGGTTGTATTACCTGTTCTTATGATCTGCCTTAGATCATCTGGGTCTCACCTGTCTATAAGGTCATAGGGCTGGTGTTCTACCCCAGCTGTTTTTTCTGGAGGCTCTCACTAGGGGTCTCAGGACTCTCCCACCAATTGTGTACTCAGGCAAATCACTGCCTCACCTACTGAAGATGTGACATGGTCTAACCCAGAAGTGCAGGGGAGTTAACTATCTGCAGGGCAAATTTTGACAAAATATGGAAGGGAACCAGCTGATAAATTCCTGCTCCACTTCTCTCCCCAATCTAAGAGACAGTGCAGAAATATGCTAACTTCCATCCGATCTTTTAAAAGACTTCCAGCCAGACCATGCAATCAGCCCTGTTTGCTGCAGAGTGATGGCTAACTGGGTGATGCCCCCTATAGTTGTCCTCTCTTCTTTCCTCCTCATCTCCCTCTTCCTCTCACTCCTGCTTCCCTGGAATTGCACTGCCCAGTAAAGTGTTAGTGTGAAATCAGTGGCCTCAGGCTTTGTTTTCTAGGGATGCTGGGGAAAGTTATTGGACATTACTGCACAAAAGTTCATGGATTTTATGATAAAACACGATTCTTCAAAGACACTTAATGCTTGCAATGGATCAGGACCCTTCAAGATATAAAAGCATACACCCTGGAAGGACAGGTGCTCCTGAGGATTCATCTGCTCTTAGGGATTCTTTCATGTAAACATTTGAGAAGAACCGGAAGAAGATATGAGTTCTTCAATGTCTTATTTAATCTTCAGTTTCAGTCTACTCTTTTCTCCTCGTCTTTCTTTTCCTACTTTTTTTGTGACATAAACATTACTTCACTGTATTTATCACTTATGTTCTCTGCCCTGGTTTATATAGTGAGGTTCCTTATGTCTCTGGTATTTGGAGTCCTTCTAATCTTCTAATGGGAATCCCAGAACACTTAATTATGCTCAAGAGCAACCTGTACATAGATCAAGAGACAGTCATTTGAACAGAACAAGGGGATACTGCATGGTTTAAAGTCAGGAAAGGTGTGCATCAGGGTTGTATCCTTTCACCATACTTATTCAATCTGTATGCTGATGCTGAAAAAATAATCCAAGAAGCTGGACTATATGAAGAAGAACGGGGCATCAAGATTGGAGGAAGACTCATTAACAACCTGCATTATGCAGATGACACAACTTTGTTTGCTGAAAGTGAAGAGGACTTAAAGCACTTACTGATGAAGATCAAAGACCACAGCCTTCAGTACGGTTTATACCTCAACATAAAGAAAACAAAAATCCTCACAACTGTACCAGTGAGCAACATCATGATAAAGGAAGAAAAGATTGAAGTTGTCAAGGATTTCATTTTACTAGAATCCATAAGCAGTGCTCATGGAAACAGCAGTCAAGAAATCAAAAGACACATTGCACTGAGTAAATCTGCAAAAGACCTGTTTAAAGTGTTAAAAAGCAAAGATATCACTTTAAAGACTAAGGTGTGTCTGACCCAAGCCATTGTGTTCTCAATTGCCTCATACGCATGTGAAAGCTGGACAATGAATAAGGAAGAAAGAGGAAGAATCGACGCCTTTGAATTATGGTGTAGGTGAAGAATATTGAATATACCATGAACTGCCAGAAGAACAAACAATTTTGTCTTGGAAGAAGTACAGCCAGAATGCTCCTCAGAAGTAATGATGGCGAGACTTCATCTCATGTACTTTGGACATGTTATCAGGAGGGACCAGTCCCTGGAGAAGGACATTGTACTTGGTAAAGTAGAGGGTCACCGAAAAAGGGGAAGACCCTCAATGAGATGGACTGACACAGTGGCTGCAACAATGGGCTCAAGCTTAACGATGACCATGAGGATGGCTCAGGACCAGGCAGTGTTTCCTTCTGTTGTTCATAGGGTAGCTATGAATTGGAACAAACTTGACAGTTCCTAACATGACCATCAAGAGCCTGGAGTGGAGTGCATCCGTTGGACTCAATGTCCCTGCACTGAGAACCTCCTAGGGCTAAATAAAAGAGCCGTAAGATGAATCAAGGGCTGTAACACTGAGAGAGATGGTAGTAGGCTTGTGGGGACTCAGACAGAGATGGCTACAGTGGGCTGGTCATCGCACAGAGGGAAGCTGCATACCCCTGTGTAGGGGTTGCTTGCAGAGGCTCAAAAGTTCTGTGACGGGGTCTTCCTGCAGCAGGGCAGAGCACTCCCCATCCCAGCAGCGTGGTCCGGCAGCATGGTGGGAGCCAGGGGTAGCAGTGATATGAACACAGATGTCTCGCCTGAACCATGAGCACCTGCTGACATGGAAATGGGTAATTTGGGGGAAGGGTATGCTAGGGTTCCCTTTTTAAGACATAAGCAGGTTCCTCTCCTACAAAGTGAGCTACTCGTAGAGGGGTGGGACTGGTTCACTGTAAGTAATCTGTTCCTGTTGTTTACAGTTTGCTGTCTATAAATAATAATAATAGCTTTCACTTTGCCAATGCTGTGTGCATGGTTCGTGTGTACATCTCAGTTATACTGGATGAACGTGGCACCCAGGAGTGGTTGGTGTCACTGGGTGAAGTCTGGATCCTTGGCAGTGTTATTACTGCTGGTATTTGGAGGCCCCATCTCTCTGTGCGTGCAGTTAAGACAGACAGGGAGGGAGGCATCAGCATTTCTCTCGGGGAGAGGAAAGGGGCCTATCATGCTTTTCTTTCTGCCAAAACTATTAGGTATGAAGACCATCCTGAAGATGACTCCTTACAAACTGATGTAAAACATACCCCTGCCTTTTAAGAATCCTGCCTCATTACCACGTCTCCAGCAGCTCTTGGACCTTGCTATTACTGTGTATTAGACTTTAGGAGGGTCACTAAATGCATGTTGCTAGAAAGAATTAACATTCGTTACACATCATTGGAACTGAACTCAGTGAAGAAACAATGTATTTCCATTGTGTCATCAATATTTCACTCAGCCATGTCCTCAATGCCTGGACTCCCAGGGACAAATTAATCACTCACATGCTAATGTGCAGCTATTATTTTTTAATCATCACTCAAGTAACAATTCTGTGTGTGCTCAGATGTGCGATGTCTGTTTATCAAAACAGAGCAAATATCAATATAAACTAAATAAAATGTGAAAGGTCGATCTTTTTGTTTTTGAAAAGGATGCAGACATTCTTACAACTAAAGTTATATTGCATTCAGGTAAAACCATTGTTAAAAAGCACAGAAAGTGCTGTGTTTTCAAAGTGCAGAGTTTATAACACAATGCAAACTGAAGGATTTTGAGATATTCATTAACAGCTAGCCTTTTTATTTTCAGAAGTTAGATGTCACTGCTGTCAGGTGGAGATCTGGACATAAAAGTATGCACGCAGACTTTAATCATTTCTTTTCACGGTCTGCTCTTCAGAGTCTCCACGCAGCCATGGGAATTAAACCCAAGCGTGTTCACTGTATTCAGGAAATCAATCAACAGTGTTTGTACGCTTAGCGCCAGTGTTGAACATTCTCTTTTGATGGGACGTCTGCACCCACTCTCTCCAGTGGTGTCTGTGTGGTGCCCAGGGTCTCCATCTTCGTCTTTTTCAGTGGAAATTTATGAGAAGAGTTTTATGTACAGCTCACCAAATAAACTCACATCTAAAGAATGAGCTAATTGCCAGCTTAACTAGGGTATCATTACCCGGCAGAGCTGGGTTATTTTTAGAGTATAGTAGGAAATAATTTGCTACAGTTTCACTGGCTTTTGCTTGCATGGGATGATTGGGCAGAACTTTCCTGGTTACAAATCATCAAAGAACTGGCATGGAGGGCGCATACAGCAGGACTGGGGAAAAAAAAAAAAAAAAAGACTGGGAAGTGGAGGTTAAAGACAGAGGTAGGTCCCTGAGGTTGCCAATTATTTACTTTTTTTTTTTTGTTCTTGTAATTTGCAGATATGATTTAGAATGACGTGAGTATTACAAACATAACTGGCTCAAAAGTGGACATCATTTGAGTCAGCTGAGGTAGCTTTGGATCCTGACGCATTAACTGGCTGAGGCCTAAGAGCTAAATGTATCCTTTCGGGGTTTACACATGTTCCCCAAGTCCATGCCATGCTCAGTGACACTTAATAAGATTAATTTCATGGAGCTGAATCGTGGCATCTATAAAAATTGAATATTATTTGAAACGGCTATGTCATTGGACCTAAAAGCTTTTTCTCAGACAGTAACTTTTATAAAATATTTTTATTAGTGATTACTTTTGAGGAAGTTTGTCAACATCAACAACATCCCCATGACTGTCTATCAGGTGGAGAAATACTCATACAGTTTATGATAATTATGATAGATCCAACTTTCATTTTATAATGTTTCACAATTAACAACCTTTTCATTTGTCTCCTCCCATCACCACTGTAGGGAAGATATTACTATTTTCATTACAGAAGAAACTGAGGCCTGGGGAGGTTAAGCATTGTGTCCACCATCATACACCGATTGAATGACAAAGCCTGGACTGAAGCGGGCATCCATTCATTTATGCAATTTCTAATGAGCATCTATTACGTGCTCAGCAGTATCCAGATAGCAAGAACAGAAACTTGAAGGAGACACAGTCCCCGAACCTCTTACACCACCTACAAACTTCTGACACTGAGTCACTTGAGGAGAGGGCAAGGCTCCACCTTACCAGTAAGTGTCTGACTTGCTGAGGCGTCCAGGTGACCACACTATACCATTAGTCTTGAGGCTAAGCACAGAAAGCTCTTTCAATGTATGTATGTTATGTGGAAAGGGGTGACATTTGAGCCAATTAGTCCCCATGCTGTCATACCAAAATGAATTTATCAACCAACTTTCCACTCTGTCCTTTAGTACAGAGAGGATTCCTAAATGATACAACATCCGATATGAGAACTCTAGTGAATCAAGACCATCATGGCAGTTGAAGTATGTAAGGCATACTTCAGAGGGCAGGTTGTGGGACATTGCCGTGCATTTCAGGAAGAGGCCTTGAGTCATAAGAAAGAGTCTGAAGATCATGTTGAGAGCTGCTGAGGGGAGGCATTTAGGGTGAGGAAAAGGGCAAGGAAGGCTAATTCCTGCCATTTTGTTGCTGAGAGAGGAAGCTGGTTCCCCTGATCTTACCCTGGACAGTACAAAGAGGGACCGACTTATACTTGAGGTGTGTGTACAAGCCAGGAGATCTGTGTCCAGCCACACCATGATGAGGACAGGTATTCAGCCCGGGTCTCCATGCTGGTGAGTGGGGCAATCCCATTACATACAGGGTATAGCTGGATTTGGCGAGGCCTTAGGTCATTTCCAGTTGGCGTTTAGAGCCAGACCTGGGTTTAAGATCCACATCTATCATTCAACAGCCTGGAGATCTGAAATAATCTGTGTAACCAGTGGTTACCAACCACTCGAGTGAATCATTTAAACCACCCAGGCCCTCAGTTTTTCCCTCTGTGAAAACCAGGGTTGGCAAGAGGATCAAATGAGCCAAAGCTTGGGAAAATGCTTTGACGACCGCAGAATATTAGGGACATATTTATTACTTGTGATTATTATAATTTATTCCTTCATGAGAAATATTTGCAACATTTCCCATGGGGAAATTGATCTCCATTTTTATCAGTCAAGAAAAATAAATGTACACTGTATAGCACTTTGAGAAGTAGACAGGGAAGTTACGAAGCTGAAACAAAAACGACAGGGTACTGCCGCCGGCAAGTTGGAGAGCCAACAGGGGAAGGGCTGAGGACGGCTCAGCAGCCGGCGCTGAGCTCCTGGGAAACCAGCTTTTTCTTTTTTACTGCCAGTGCAAATGTGAGAGACTGACGTGAAGAATGCAAGAACAAAGGCCAAAGAAGTATCCTCTATCTTTCTCAGCCAGAAAACTCGGATGGAGTGACAATACCATGCTTTTGGATCTCAGAGTCCTTTTCATGGCTGCTTAGTGCAATCCATTATCTTACACATGAGGAAAATAACCGTCCAGAGAGGGCAGCTAACTCCCTCCCAGGCACACAGCCCTAAATGGCAGAGTTTAGGCCTGGATCTAGTCTTCTAATTCCTGGTTCAAAATTTTTCAGTTCACACCAATTGAATTTAAAGTAAACAAAAACAAACAAACAAACAAAGCCAGCAAACATATCTGTAGCACAAAAGTTAGTCTAAGCACTTTTGTTATACCCAAAAAACCCACAGGAGCAGTAAAATATAAGTTGATTCTATGTACGTAACTACACAGCTTATCTGACATACTGAGCCCTGGCGGTGCAGCGGTTAAGTGTTTTGGCTGCTAATTCAGCAGTTTGAATCCATCAGGTGCTCCTTGGAAAGTCTATGGGGCAGTTCCACTCTGTCCTATAGGGTCACTATGAGTCAGAAACGACTTAACAGCAATGGGTTCGGGGTTTTTTTTTTTTTTTTATCTGACATATAAGGAGCCCTGGTGGTACAATGGTTAAGCACTCAGCTGCTACCCGAAAGGTCAGTGGTTTGAACCCACCAGCCGTACCATAGGAGGATGTGGCAGTCTGCTCTCCTGTTAAGATTTACAGCCTGGGAAACCCCATGGGGCAGCTCCACCCTGTCCTATAGGGTCACTATGGGTTGGAATTGAATAGATGGCAGTGGGTTTGGTTGTTGGATATCTGACATATAATGTCCATAATTAAGGGTTAAGAAAAGAAGAAGGAAGCAAGGAAGGAGGAAAGATGCAAGAAAGGAAAAAGGAACCAAAAGGAAGGACATGAAAGCAATTGAAAATCATGAAGTTCTTTCTGACTGTAGGGGCTAAGAAGGGGACCTCTGGTACTCTGTGGCTAATCAAAAAATTTACCTCTTTGTTTGATGCTGGGGAATCATTTAATCTCTGGATTACTATCGCAGCAGGGGTATAGAATTTGTGCTTTTCTGTCCCGTGTCACCACATTGGATCAGATGACCTTGAGATCTCCTTGAGCTCTGTGCCAGTGGTGCCTCTCCAATAAAAAGAAAATAGTAAAACCTTAGGCTAGTGAATGTGTCAAACGCTCTGAGATTTGCAGGAGAAAATTAATGTTCACAGGGTGGTTCTTGTGGAGAAAGGATACGCGCCATTTTCACGCTCCCTCTTCTACTGAGGTTTTTAATTTGGCAGAATTATAATGCTTTTTTGCTGCTCTACAGCTTTCAAACATGGTGTGCTTTTGTGAAAAGTCTTTAATCATCTAATTTCTTGCATTCTCTGTCTAAAAACTACATGATGAGAACTGCTGGCAATTTAAGGTATTCCTTTTATACCACTTCTTGGTTTTCAGAACCATAAGCTGGATTGATAGAGATGTCGTTGTTCAACAATGAGCTAACGCTCAACATTTCTAACTTGAATGAAAGGTAAAAATGTATCTTGCTCAATTCTCTCATTTAACAATTGAAGATCCTGGGCTCAGAGAGGGAAAGCGTCTAAATCAAGGTCACACAGGAATGGACTTCAGATCTCCTATTTTTAGTTAACTACAGCAAATTGTGTTTTCCAGAGATGGTTGTCACAGTAGCTCCAATTCCCACATGCTTGTCTGAAATGTGATTTTTGCCCTTTCCCCACTGAGAGACAGACGTTAATTTTTCTCCCCTTGAATCTGCATGACCAGCAGAAGATGGCAAAAGTGCTGTTGGCTGGGTCATGAGGAAGCTTAGCAGCTTCTGCTTGGGTCTGTTGGGATGCTTGCCTTTGGAACTCAACCCCAGTGCTAGGAGAAGCCTAAGCCAGAGAGGCCATGCATAGATGACATAGTCAATAGTCCTAGCTGAGCGCCCAGCCGATGGCCACACCAACCCCTAGCCATGAGAGTGGCTCACCGTGGACACCCAGCCTAGCTGGACCTTCAGAGGGCTGCCATAGCCACCATCTGACTATGACCCCATGAAGGACCCCAAGAGAGAACTCCCTAAGAGAGACTTGAGTCCAGTTTGCCTACAGAGCCATAACAGAAAGTATTTGTTTCAAGACATTATTTCAGGGGTTGTTTGTTATCCAGCAATAGATAACCTGACTACCCTACCCGTCACTAGCTCTGAGATTCTACACCATGTCTTTCTGAGTAAGCTGTCTGAGCTTCACCGACTAACGCAGTTAGTACTCTTGTCTCAGCTGCCACCCACATCTGAATGTGAGAACCATTGCTGTGAGTTTGCTGAAGGAACAGCCCAATGTCAAAATTCCTAAAACTGTACACACTGTAACTTCTCACCTTTTGCTGTGTAGAAAACTTGCTTTGCTCTCTCAGACTCCCAAGATTGGACTAGCTGTCCCTAAATATATCAGATATGACAAGGTTTAATAAGGAAGGAGTCATGCATGAAAAATTGGAAGTATTTTTTTAAGATAGGTGGAAAAAACAGATATTTGCAGCCAAACCTCCATTTTTCGCATCTTCTTTTGTAACAGAATCCTTATTTATTCAGAGTGTCAACGTACTCAGTTATCAGACTATATTTCCCAACCTCCCTTGCTGCTAGATTCTGAGTAATGAAATATGTTGTTGCAGACATGTAGGATTTTCAGAAAAGTTGCTAAAAGAAGCTGATTTAGCTAAGAGGTGAGATCTTTTACTCCTTGTTCTCTCTGAGAACAAGACTTGATGGCTGGAGCTCCAGCAGCCAGCTGAGACAATGAGGTGATTTTGAGGATAGGACTTACATTAGGCAAGGTCAAACCAGGAGGAAAAAAAAAAAACACATTTTGTAATTCACACAGACTGTTTTTAAAGCAGGGAATTGGTTGTACAGATACTGGAAGAGCTGAGAAGCCAAACAGAATGGTGAGATAGCCTGAAGATTGGCAAAAGGAGGTAGTCACTACTACTGCCATCAGGAAGACAAAGGAAGGAGGCAGTGTGACTAGAGCCCAGAGTCGCCAAATAGAATCTATAGCACAGTAGACCTGTCCTACGGGAAGGCCCAGGGACACACAGCGGTTGCTGAACAGGCAGCCCAAGGCAAAAATGCTCCTCTTTTCCTTCTATCCTCTCTACACTTGGGTCAGGCCTCACATGGCCGAACTCAGCAGGAAGTCAATGATCTTAGGGACCTGAGAAGTACAAGCTGGAGGGGCCAGCCTCCCTGCAGTACAGCGCAGATCAGTGGAAGTCTTCACAGCGGCTCTGAGGGCAAACAAGCCCAGAAGCACCACAGAAGCCAGTACCAGGATGGTAAAACAGAAAGGGAAAAGGAGGCCGAACCTTGCTGATCACGGAATTGCCTTACAAGATAAATGTCGAGAATTTGCTGTTATTTAGGATTTTCTCTCATATCTAGCAAAACACAACACTAATTGATACCAGTGCATATTGGGATGTAGTAAGAAAAAGAATTCAAAAACTGGAGAATTAAGTTAACCTAAATTATTAGGCACTAGTTTTTTTTTTTTTTTAATTATTAAAAAAACATTTTTTTTTTAATTATTTATACTAATAGGAAACCGTAGCATCAATAATACCAAACAACTAATAATGGAAGAAGCACAACTTAACTGAAATGCAATGCCGTGCAACCTAAAGGTTCGAGGTCTGAGCCCATCCAGCAGCTCTGCAGGAGAAAGACCCGGTGATCTGCTTTCCCATAAAGATTACAGCTAAGGAAACCCTATGGGGCAGCTCTGCTCTGTCACGTGGGTTGCTATGAATTGAAATCAACTTGACAGCCCCTAACAATAAGAGCAACAACAATAATCGAAGAAACATTTTTATGTGGTTTTACCAGACTGTGGTCACTCCTCGATTAACACCTGTTAATCCTGCTCTATGTTCTGCACTGCTGATAGATGCTGTTACCTGAGTCAGTCTACTTTGTTTACTCACGTGGAGGCTCACCACTCATTTTCACTTGGATCACTCAGCCAGGGGGTCTTCCGGGAGACCCAGAACTTGGCAGGTGCTAATTATTCGCTAACGCCACAACTAAGGAGTTCCCACTTCTGCTGGAGAAGGGCTGCAGACGCATTGTGCTTCCTCAGTAAAGGGGCAGCTGCAAAGTGGTGCCCACTCCCTACTTTACTCCTGTAACTGGCTCCCCCTTAATCCTCATGCACACAATTCCTTCTGCGTCTACAAAAGTCCCAGCCTCGTCCAGCTGCCATCAGTCCCCTCTATGATTGCCTTTGGTCTTGCCACTTGTGAAGACGTAATTTAGTGTTTTGGGTTAAAAGGCAAAGTCTAATAAGTGATCCTGAGAGTTCATAAACAATTCTTTCCCTTCCAACATCAGTGGCTACAAATAGGGTAAGAGAAAGCAGAGGCAGTGAAATGTCAGTAAAGGAGGCCGAAGTGACACAACCAGGAACTGTTGAGTCAGTTCTGACTCACGGTGGCCCCGTGTGTGCAGAGTAGGACTGCTCCATAGGGTTTTCAATGGCTGCGATCTTTTGAAAGCAGATTGCCCACCTTTCTTCCCAGGTATCTCTGACTGGGCTTGAACCACCAACCTTCTGGCTAACAGCTTAGCACTTAGCTGTTTGCACCACTCAGGAACTCCTGCAAAAGTGACTCAGCAGGTGGGGATTTCAAATTATCGTCTTAACAATGAAGACTTAATTGATGACATTTTCAACATCAGTCAAGCTTTCTCCAGACCATGCTTTATTCAACGAGAACTGCAGGCTTCACCTGGCCCTCGAGGCTGTGCTGTGACTTCTGATGACAATGACGTGGGTGGGTGATGAGTCAGATGCTCTTTCCACCGTTTACTTCTTTCCTTCCCACCTTCCTTGCCACGCTCCCTTCCACCAGGAGAGAATGCTAGACTTGGTATTTCACATTAGGAAATTATGCCCTAAAACTTGTCTTTGAAACAGGCATTCAATCCTTGTTTGGAAATTATTCTGCTACCAACAACATCATTGTTCTTTTTTCACTGGATATGGGCTCAAACATGAGTGTGTGGAGCACCTTACCCAGGCTGGGTCCCAGAAGCCTGTCTGGCTTTACGTTGAGGTGGCTTGTCTCATAGAGTATACAGTGTGAAGGGAGCCCTACAGAGAGTGACGAAGGACAAAGTTAGATCAAACACCAAAGGGGCTGGACACGAAGAATGAACCCAGAGAGCAGACAATGGGGTAAGAGGCAGGTGTGTCGAGATATAGAAAGCTAACTTGAGAATGCATTGTACAGGGGTATGGCCTGAAGATACATCTGAAAGAATGGAACCGCAGTGTCTTAGTTTCTTTGAGTTGCTATAATAGAAATAGGACAAGTGGGCGGCTTTAACAAACAGACATTTATTTTCTTACAGTTTGGGAGGCTAGAAGTCCAAATTCAGGGCATTGCCGGTTCTGGGGGAAGGTCCTTGTCTTTTCCGCTTCTGTTCCTCAGCTCACTGGAGATCTTCAGGTGGTGTGGCATCTATCTCGCCCCATCTGTGCCTCCTTGTTTCTGTGCCTCATCTGCTCTTTTTACATCTCAAAAGTGATTGGTTTAAGACACACCCTACACTGCTATTTCATCATTAACAAAGAAAGTCCTGTTCCTAAATGGGATTATATCCACAGGTATCATTGTGTGCCGGCAGCAATTCATAATGACTCTATAGGATTTAGTAAAGATGCAGCAGTCTGCTCCCGCCTTGGAAACCCTATGGGGCAGTTCTACTCTGTCCTGCAGGATTGGAATTGACTCCTCAGCAGTAGGTTTGGTTTTGCATTGGAATCTTTACAGAGGAGCCCTGGTGGCACAGTGGCTAAGAGCTCCGCTGCTAACTGAAGGGTCCCTGGTTCAAGCCCACCAGGTAGGTGCTCTGTGGGAGGAAGATGTGGCAGTCTGGTTATAAACTTTACAGGAGCAGACTTCTACATCTTTCTCCTGTGGAATGGCTGATGGGTTTGAGCCTCCAACCTTCTGGTTAGCAGTTGAGTGCCTAACCACTGCTCCACCAGGGTTCCTATACCAAAAAACCAAACCAAACCTATTGCCCTGGAGTTGATTCCGACTCATAGTGACCCTACAGGACAGAGTAGAACTGCCCCCATAGGATTTTCAAGGAGTGGCTGGTGGATTCAAATTGCCAAATTTTCGGTTAGCAGCCTGAGCTCTTAACCACTGCTCCACCAGGGCTCCATTCACAGGTGTAGTGGTTAGGATTCACACCACATATGTTTGGGGAACACAAGTCAGTTCATAACACATAGCATTACTCCTCCTACCGAGGCCTTATATGGCATGCCTGTGAGCTTCCCACTGGACAGAAGGCTGGCACCAGGCTCCCCAGTTATCCTGGGCCCCCTCCCTCTCAGCCTGTGAGAAAGCACCTCTCTTCCTTTTCCTATCTCACTGCATGTTCCTGGGCAGAGCTGGCTTAACCCCGCAGACGGGCCGGTTTTCAGCTGACTATGAAGCTCACAGTGTTCCCACTCAATCAAAACAACATGCTTTCCCTGTGAACCTTATCCCTGGATTGAACGTGACGTCTCCCACGGAATGCTCTCTGGACCAGCCCTGTCGTCTGTGACAGGCGTGCATGCTGGTAGAGGGCCATTTGAAGGTGGGGTTCAGCTGGGGAAGGAAATGGGAGGGGAGGAGAGTTCACAGCTCCCGTTGGTTTCTGTCAGATTTCAGCCGAGGTTTGTGAAAGGGTAATTGTGTTATATTTTCTCATCCTTCACAGCCCGATGGTTCCTGTATAATTATGTATGCCTGAGCTTAATATTATTTCTGAAAGAAGAAAAGTATACAACAGATTTTTAGCCTCAGGCTTCTTATGATTGGATACAGACTTTATTCCCGCAAATAATTTCGCTCCTTTTTCCCCTTTGCATGGAGACGTGGCCCGAGTGGATCACTGGGGGGCTTTCGGGGGTGAGGGAAGAGTGCAAGGCTGGGCGCATATGTCATAGGGACTGATGAGAGGGCAGAGGTGGTCCTCCTGTGTTTCCAACAGCAACCAGGGAGGTGACGGATCTCCTGCCTCTGCCATCCTAAGCCATTTGAAGCTAAAGGGGTCATCTCGCAATAAAAATCCCATTTGAAAAAGCGTCCTGTCTTTCTGATAACCCAACTGATTTGTTAAAATTGTAGGAACAGATCTGAATGTCATTTAATGTTTGCCACTTACATTATTAATGCGATTAAGTATTATTAGGTTATATTTATTACGCTGCACCAAATGAGGGTGATAATTATTAATTCATTGCCTAGAGTGGAAACACAAAAATAAGCATCTCAAGTTGAGTGACGTTTTCATATTGATGTTATAGCATTAGCATTATTTAAACAGAAAGAGAAGCTGCTGCAATTAGGAAAATAAAGCCTAGTCCAAGTGCTTTTACTGAGATCATTAATGTACGTGCTCAGGGCTGCCAATACAGATTTTACTAAAACATGGTCACAGGATTAATCGCACCAATAAAATCATTATTTCAAGTTATTTAGAATAGTATTGGCATATGTTTTTCTTCAAGCTCAGGATTTACCCCTATGCTCCTCATTGTTTACCTCCAGGGTTTCAGTCTCCAAGTGGATGGCTCTTAAAAGTAACTTTGGTTTTACCTTCTTTCATAAGCTTTCGTGGTCTATAGAGCCCCGGTAGCACCGTGGTTAAGTGCTCGGCTGCTAACTGAAAGGTGGGCAGTTTGAACCCACCAGCTGCCCCATGGGAGAGCCGTTCCTGTAAAGATTACAGTCTAGGAAACCTTACTCTGTCATATAGGGTGGCTGTGAGAATCGACCTGACAGCTGGGGCTTCGAATTGGTTCCTTCTGGTTCGACCCCCTACTGGAAATTTACATTTCTGCCCCAGATATCCTGGATTGGAGTCTACATTTTAACAAGATCCTCATTTTAACAAGATTGTTATGTATACATAGTACTCTTGGGAATACTATGTGCCAGGCACTATTCTGAAAATGTTACATGTACAAATGCATGGAAGACTTTCACATCCTAACGTGATGTCTTTATCACATATAATCCTTATAATACCCCTGTGATGTTTTCACCTTCATTTTACACATAAGGGAACTGAAAGGTACAGAAGGTTAAGTGACTTGCCAAGATCACACACAAAGCTTGATATATTTTTTTCCATCCTTTGAATTTTAGTTTGCTTGTGTCTCTAAGTCTAATGGGTGTCTCTTGTAGTCAGCATATAGATGGATCATGTTTTTTTATCCATTCTGCCACTCTCTGTCTCTTTATTGGTGCCTTTAGTCCATTTACACTCAGTGTAAATGGATAGGTATGAATTTACTGCCGTCATTTTGATGGCTTTTTTCGTGTGTTGTTGACAATCTTTTTCTCACTTAATTTTTTGTGCCGAGTAGTTTATCTTTATACATTGTGTTTTTGTCTTTTTCATTGTTGTTGAGTTTGTTTCTGTTGAGTCTCTTTTTTTTTTCTTGTATTTTATTTTGATGAGAAAGATAGTTTGTCTCCTTTGTGGTTACCTTAATATTAACCCCTTTTTTTCTAAATTTAAACCTAAGTTGTGTTTCTTTATATCATCTTGTCTTCCTCTCCATACGAAAGATCTATGACTACATTTTTGAGTCTTTTTTTATTGTTTTAATGTTGTGTTCTTTTACCTAATAACATCACTGTTTCCCTGTTTTGAGTGTTTTTTAATCTTGATTTATTTCTGTGATTTTCCAGTCTAGGTTGACCTCTGATTGCTCTGTCCAGCGTTCTAGTCTTGGGTTGATACCTGATATTATTGATTTTCTAACGAAAGATCTCCCTTTAGTATTTCTAGTAGTTTCGGTTTGGTGTTTACGAATTCCCTAAAGTTCTGTTTATCTGGAAATGTCCTTATTTCACCTTCGTATTTGAGAGACAGTTTTGTTGGATATATGATTCTTGGCTGACAGTTTTTTTTCTTCAAGTCTTCACACAAGTCATCCCGTTGATCTTCTTGCGTGGACGATTTCTGCCATGTAGTCCAAGCTTATTCTTATTGACTCGCCTTTGTAGGTGACTTTTCATTTATCCCTAGCTGCTCTTAAAATTTTTTATCTTAGGTTTTGGCAAGTTTGATTGTAATATGTCTTGGTGAATTTCTTTTAAAATCTACCTTATGTGGAGTTTGATGAGCATCTTGGATAGGTATCTTCTCATCTTTAATGGTATCAGGAAGTTTTCTGCCAACAAATCATAAACAATTCTCTCTGTATTTTCTGTTATCCCTCCCTGTTCTGGTACTCCAATCACTCGTAGGTTATTGCTCTTGATAGAGTCCCACATGATTCTTCAGTTTTCTTCATTTTAAAAAATTCTTTTATCTGATTTTTCTTAAAATATATCGGTTCCAAGTTGCTTTATCTTCAACTTCACAAACTCTGCCTTCCACTTGCTCAATTCTGCTACTTTGACTTTCTATTGAGCTTTCTACTTCTGTAGTTTTATTGTTAATCTTCTGAATTCCTGATCACTGTCTATGGATTTTTCTAGCTTATTAAATTTTTCATTATGTTCCTGAATAACCTTTTTAATTTCTTCATCTGCTTTATCTGTGTGTTCTTTGGCTTGCTCTGCATATTGCTTGATTTCCTTCCTGATGTCTTTAAGGGTTCTGTATATTAATCTTTCGTATTCTGCATCTGGCAATTCCAGGAAGGCACTTTCATTCAGAAGATCCCTTGATTCTTTGTTTTGAGAGCTTGTTGAAGTGATCATTGTCTGTTTCTTTATGTGATTTTATATTGTCTGTTGTCTCTGAGCCATCTATAAGTTATTGTATTAGTTTATTTTGTTTGCTTACTGTATCCTAGCTTCTTGTTTTGTTTTGTTTTGTTTTGATATGCCCAAATGGGTTGCTGAGTGAGCTAGCTTGATTATTTTCACCTTCGACTCTCTGACTTCCTGTCCCCAGATGGCTAGAGTTGTTATCAGGTATATCAGTCTAGGAGCCCTTTCACTTTTCTTGTATGCATTCAGCTCAGGTGTCCAGGTAGCTGCTCATCAAGTGTGTGGTACAGGCTCTGTCCTACAGTCTTAAAGGGGCAGGGGTGATTGGTGTAGGTACCAGTATCAGGTTACAGCAGGGGGTCACACTGTGAAGAAGGCAGTGGGCTGAGAATTGTCCCCCATGTGTCTCTGAGGTAAGTGTGTCCCTCTCCCCTAGAGCGTCCAGGTGGGTGGGTTCTGCAGATGGGCCATGGGCACCCTAAGTTTTTGGTTGTAAGGACTGGGAGGTACCAGTTCTCCCTGGGCCCCTGTCGTGGGTATATGGGTGACCTGAGTGGAGCCACCAGTCCGTAGGCCCCTGATGTGGGTAGGTGAGGACCCTGTTTAATAGGCAAAGTGGTGTCAAACATCAAACACCCACCTCTCCACTGCACAACTGAAACTGATGTACTCTGCCAACAAAGGCCTGTTCTCCTGAAATAGGCCCACGCAGATCCATGCGGAGGGGAAAGGCACTCAAAGTCCACAGACCGTTCATGCCTGGACAGGAGCTGCTTCTGTCCTGAGCTCCCGTTTAGTGGAGTTGGCAAATTATCTTTCCCCCCAACTGCAAATTTATTCTTTCTGCAATGCCAGGACGATGGCTGTAGGTGCTGAAAAGGGCCCAATCCAGTCCCAGGGAAATCAACAACCGTTGAAGCTGGCTTGGGGTGGGGGTGCAGTAAAATATATGCAAGTACTTAGCTTTTGCGGAGAGAGCCGTTCTGCTCTGGTTCCGTAGGCGTGAGTAGGCTTTGCAGCAGGTTGCTTCTCCCTGAGGAAACCGTGGCCAAACGCTAGTATCAGGCCACTGCAGCTGCTCCTGGGAATGGTGCCTGCGGGCTCCCCGCGATTCAGTTCTGTTAACTCCTCTCCTCTTCTGAACCGTCTCTTCTTCCCCCTGCCACTCAGTTGATTTTTTAACTTTGCCTTCGATGTTCAGGGCTCCTAGTTTGTCATAAATATACTCATTTCACTTGTTTTTTCAGGTCTTTGTTGTATGAGGGCTCGCAGTAAACATCTGTCTATTCTGCCATCTTGGCCCCACCTCCACAGTTGAAATCTTTTGATGAGCATCAGTGTTTGATTTTTAGGGCTCTTAGTTGTCTAATTTTTCTTCTAGTGTCTGTGCATTGTTAGTAATGTTTTGTATTCTGTTTATGCCACATATTAGTGCTCCGGCAATGGGTTTTTTGGGTAGCATTGTTCTTAATTTTTCTTCCAGAACGTTTATCATTTTAGCATTTATATTTAGGTTTTTGATACATTTTGAGTTAGTTTTTGTACATGGTGTGATGTATGGGTCTTGTTTCATTTTTTTTGCAGATGGATATCTTGTTATGCCAGCACTGCTTGTTAAAGAGACTCTCTTTTTCCCTCTAAACAGACTTGGGCCTTTGTCAGATATCAGCTGCTCAAAGGTGGATGAATTTATGTGTGGATTCTCAATTCTGTTCCACCGGTCTATGTATCTGTTGTTATACAAATACCAGGGTGTTTTGACTATGATGGGAGTATAATAGGTTCTAAAATCAGGTACTGTGTGAGGCCTTCCATTTTGTTCTTCTTCTTCAGTAATGCTTTACATATCTGGGGACTCTTTCTATTGCATATGAAGTTGGTGATTTGTTTCTCCATCTTATTAAAAATGCCATTGGAATTTAGATCAGGATTGCATTGTATCTGTAGATTGCTTTGGGTAGAATAGATGTTTTCACAATGTTGAATCTTCCTATCCATGAGTAAAAAAAAAAAATTAAGGTATGTTTTTCCCCTTATGTAGGTGTATTATGGTTTCTTGCAGTAATGTCTTGTAGTTTTCTTTGTACAAGTCTTTTATGTCACTGGTTAGATTTATTCTTAAGTATTTTATCTTCTTGGGGGCTGTTGTAAATGGTATTGATTTGATGATTTCCTCTTTGACCTTCTCTTTGTTGATGTAGAGTAATCCAACTGATTTTTGTGTGTTTATTTGGTATCCTCGTACTTTGTTGAAATCTTCTATTAGTTCTAGTTTTCTTGTGGATTCTTTAGGGCTTTCTGTGTATAAGATCATATCATCTGCAAATAAAGATATTTTTGCTTCTTCCTTACCAATTTGGGTGTCCTTTATTTCTTTCTCTAGCCTAGTTGCTTTGGCTAGGACCTCCAGCACAACATTGAATAACAGTGGTGATAAAGGGCACCCTTTTCTGGTACCCATTCTCAAGAGGAATACTTTCAGATTCTCTCCATTTACGATGATGTTAGCTGTTGGCTTTGTATAAATGCTCCTTACTATGTTGAGGAACTTCCCTTCTATTGCTATTTTGCTGACAGTTTTTATCAGGAATGGGTGTTGGGCTTTGTCCAATGTCATTTCTGTACCAATTTATAAGATCATGTGGCTCTTGTCTTTTGTTTTATTTATGTGATGGATTACATTGATTGTTTTTCTAATGTTGAACCATCCCTGCATATCTGGTATGAATCCCACTTGGTCATGGTGAATTATTTTTTTGATATGTTGTTGAATTTTATTGGCTAGAGTTTTGTTGAGGATTTTTGCATCTATGTTCATGAGGGATATTGGTCTATAATTTTCTTTTTTTGTAGTGTCTTTTCCTGGTTTTGGTATCAGGGTTATGCTGGCTTTATAGGATGAGTTTTGGAGTATTCCATCATTTCTATGCACTGAAATATCTTTAGTAGTAGTGGTGGTAACTCTTCTATGAAAGTCTGGTAGAATTCTCCAGTGAATCCATCAGGGCTAGGGCCTGAAAATTACCTTTTCAAATCTTCTTTTGCTATAGGTTTTTTAGTTGTTGTACTTTGTGTTAGTTTAGGTAGGTAGTGTGTTCCTAGAAATTTGTCCATTTCCCCTAGGTTTTCAAATTTGTTCATAGTATTTTGTTATGATTCTTTTAATTTCAGGTGGGTCTGTTGTGATATCACCCATCTCATTTCATATTTGGATTATTTGCTTCCTCTCCTGTTTCTCTTTTGTCAGTTTGGCCAGTGGTTTATTGATTTTGTTGATCTTTCAAAGAACCGGTTTTTGGTCTTGTTAACTCTTTCAATTGGTTTTCTATTCTTTATTTCATTTAATTGTGCTCTAATTCTTATTATCCGCTTTCTTCTGGTGCTAGAGGGCTTCTTTTGCTGCTCTCTTTCCATTTATTCAAGTTGTATGGTTAATGTTTTGATTTTGTCCCCTTCTTCTTTTTGTATGTGTGCATTTGCTAATATAAATTGACCTCTGAGCACTGCTTTTGCTGTGGCTGAAAGGTTCTGGTAGGATGTGTTTTCATTCTCATTTGATTCTGTGAATTTCTTTATTCCATCCTCAATTTCTTCTATAACCCAGTAGTGTTTGGGCAAAGTGTTGTTCACTTTCTGTATGTTTGACTTATTTCTTTGCTTTTCTGTTATTGATTTCTACTGTTAATGGCTTTATGGTCAGAAAAGACGGTTTGTAATATTTCGATGGTTTGGATTCTGTTTAGTCTTGCTTTGTGGCCTAATATATGGTCTATTCTGGAGAATGTTTCATGTGCATTGGAAAAGAAAGCATAATTGGCTGCTGTTGTGTGCAGTGTTCTGTATATGTCTATGAGGTCCAGTTGCTTGATTGTGGCATTTAGGTCTTCAGTGTCTTTATTGAGTTTCCTCTGGATGTTCTGTCCTTCACCAAAAGTGGTGCATTGAAGCCTGCTACTATTATTGTGGAGCTGTCTATTTCTATTGTGGAGTTTGTTTTATGTATTTGGAGCCCTGTCATTGGGTGTGTAAATATTTATTATGGTTATGTCCTCTTGGTGTATTGACTCTTTAATCATTATATAGTGTCCTTCCTTATCCTTTGTGGTGAATTTAACTTTAAGGTCTATTTTGTCAGAAACTAATATTGCCACTCCTGCTCTTTTTTGATTGTTGTTTGCTTGATATATTTTTTTCCATCCTTTGAGTTTTAGTTTGTCTGTGCCTTTTAGTCTAAGGTGTGTCTCTTGTAGGCAGCAAATTGACAGATTGTGTTTTTGTTTTTTAGTCCATTCTGCCACTTCTGTCTCTTTATTGGTATATTTAGTCCATTTACAATCATCATAATTATTGATAGGTTTATGCATTTAGTGCTGTCGTTTTGATGTCTTTTTTTTGTGTGTTGTTGACAGTTTCTTTGTTCCACTCAATTTTCTGTGCTGAGTCATTTTCCTTTATGTATTTCCTTTTCACTTTTTCATTATTGTTGATTTTTTTATTTGCCGAATCTTTACGTTTTTTTATTTTGATGTGTAGGATTGTTGGCTTCCTTTGTGGTTACCTTAATAAAAAAAAAAAAAATTCACCCCTATTTTTCTAAGTTTAAACCAATCTCTTATTTCTTTATATTTCCTTGACTTCTTCACATGAAAGATCTATGACTATATTTTTTATTCCCTCTGTTTTTGTTTTAATGGTGTCATTTTTACGTATCGACGTCTCTGTTTCTCTATTTTCAGCATTTTAGCTTTGATTTATTTCTGTGACTTCCCTATCTGGGTTAGTACCTGTTTGCTCTGTCCCGTGTTTTAATCTTGGGTTGTTATCTCATGTTACTGATTTTCTAACTGGAAGGTTCCCTTTAGCATTCCTTGTAATTTTGGTTTTGTTTTTGCAAATTCCCTAAACTTCTGTTTATCTGGAAATGCCCTAATTTCTCCATGATATTTGAGAGACAGTTTTGCTCGATATATAATTATTGGTTGGTAATTTTTTTCCTTCAATATTTTACATATGTCACTCCATTTCCTTCTTGCCTGCATGGATTCTTCTAAGTAGTCCAAGCTTATTCTTATTAACTCTTCTTTGTAGGTACCTTTTCATTTATCCCTTGTCACTCTTAAAATTCTCTCTTATCTTTGGTTTTGGCAAGTTTGATTATATATGTCTTGGTGACTTTTTTTGGGGATCTACCTTGTGTGTGATTCAATGAGCATCTTGGATAGCTATCTTCTCATCTTTCATGGTATCAGGGAAGTTTTCTGCCAACAAATCTTCAACAGTTCTGTCTGTATTTTCTGTTATCCCTCCCTGTTTTGGTACTCCCATCACTCGTAGGTTACTTCTTTTGATAGAGTCCCACGTAATTCGTAGTGTTTCTTCAGTTTTTTAATTCTTTTATCTGATTTTCCCCCAATACTTTGGTGTCAAGTGCTTTATCTTCAATTTCACTAATTCTGATTTCCATTGCCCCAATTCTATTCCCGTGACTTTCTATTGAGTTGCCTAATTCTGAAATTTTATTGTTAATCTTCTGAATTTCTGTTTACTGTCTCTCTGTGGATTCTTGCAGCCTGTTAAATTTGTCATTGTGCTCTTCTATAATTTTCTTAAGTTCCTCTATAGCTTTGTCTGTGTGTTCTTTGGTTTGTTTTGCATTTTGCTTGATCTCTTGAAGAGTTCTCTATATTAATCTTTTGTATTCTACCTCTGGTAATTCCAAGAAGTTCTTTTCCTCCAGAAGATTTCTTAATTCTTTGTTTTGGAAGCTTGCTGAAGCCATCATGGTCTGCCTCTTTATGTGATTTGATATTGACTGTTTTTTTTTTGTTGTTGTTGTTGTCTCCAAGCCATCAATATGTTGTTATATTTATTTATTTTTGCTTACTGTGTCCTAGCTTCTTGTTTTGCTTTGTTTTGATATGCCCAAATAGGCTGCTCTTGTGATCTAGTTTAATAATTTGCCCCTCTGAAGCTTTAATGTCCTGTCACCAGGTGGTTAGATTTGTTACTAGGGATGTGAACCCAGGAGTCCATTTACTTTCTTTGTATGGATTCGGCTCAGGTGTCCAGATATTCGGTCACTAAGTGTGTGGTGCAGGCTCTTACCTACAGTCCTGACAGGCAGGGATGATTGGAGTAGGCACAGGTATCTGGGTGCAGTAGGGGGTCATGTGCTGAGCAAGGCAGGGGCTGATGGCTGCCCCTGAGCATCTCAGAGGAAAGCATGTCTTTGTTCCCTAGAGTTCATAGGTGGGTGGGTTTTGCAGTTGCACTGTGGGCACCCATTGCTATTGGATGTAAGAACTGAGAGGCACCCCCGTCGTGGGTGGCTAGGTGGCATGGGTGCAGCCACCAGTTCTCAGGCCCCTGATGTGGGTAAGTGAGGACCCTGCTTAATGGGCAGAGTGATGTCAAATGTCATGTACCTGTCACTCCACCATATAGGTGATATAGTGAAGTTAGGCTTCAGGTATATACCCTGTTGTACTGTGTTAATGAGGGCCTATGCTGTTGAAATGGGGCCACACAGGTCTATGCAGCAGTGAAAGGCATTCAAAGTCTGTGGACCCCTTATGCCTGTGCCTAGGCAAAAGAGCCATGTCTGCCCTGAGTTCCCAGCTTAGCGGAGCTGGCAGATTATTTTTTCCTATTTGTTAATTTGTTCCCTCTCCCAGGCCAGAAGAAAGGCTCAGAGAGCACAATGGGCCCTACTTCCGGCCCAGGGAGAGCAGTAATCACTGAAGCCGGCTGAGGATCCAGTACAGAGAGGGGAGGGTGCAGGTAAATGGGAGAGAGGTTCTTCCCAAATGAGGCGTTTTTTGATCTGTGTGGTAAGTTAGGTGCATGTACTTATCTTTTGCCAGTTGAGGGCTGCTTCTCACTGGTTCTGGAGGACTGAGCAGACTCTCTGCCACTCAGTCTTTCCTGAAGTGGAAAATGCATCCCGAATGCCACTGTTTGCCTCACCTTGGACACCAGCCAATCTGACCTGCACGGTGCTGGTTCCTGCCAGGTTGGGCCTGGCAACTCCTCGCTACTTCTGAACTGTCTGTCCCTCCCCTTGCCACTCAGTCTGATTCCTTCCCTATGCCTTTGATATTCAGGGCTCCTAGGTTGTCATATATAATTCATTCACTTATTTTGGGGGGTCTTTGTTGTAAGAGGGACCACCAGAAGCATCTGACTACTCTGCCATCTGGGCCCTATCTCTTGGAGTCTGAACTCTTAACCATTACACTATACTCCTGGGCACTCTACATGGCTAAAGTTGCTTAAACCACATAAGAGTTAACTGGGGATCTTGTGAAAATGTAGATGTATACATAAGAGTCACCACGGGGATCTTGTTAAACATAGATGTATACATAAGAATCACCTGGAGATCTTGTTAAAATGTAGATTCTGATTCAGTTTATCTGGAGTAGAAATGCAAATTTTCAGCAGGGGCTGAACCAGAATAAACCCCATCTTGAAGCCCTGTTGAGAGCACACAACAATAGAGTATTGGGCATTCCCACCAATACAATATTTTTACGCAAACAATGTGCCCCTTCTGTGTTTGTTTCCTGGACACGCGCTCCCTCCATGAGGTATTTTCATAAGTATGCTAAGCTAATCTTCTCTTTTTTACAGTGATCTGTAGAAGAGGATTGGCACGGCAGCGCATGTGAGGGTGCCTCCTGGGGGAAGGGTGTGGCCGGCAAACGAAGGCAGAAGGCATGCGTTATTTGCATAAAATATAGTATTTTCCTTTATAAATGTCAGTTTCTGATATGTAAAATGAGGATAACTAGAAAACTCATTTTATAGTAGGTTTTGCTGTGGTTTGAACAAGTTTATGCATGCAAAATGCCTAGTTCTGTAGCGCGATGTTTAAGAGTTCAGACTCCAGAGCCAGGCTTTGTTTCTGGATGCTGGCTTTGTGTGTGATCTTGGCAAGTCACTTAACGTTCTGTGCCTTTCAGTTTCTTTATGTGTAAAATGAGGATGAAAATGTCACATAGGGATATTATAAGGATTTTATGTGATAAAGATATCACGTTAGGATGTAAAAGTCTTCCATGCATTTGTACATGTAACATTTTTAGAATAGTGCCTGGCACATAGTATTCACAATGTAAACATTTATTATTATTATTACTAGCAGAATGGCTGTCACTCAGTAAATGCTCAATGAACAGTAATAGTTGCTATTTTTACAAACATATCCAGGCGTGCATATGCATAAAGCAGAACCCCCAACTTCCTGTTCTACTGTAAGCACTGGTACCATATTCCTCTGTCTTTCAGATCTTTCCCTCTTGCTTGTCCTCATAGTGGCCCAGCTACCAAGTTTTCTAGCATCTTCTTTCACTTCTCTTCTATTCCATTTTATTGCTACCACTACCAGGTTTTCAAACTTAAAATATAAATAGCCTCCAAACTGCTGTTCCTGCCTCCAATCTTTTCCCATTCCCATTCATTCTATGTGGTATTAGAAGACATGTTTTTCCTGCTCACTGACTACTTGGATCCCCGTTGTCCAGATCTCTTACTTTGTCAACTTAAGCTTTCTGTTGCCGGGCCCCAAATATGTTATTTCCTTCCATTACCCAGTACTCTAGCCAGGCTGATTTATTCTTAGGGTGCTCCAAAAACTATGGTCATAATCACTTATCCTTTGTCTGAAGCCCCTCTAACTATGCCTGCTTTCCTGTTTATGTTTCTCTCGCCAGCCCTCAGTCAGTTCTCTGCTGATTCCTGTAGGTTTCGTGTACACCTTTTATCTGGCACTTGGCCAGAGGAACAAATGCTGTGTTGCGCTATTTTATCATTTAACCTGTGACCGTATTTTATATAGACCTTTGAAGATATATACAACCTCTGGAAGTTGTCTTGTACACCCTACAGTGCCTAGCATAGTGAAAAGCAAAGTGGCAGGTATTTCAAAAATTCTTAGAACAGTTACCGTATCCAGCCAAAACTACTCAGTTTCATTTTTCAACTCAATTCAGGATCATTTCTTGACCCTTATGCACTGTGTATAACGAGATTTGCTTTGAGTTATCAATACTGCAGGGAAACGTTTAAATTAGATACAAAAACAAAAAAAACTCCACCAATTTCTTTGAAAATGGAATAAAAACACAAAGCTATTTTTTCTACATTCTATTATCAAAATATCATCTACATCCAAAGCTATCTTCTCTAGAACAGAAACGTGGTTTAGGAAATGTACTTACTGAAAGTCATTAAATAGAAACCAAAATCCTTACAAAACACTACTGCATAGTATTTCTTGCTACACAGCACAGGACTGGCTAACGCTTAGTGACTTCACAGAGTGGGAGGGAGAAGCAGATACCCACAAGGAAACTATGGAGCCTGAAAAAAGAGGGAAATGAGTGTGTGCCTGAGTGTTGAAGTGTATGTGTATGCGCAGGAAGGAGGCACTGGAGATCCCCTTTGTTCTTCAAACTTCAATTTCGTAACTACTTTAATTCCTTAGGAGATTTTTGTCGTACTCATCACAGGAGCAGAAAACCTACATAAGCCTTAATCTCCAGGGAGTCTACAATGCTAGAAAGAAGCTAGAAAGAAGTCTAAAGGGATGCACTCCCTACAAACTTTCTTCTCCATGTCTTGCTTGCTTTCTCCTGTGCATCAGCCCAGCATTCCTGGGTGTCCTCACCTTGGTTCTTCAGTCGGGCACACCACTAAGCAAGCAAGTACAGACACACCACAACCATGTCCTTCTCACTCAAGCCTCTTTTTAAGGGTCAGTGAGTTCTCAGATTGTTCATCAGGTTCAAGTAGTAGGATAGCTCGTGTGTGGGGAAGATACAAATGAAAAAGACACCTGACTTATCCTTGATGCTTCGTGTAGTGCGCATGCTAGACCCGCAACAGGGGTTGACAATACCACATAAAGGATATATATATATTTTTTTGAAAGGTTAAAGAAGCACAGAGAAGGGATTGGTTAGTTCTGCTTTGTTTAAAGGTGGATTGGAGGAAGGGGTGGGAGTACAGGAATGCTGCACAGTGAGTTGGCCTTTTGAACACATCTTGAGGGAAGTGCAGGATTTCCCCAGCAGAAGGAGGGCTACAGGTATTTCAGACTGGGGGTAACATGTCCAAATTTGAAGAATGAGTCAAAGGATTTGATGGACTTTGGGGAACTGAAGAAGGAAATGATTGGCTATCATATGCAAGGTAGATACTTCACAACAGTTATTGAAAATTTACATCAACAATGATAAGAATACAATTCCATATTTTGGAAAAGAAGGCCCATAACAACTGCTAAGTGAAAGCTAGAATTCAAGTCCATGTCACACTTCATGCCTTTGTTCTACATCATGTGGGATGGGGCGCTATCAAGACAGATGGAAGTGTTGCCTGGGAAAGCAAATGGCTGGGAAGGAAGGGACAGGTGCGGTGTGGAGGACAAGGAAGTTGAGGAAGGAATTCTTATACATGTGTGAAAGGCAGGACAGATCATCTTGTAATAGTAACACGGGCAAGGATGGGATGAGAAAATGATGAAAATAATTTTGAACAGCAGCATGGTAAATGATAAAGGAAGCTCTTTTTTTTTTATGGTTGACAAGGCAGACATGACAGATGGCCAAGGAATGAGCGGCTCTGGAGTTCTGGGATGGGAAACCAAAATGGGACTATACTCAAGCAGTCATTCATCCATTCGACAAGCAGTTGACAAGTGTTCATCATATGTCAGACACTGAAGGGACAGAGATAAATAAGAAAAGAAGCCCTGCCATTGAGGAGTTTAGCTGATCAAGAAGATAAAGACTTATGAAAAACTCCATGCAAGTAAGTGTTACTGGTCCTAAGACAAAATGTATGTGTGAGTAATGGAAGAGGGCCAAAGGGAGAGGTTAGAATGTCATCTGTGTGGAGGGAGGGTGCCAGGAAGGACTTCAAAAGGAGGTGCTTTAAAAGTGTCCTTGTTCTTAGTTGCTGCTAGCCCAAATAGTTGGGGATGGAATGACCTGATGGCTGTGCCCAACTTACTTTCAAATTATTCAGCAAAAGGAGAAAAAGAATAGAAATAGAAAGAGTAAAAGCCAGTGCAGCAAAAATAATAACAATTGGTGATCCTATATGGATGCTCATTATAATAATTTTCAATTTTTCTGTATGTTTGAGCTTTTAAAAATAAAAAGTGGTGGGAACAAAATGGTGTACCTTGAAATGATTTATTTTCTGTTAGCAGACAAGGGCTGAGGATTGTAGGCAGGTGGGAAGATGGGCAGGGCCCTCCAGCAGAGAAGAGGCAGCGACGGCATGGAGGCAAGAGCTGGCGTGGGCTGTAAACGCAAGCAACGACTTGGGAATGCTTAGAACTTTGGATGCAATGGGGAGAATTGGGAGAGAAGAAGCTGAAGAAGCAGAGATGGCCCAGTCAGGGGCAGAAGAGGGAACAATTCAGGAGGTCAAGGAACTGTGATGTTAAGGTTGGAGGAGACTCTTCCTTCCGATCTTTTTCAGAGGGTTTCGCTCTGTAGGTTGAAATAAGCTTTTGGTTTCTTTAAGTGGTGTATGCAGAAAGACGTGGCTAGAAGGTAAGGTAGCAATTATCTAAGTGATTTTGTAATTTCTGGGATTTATGAAACTAGTGCAAGGAGCTAGGAGCAGAATAGAGCCCATATATTACTAAACTGCTTATATACAAGATGTTGGAATAGTATATAACTTATAAACAGCCGAGTGGGAATTAGTTGGCCAAGACACCAGATTGGAATAAGTCAGATTTCATTGTAGTTTCAACACTTTCCAGCACTAGATCAATTAGCTGTCTATGGTATGACCAAGAACAAACTGACTCAAGATATTTCTATATCATTAACACTGCATTATTTTATATTACTGCTTTACCACAGTTTATTCCAGGCTACAAGGTACACAAAGGAGAGATAAAGTCAATGGAGTTCAGTACAAGTAATACTTTAGAACAATCTTGGAGGTAAAGAAACACTCCACAGTTGCATTTCTTAAGACATTAACTTTTTCAAAACAAATTTCATGAAAGTTTTAACTAATTCATTTAATAAGACTGTAAAGACTTAAAACCTGTATATGTAAATACAGGAGCAGAGAACAAGCGTATAGAAATAGATTTAAATGTAAAACAAAACAAACGCTGCCATGGAGTTGATGCCGACTCACAGTGACCTATAGGACAGACTGGAACTGCCCCGCAGGGTTTCCAAGGCTATAAATCTTTATGAAAGCAGACTGGCACATCTTTCTCCTATGGAGCGGCTGGTGGGTTCCAACTGCCAAGCTTTTGATTATCAGCCCAGTGCTTGATCACTGAGGCACCTTATAGGAGCGGTAAAATCTCTTCTCATCTTGGAGGCTGCCCACATGGGTCCCAGGACGCTGCAACCTCGCTCAGAGTTAAGTTTATGGAGTTCTCTGACTCTCACAGGGATCACACATCTGAGGAATTAAGTCTCTTTATGCAGCCCTCTGCGAAGCGTGAGGCCTGACGGGCTAAAGCATACTCACAGCTCTGCACAAAATTAAACTGTGGTGTGCTTGAACAGTGTTTTTAAATGTCCCTAGTGTTCTACACAAACGTTTGTGTTTCAGAAAATCAAGTGTTCATTAATGATGATGATGACTGTCCAGTTATTCTTGCTTTGTAACAACCCACTCCAAAATTCCGTGACATAAAACAGCAGCCTTGTTATGTTCACAGATTCTGTGGGTCAGGAATTTGGACAGGGCACAGTGGGAATGGTTTTGTTGTACTCCATGGTTTCAGGTGTTTCACCTGGAAAGACTTGAAGACTGGGAATGTCTCAAAGGCTGGATGCTGGAATCAGCTGGAGGCTCCTTCACTCATATGCTGGGTGGCTGGGCTGGGCTGATTCAAAGGCTGAGCTTAGTTAGGACTGTTCATCGCTGTGCCTATGAATGAACGGTTTCTTCATGTGGTTCAAGCTCTCTAACAGCGTGGCAGTCTCAAGGGAGGTTAACTTCCTGAATGGTAGCACAGTTAGGGCTATTGTGCAAATGGTATGTGCTCAACTACTAACTTAAAGGTTGGTGGTTTGAACCCACCCCGTGGTGCTGCGGAAGAAAGTCTTGGTGATCTGCTTCTGTAAAGAGTATAGCCAAGAAAACCCTAAGGAGCAGTTCCACTCAGTAACACACGGGGCTGCCATGAGTCAGAATCAGCTTGATGGCAACAGGTTTAATTTTTTTTTTAAGGCCATGTAAGGGCTACGATAATGTCAGTAACTTAGAAAGCATCCTTCTTTCAAACATTTAAAATGCATTTACACTGAGAAGCCTGATTTGCTGTTCACGTAATGAACACACATTCCACAGATGTAGAGAGAGGTGAGGACAGGCAACAGGAGCAGGGAATTCTGACGAGTGTGTTCTCAGGGAGCAGCCAGATCACTGTGATACCCCTTACAGGGACAACTCTACAAGGGCAGGAGAATCCAGCACTGTCCTCCGTGCGCTTGGCGACGGATGTACTCATGGTCGTGCCCTTAGCAATGGAGGTACTCATGGTCCTTGAGTCTATCTTGCTCATTTTACACAACTTTAGTCTCAGAATCAGGCCATCAAAACCAGCAGAACTTATCTTGTTCAGAAGCATTCTCTCCATTGCGCCCTCTCCAATTATCATTCTCTTACATGAAAATAAAGAAGAAAGTGACAAAGCATGGGATTATCCCTTAAATTAAGAATTAAAATTTTGCCCTCAGTCAGACTGGTCCTAAATTTAATTCTTGCCCAATTACTCAACAGGGAAAAAGCAGGGACTTTCTTGGAGTCCTGGCTTTCCCACTACATCTGCAGACATGTCTGGGTCCCACTTCCTGGAGTGGGAAGACGGTCCTATCTCTAGTTTCCCATCATGGCATCCTCACGGAACAGCGAAGATGTGACACTGCTGGAGCAGGAAACCCACGGAGGAATTTGTAAACAAAAGCATTTTGGCAGGTTCAGAAAAGGTGTCAGGCAAACTTTCTTTTAACTACTGTCTTAGTCATCTAGTGCTGCTATAACAGAAGTACCACAGTGGATGGCTTTAACAAAGATAGTTTATTTCTTCACAGTGAAGTAGACTAAAAGTCCAGATTCAGGCGTCAGCTCCAGGGGAAGGTTTTCTCTGTCTGTCAGCCTTCTCATCAATCTTCCCCCAGACCAGGAGCTTCTCTGTGCAGGGATCCCTGGTCCAAAGGTCATGCTCTGCTCCTGGTGCTGCTTTCTCGGTGGTATGAGGTCCCCGTCTCTCTGCTAGCTTCTCTTTTCTGTACCTCAAGAGATTGCCTCAAGACACAATCCAATCCTGCAGGTAGAGTCCTGCCTCACTAACACAACTGCTGCCCATCCTCCCTCATTAACATCATAGAGGCAGGGTTTACAACATATAGGAAAATCACACAATACCGGGAATCATGGCCCAGCCCAATTAATACACACATTTTTGGGGGGACATAATTCAATCTACGACACTACTGGTACAAATTTCACAAGAAATGTTCTGGAAATTCAAATTCTCAGGCTGCTGGGGCAATCCATATAGTATTAATAAGCTCTTAATTTTAAAATAGCAATATATTACAATCTAAGAATCAGAACACATGGTCTAATATTAAAAAAAACCAAAAAACCCTGGAACTCTGAGTTTATTCTGGATATTCTTGACTTCACTGAGGTTGCTTTTTCATCTGTAAAAGCGAGAATGCTAATGCTGACCTAATGTTTAAAGTTTCTTTAAAATGGGCTGAAATGTATTTACCCCAGCCAAAGTCTGCCTATACCTCTCTCTAATCACGACCATACCCCTTGCCTGCTGTTCTGGCTTCCTGCAGAGCTTAGGGGATGATAGAGAGAGACTGGAAGGAAATGCAGAAAATAAAAGCAGAAAAGATGAATTAAGACAGCGAAGGGGAGAAAAGGCAAGAAGAATATAAAGGGAAGGAGGAAAGCAATAGTTTATAACACATAAGAGTTGTTGTTGTTAGGTGTCATTGAGTCGGTTCCGACTCATAGTGACCCTATGTACAGCACAATGAAACACCGCCTGGTCCTGTGCCATCCTCACAATCATGCTTGAGCCCATTGTTGCAGCCACTGTGTCAATCCATCTCCTGGAGGGTCTTGCTCATGTAAGCATACAGGAGATGATATAAAGCTGCTAGAAGAAGAATTGAGAATTGAGAATAGTTTTCCTCTGACCCTCCCTTCTTCTTGTTCAAGGGCTGAGAATATCAAGGATCATTTATAATCATGATTTAAATAAAAAAGGATAAATGACAAATTCCACCAAGTAAACATGGGTATGCTACCACTAGGGGCATATCTGACAGAGAAAGGCATTAAGCTATGAATGCGTAAAGGGCTTCTGAGGGTCAAGAAAGTCTTGTAGGTGCCACTCCCCACGCACGATGACAGCCAGGCAGGTATATACCATCCTTCCACTGCAATCACAGTAGTGAGAACCGTATGGCCTGGGGTCATTCACTAAGCCTGCCCAGCATTTGCATCTATTGGTCCACGTATGTATTAGTTTCCTAGGGCTGCTATAGAGCGAGTGGCTGTGAACACCAGAAATTTGTCGTTTCACAATTCTGGAGGCTAGAAGTCTAAACTAATGTGTTAGCCTGGCCATGATCCCTCCAAAGTCTCCAGGGAATCTTTTCTGTCTCTCCCAGCTTCTGGTAGCTTCAGTCATACCTTGGCTTGTAGATGCATCTCCATGTGGCTGTCATTTCTCTTTCTGTGTCTCATGTCTCTTCTCTCTTATAAAGACACCATTTATATTGTATTAGGACTTCCCCTACTCCAGGATGATCTCATGTTAACTGCTAACACCTTCAAAGACCCTGTTTCCAAACGAGGTCACCTTCACCTGTACCACGGGCTAGAACTTCAGCATATCTTCTTAGGGGACACAATTCAATCCATAATGGTCCATTTAGTGCCAATATCATGAACAATATAAATAGCTGATTGGCGGAACTCAACTCTAAAGACAAGCTTTGAAGAACCCCAGAGAGAGAGTTAGAAAACTTTGCAATTTAATGTCAGCTCTGACACTAGGAAGTGGCTAATCAGCACAGACTGGTATGGGCCAAACAAAGAGAACAGGAGAGGTGCACAGTGGGAGAAAAGGGGAGGGTATCTAAGGCAGAAGCAAGGTAGGAACATTGCCTCTCCTGAGGGAGCTCCGGCCCAGCATGTTAAGTGATCTGCCTATGGTTACACTCCACTCCGACAAGGAGGGTGGTTAACACGACACCATGGGAGTCATGTCTGCATGCACGCTGTTTTGAATATTTTATAGCTGTGATACATGATAATTGTTCAGTTCATACTACAGTACACCTTCAGTCTAAACAATTATTTCACTGTCTTTTAAAGTAAAAAAGTGGAATCTCCACTACCCAGAATGTTGCTTGGAACATGTCGTAGGAGCTCAAAAATGTTCTGTAAACAGCACTCACGTGTACTAGCGAGGGATCTTCCCCAAAGCCCAGTCAGAGCAAGTTTCTCTGCAGTTGTGCCTGCGTTTGTAAAACATAAGGTGGGCACATTATGAATATAAAATAAATGACACCATTTTACATACATGCATATATATGAAATGTGTATGTATGTATACATATAAATGTACATATATATGTGTATATATACACACACACATACACATTTCATATGTATGCATATTACTCGTATCCACTGCTGTTGAGTTGATTGCAACTCATAGTGATCCCATAGGACAGAGTAGAACTGTCCCATATGGTTTCCAAGGTGTGACTGGTATATTCAAACTGCCAGCTGCTGGTCTTTTGGTTACCAGTTGAGCTCTTAACCACTGTGCCACCAGGGCACCATATGAATGTACATATATATGTACTTTCATAGCGACCCTATAGGACAGAATAGAACTGCTCCATAGAGCTTCCAAGGAATGCCTGGTGGATTTGAACTGCCGACCTTTTGGTTAGCAGCCGTAGCTCTTAACCACTACGCCACCAGGGTTTCCGTGTGTACTTTAGTTGAACAGTATCCCAGTGCCCAGTGCCATCAAGAGTATAGTAGGTATAAATAAATAAGTAACGCTATCTGTCTTTGAGGAAATCCTGGTGGTATAGGGGTTAAGTGCTACAGCTGCTAACCAAAGGGTCGGCAGTTTGAATCCTCCAGGTGCTCCTTAGAAACTCCATGGGGCAGTTCCACTCTGTCCTATAGGGTTGCTATGAGTTGGAATCGACTCGACGGCACTGGGTTTGGTTTTTTTTTGGTTTATCTGTCTTTGACGAAGTACAGACAGAATGCGCCTTAGAAGCAAGAATGGTGAGGCTTTTATCTCACGCACTTTGGACATATTATCAGGAGGGACCAGTCCCCGGACAAGGACATCATGCTTGGTAAAGCAGAGGGTCAGAGAAAAGAGGAAGGCCCTCAAACAGATAGACTGACACAGTGGCTGCAACGATGGGCTCAAGTATACCAGCGATGGTGAGGATGGCACAGGACCAGGCAGTGTTTCGTGCTGTTATACCTGGGGTCACTACGAGTAGGAGCTGGCTTGACAGCACCTAACAACATTAACAGCACCTGCAGTAGCTACAACGCCATAGATTGAGATTTGTTTTGCTTTGAGACTCGTTAACAATTCAGTATCATTTGTCTGCAGATTTGTTCTAACACTGATTTCTAGATGTTTTATTCATAAGAAAACATCTACTCAGTTGCGATGACGTGTGACAGTAATATAAGGACAGGCAGAGAGTGAGAAGACTCAGCTCCTAATCCCACAGATGCTTCTATTGACCTGGACAGCCCTGGGCAGCCACGTTACATTTCCGAGGACTCACTTTTGCGTTTCCAAACGGGGAAGCTGGTTGGATGCATTTAAGAACCACATCCATGGGTTTGTATTTTCTTAAGGACAGTCTCGATTTCAAACTTTTTCTTCTCCCATCCAAACCACTAGAATATCTTGGAAATTTCAAGCATTTCGGTTTTCAAATTACATTTCACAGACGACTTCCTTTGAACTCCAAGAAGCACAGAGATCTTTTGATTGATTCCCCCCTCCCCCCAGAATTTTGGTCAAGAACTACGATCACTGCTTCCAGTTCTAACACTCACTGATGCTAAGTTTCACGTGTTTGTGTTTGTGTTTGTGGACACCATTAGATCTAGCATCAGTTTAGAAATATGTGTCTCTTTTCAAAGCTCCCAACCTCACTACCACTGTAGAAATGAACCAATGCAAAATCCTGGACATCTGTTACTTCAGAGATCCTTCCTACATCAATTCAGGATCGGGAAATAAGGTAATTCAGTCCTAGTGACACTGAATTGAGTCAGAATAAACAGCTTATTGGCCAAAAGAAGTGAAAGATTTAAAGCTTCTTACTAGTCGGAACAGATAAATTTTCTGTTGCTGAGCACGGTCAGCCTGGTTCATGGTGACCAACATTCTCAGAGCACTCCTTCTAGAAATCATTAGTGTCTGTGCCATCTTTAGGGCTTCTCACTGCCCACTAAGTTAAGGGAGTTGATGTTTATTGGGTAAAATGTGCCAGATGCTGTTAATTGCCTTATATATGTTATCTCATTTGATCATTAAAATTGCTTTAAAATAAATTATGAATTCTTCACTTTGATCTTCAATGCCTTCCAGGGTATGGTCTCAATTTACCTTTTGAGCTATTTCTCCCCAGTACGTAGCATAGGGCTATTTCAGTCCAAATGAATTATTTGCTAGTCCCTCTGCTTTGCCTTGGAGCCCTGGTGGTATAGTGCCAAAGAGCTCAGCTGCTAAAGAAAAGGTCAGCAGTTCAAATCCACCAGCCGCTCCTTGGAAACCCCATGGGGCAGTTCTACTCTGTCCTATAGAGTTGTTATGAGTCAGCATCGCCTCGACCACAAGTTTTTTTTTTTTTTTTAATACCTTTTATCATCTCATGATTCCATTTTTCTGTGAACAGTAACTGCTTACTTTGATCTCCTTCTTCTCCCCCACAACCTACTCCCTCAACTAGGTGAAATGCCATCTACCAAAAAGGAGTCTTTTGTGTTCTACTCAACTCGGCATTGGCATGTAGTTGTACTCAAAATAGATGTACTGAGTTGAAGTCATGTGTTCTTTGTTTAAAATATGTTTGAAAGAAATTAACTCCTAAGAAGTCATGTAAATATGTATATAAGGAGAATGCCTAATGGGGCAGGTTATTGCCGAAAGGTATTCGGACTCATTTAGAGCTCCAACGGAGACAGAGAAAGATAAATTCTACGAAGGTGCACAGATAATGAATTAATAACAGAAGTTTCTGGCTTTTCTGGTTTTACAAGAGTATCATTAGCAGATAAAACTGAGATGAATCTGATTCCATAAAGACTTGCCTAATTTTAGTTTTCAGAGACGCACTCACAAAGGATGGCAGAATCACAGAAATGGATTGCTGCTGTCATTTCACCACCACTAGTCCCACCACTGTTGGAGATAGCAAGACTGTGAGGACACAGCACAGTCACGATCACATTGCTCTAACACCAGAGTAATACATGTGGGGTGGTTAGCAGTGGCAATACCCCTGCTTCAACACTGACCCTCTTTTGTATGTATGTTGTTAGCTGCCATCTAGTCAGCCCCAATTCATGGTAACCCCATGCACAATGGAGCAAAAAGCTACCGATCCTTGAGCCACCCCCATGACTGGTTGCAGATCAAACCATTGTGAGCCATAGGGTTTTCATTGACTGGTTTTCAGAAATAGATAGCCAGGCCTTTCTTCCTAGTCTTCTTAGTCTGCAAGATCAACAGAAACCTGTTCATCAGAGCAACATGCAAGTCTCCACTGACAGATGGGTGGTGACTCTGTGTGAGGAGCATTGGTCAAAAATCAAACCCAGGTCTCCAGCACAGAAGGCAAAAACTCTACACTGAACACCCACTGCTCCCATTCTGTACGCACAGCATATCAGTAATACTGCAACTCGCTGCTCTCCACGTCTGCCTTCTCAAACACTGCAGACATGCATGGACACACTCTGACATACAGCCCCACCAGCTCTAGTTTGGCTACGGTGTGGCAAATCAAACTTGCCTACCACATACTTACAGCAGAAGTCTGTAAGTGACTGTCTCGGAAAGGGCCTCATCTCTGGTGTAAGGAGAGCAGGAATGAAGCCAAGAAGCAACTGACCAGTTAAAACTGTGATTTGCTCATGATAAAACTGGCCTGATTCCCTAACTGGGCCAAGAAGTATATTTGAGTATCATAAAGAACTGCATTAGCACAGTTTTTCACAAAAAAAAAAAAAAAAAAAATTGCCATCTTAGGGACCAAACCAAAACCAAAGCAAACCCGTTGCCATCGAAACAATTCTGACTCAGAATGACCCTACAGGACAGAGTAGAACTGCTCCACAGGGTTTCCAAGGAGCACCTGGTGGATTTGAACTGCTGATCTTTTGGTTAGCAGCTGTGCCACCAGGGCTCATGGGTTCTAATTCTACTCTTTCTAGCACTTTTGACATTTAGAGCAAAATCTCTGTAACTAAGCAACGTGGTTTTCCTTGGAACAAAAAGACCCTAGCATCACCTCCCTGGGACACAGGCTGGCCATTGTGCTTCTTGGATGCACACACATTATTACCTTCAGAGCTCCATTCTCCCACAGAGCCCCTGCTTCAGTTCCTCTGTGCGCTTCCTGGAACGCGCTCTTCACTAACACTGGTTTTCTCTCTGAGTTCTTCCCTTCAGGAGAGCGTGTGGGAGCCAGCTCTTCAGGCAGTTTCCATAGCTTCACCCCTCACCCAGAAAATCGTAAGGATTGTAGATCTAGCAGGGCGGTGCCAAAGTGTCGGTGCCAAGATGAATTCTAAAACATCTTAATTCAGCCCAGGAGGCAGAGATGACATCACCAGCATTTTCATCAATTTTTATTTCACTTTTGTTCAAATTAAAAAAAAAAAAGATAAAGTATATAAGTAAACAGAAAGCATTTCAAGTAGGCCACCTCACAAGCAAATCAAGGATCAGGTTCAGTCTTTGTGTTCAGTTTGTATGACACCGTTTCCTGGGGGAAGCACAGAACGGAGACTTCCCGGAGAAACAGAGAGAAGAATGGGACTGTCAGCCAAACCTTCCTTTAAAAAATGTGCTAGGATGAAAAGTGAGGCCTGAGGTTGATTCACAGAGCAGATCTACTTTTCCTTTACCAGGGTTCCTGAGAAGATAGAGTGAATACGAGAAAGAGCTAGTATCTGTGACTGATAGACATTTTTTTTTTCAAAGAAGATATTTGGCAAAGGCTACTGTGTTTCCCTATCCAAAATCCAACTTTATTAAAAGACGCAAGCAGCAGGCTTTGCTTGCTTATCAAATTATTTCAATTCGTGTTTGGAAACATGAATTCTCTCCTGAAATTCTCCAAACAAGTGTAAAGAAACGCGAGAAAAATCAGCTCTTCAAGATCTACGGGAACACTCTGGGTACAGAAAATATCATGTGGAATGGCACAACTAGTTTTTAAATAAACTAGATGTTTTAACTGAAAAATTGATATACGCATATGGTAAAAATTCAAACATTACCAAAGGCTGTCTACCAAAAAGAAGTTTCCCCAGACCCTGATCCCCCAGTCCACACGCTCAGACCCAGTTCTGTTTCTAGCTGCTTGTTTATCCTCCCAGAAACAGGTGAAGAGAGTATAAGCAAACATGTGCGTCTCTGTGTGCCAATGTGTGTGTATGTGTGTGTGTTTCCTACATGCCACATACATTTTTCTGTATTTTGTTTTTTTTTTTTTTTTATAGCCTTAGATACATACTGCAGGGCCTTTTTTTTTTTTTTTTTTGCCCTTACATATAGATCCACCTGATTTCTTTCTTTCTTCTTTTTTTTTTTTTAACAACTATAAGTGATCACAGAAACCCTGGAGGCATAGTGGCTAAGCGCTTCAGATTCTACCCAAAAGGTCGGCAGTTCGAATCCACCAGGCGCTCCTTGGAAACTGTACGGGGCAGTCCTACTCTGTCCTATAGGGACGCCACGAGTCAGAATTGACTTGACGGCAGTGAGTTTGGTTTGGTTTCCTTATAAGTGATCACGTTGTGTCACGTCTATGGGATTCCCTGCATGATGCAAATGGTTAACATGCATGCTGTTAACTGAAAAGTTGGTGACTCGAGTCCACCCAGAGGCACCTTGGAAGAAATGCCTGGTGATCTATTTCTGAAAAAAAAAAATGAGGTATTGAAAACCCTATGGAGCACAGTTTTACCCTGACTCACATGGGATTGCCGTGAGTCTTTCTTCTGGTTTGGTCAATGTCTATAATTTATTTAACTAGTCCTCCTATTCATATACCTTTACATTATTTCTAGGATTTTACTACACCTTTTCAGGAAATATCTCATGCCACTTACAAGAAGTATGGCCTCGGGCTTCAGTACCCTTATTTGTTAATTGGGGATAATTACAGTACTTATCTATGGCAGACACTTTTGATTGCCTAGCCAGCAACTCTTCCTTCTTTCTTTTTCAGTTTTGGAATGCCGACTGCCTTGGTGGCCATACAACATGCTCAGGTGAGTTGAGTCCCTCCCTTAGTCCTAGAGGATAAACAACGATTGGTCTTAGCAAGATTGGCAATCAGACCCCCTTCGCTAGTGATTGGTTTCAGTACAGGCACAGGCTTCAGATCTGGCGATGTAGTTCATTGTTTAAGAATGTGAATTCGGAGCCAGCTGCCTGGGTAAAAACCCTGGGTCCAGCATTTATCAGCTCTGCGAGCTTGGGAAGGTTCTTGAACTCTCTGTGCCTTAGCTGGCTTAACTGAAAAATGAGGATAATAATAGGACTTCATAAAAAATGCTAAGAAGCTTAAAGAAACGAATGGATATAAAGAACTCAGAGCAGTACATGGTGCTCATTAAGTGATCAATGAATGTTGCCATTGCTATTGCTATTATCTGTCCAATAAAATATAAATGGAAATTTGTGGGGAGATGCTTCTAGAAAGATTTTTGCCCTGTGATCCGAAGAGATGGACTAAGGAGGCATTGGCTCTCTTCTGGTTTCTGATGCTATTGTGTGACATTGTGTGAGGCTGTGATGATTAGAGGTGCTACAGCCATCTTGCCACCATGAGGAGAATGCCAAGAGAACTGCAAGGCCAACCAGGCTCTACTGAGCTGCACCGTATATCTGCATATGGAGTCATTTTTTTTTTTTTTTAATGAGATAACACATGTCTGAACTGTTTAAGCCACATTTTAGTATTTGCTTACTTGCAGCTAAAAGCACTCCTAAACAATGCTAGACCGCTAATCTAAAGTTGGCGGTTTGAGCTCACCCAGTGGTGCCGCAACAGAAAAGTCCTGGTGATCTGCTTCCATTAAGATTACAGCCAAGAAAACCCTTTGGAGCAATTTTAGTCTGTAATACATGGAGTTGCCATGATTCAGAATTGACTCAATGTCAACTAACAACAACAACAAAGCATCCGAAATGGCACAATAGTTTATATGGTATTTTACGTGGATTGCATAAATTGATACACATGAAGCACTTAGAATAATACTTGGTTCAGAATGAGTGCTCAGTGTTAATTATAATTATTATTTTTCCTGTGAGTATATATGTGAGTGTATGCATAGTTACATGTTTTATACACATTCCTAAAAAAGCAGCTGAGCCATGGAGTATGTGTATTTTATAACTTAATTTAAAAAAATTTAAAAAAGCAAACAAACATAAAAACAACAAAAGAGCAAAAAGTGCTGAGGAAAAATTATTTAATATTTACATATGTATACCAAGCTAAACGGGCATTCAGAACTGAAGGTTAAATAAAACCATCCTCTTACCCCCAAAATTTAATATATATACATATTAAAAATAAATATGTAATATGTTTCACCAGTTGTCCTCCAAAGAAGTTGTATTAAATTAAAAAGAGAGGGTCTGTGTTCACACACCATTGCCAGCATGTGTAAACAAACTTTTCTGATTTCTAGGTTAAAATTTGTATTGCTTTCTAATTTATAAATTTGTAAGTGAGGATAAGCATCTTTTCATATATTTTTAAATTAGTTGTGTTTCTTTTCCTGTGACCTGTGTATTCACAATTTCTGCCCTTCCCTTTACTGATTGTGAAGAACTTTGCACATATAAAGGAAACCCGTTCTGTCATGTGCTGCGAAGATCTTAGAAATTTCTCATTAAACATTTTTCCATGCAAATAGTCTCAATTTTGTAATCAAATCTATCAATTATAATTTTCTTGCTTAAAAGGAACTTCTTCACTCTAAGTTTAGGAAAAAAAGAAAAAGAAAAAACAGCACAAAAGTTATAGTATGTGTTCTTCTAGTACTTTCACGTTTTGTTTTAGCCATTTGACACATGGAGCCATCTGTATTTGTTAAAAAGATATAGCCTTATCCTTTTCCAGGTGGCTGGCCAGTTTTTCCAATACCATTTTATTGAACAATTCCTGTTTCTCTGTTGATTTTAACTTTACATTTATCATATACCAAATGTTATAAATAGATTTGGATCTATTAGTAGACTTGCTATCCTACTTTACTGACCTCTTTGTATATGATGTGTGCTACTATCACTGGGGCCCTGGTGGCACAGTGGTTAAGAGCTCGGCTGCTAACCAAAAGGTTGACTGTTTGAATCTACCAGCTCCTCCTCGGAAACCCTATGGGGTAGTTCTTCTCTGTCCTAGAAGGTCACTATGAGTCGGGATCAACTCAATGGCAACGAGTGTGTTTTTTTATTTATATAAGATACCACAACAGATGCTAGATGATGATGGGCCGTGTCTTTAGAGGTGTGGGACAGGGGGTAAGGGCTGTATGATCCCAGCACCAAAACTGGACCAAGGTAGCTTTGTCCTGGGTCACTTATGAATGTTGCTAACATAAAAAAAAAAATGCTTGAAATTTAAATTGAGGAGACTACTACCTTAATTCTTTAATTCTAAGCTATACATTTTTCACATTTAATGTTTTTGAAACTAAGGCACAAATTTTATAATCTGTGTGTGTATCTATAATGTAGTAGTGTTTTTTTTTTCCTTTGAAAAGCCCTTTAAAAAAAAAATTAAAAAAAGCCCATTACCGTGTAATAATTGATGGCATCTAAGAATTGAGAAAATAGTGTCATACATTATAACCATGTAGATGTCCCCCACCCCAGGAAAGCAGGGATGGCTCAGTGTATTTATAAATATGATTAATTACATCTGTTGTTTAAAGGATAAATATGTGTGAAATTTTTGAGAGATGCTGAAAATTGTAACATCAATTACTGATTTTTACAAAAAGTCAATGGTAGATTAACTAAAGAGTGGTATTTCATTAGCATAATAAAATATCTATCTCAAATTAATCACCACAGTCATTCTTAATAATAAGATATTAGAGATATTACATTAAAGTCAGGCTAAAGAAATTAATTCTGTCTGTCACTGCATGGATGAAATTTTTCTAAGAACTCTGGCCTAAGCATGTTGTTGTCGTTAGTTACCATCAAGCTGATCCTGACTCATGGCCATCCCAGGTGTGCAGAGCAGAGCTGCTCCACGGGGCTTTCAAGGCTGTGACCTTTTGGAAGCAGATCACCAAGCCTGTCTTCCGAAGCACCTCTGGGTGGGTTTGAACCACCGACCTTTCAGTTTGTAGTAGAATGCTTAATCATTTGTGCCACCCAGGGATTCCTTGAGCCGAAGTGTAGTTGAATTAAAAATAAAAAGATGTATAATTATTGCTTAAAAGGCGAACATGAATTATTGCTTTTGGATATATTCTTTCTCTTTCTGAATTAAATTTTAAAATAAATTCAATTTAAAAACTAGTAAATGCAAAAATCAATAACTCCTTCATAGACTTCTAATCCATAGTTGAAAATTAAAGTGCGAAAAATGTCGTTCATGGTGACATTAAAAATGATATTAAAAATCTAGGAAAAAATTAAGAATGAATAGGAATGAGCTGAAGAAAATCATAACACTCTGCTAAGGGATACAAAAGCAATTTCTAAAAAGTGGGGAATCACACTGCTTCCCTAGATAGAAGTCCTAAGCATGCTACTATACAAAGTTTCAAGGCACTCAGACCCCACAAATATGTGAATGGCTTCCCTTTTGAAATTCTGATGTCAGGGCTTAGAAACCTACTTTTCAAGTGATTGGTTATCATTTGCCTATGTTCCCCCATTTTTCTCTCTAAATGTTAACATTACGTTTTTGCTCCTGCTCTCTCCCTTTCTCTAGAGGAAGACAAGTCAAATTGTGCAACGTCTTCTCCAGTGTTGTGACCCACAGCAGATCTTGCACGTATCTTGCAGTCCAGTGTAGCGTGCTTAGGGTGGCTCTGGCACTCCATACAAGGGGTGATCTAGAAAGAACCCTTGTTGGCTGATGAGTCGTCAACATGGCAGCCTGGTACCCTCCACAGGTAAAGGCGCTGTACAGGCATTCGTTGCCCCTAGTACTGTGTAGCTGTCATTTTTTCTCTTTTGTCACTCATTATTTTCCACCGTCAAAGTGTCTGTGGGTTTCCACTCTTGTCTCTGCTTCTGACTGATGTCATCCCGTTGATCATGCTCCCTCTCCTCTTGGTGTTTTGCAGCTGTGTTCAAAAGGCAGGCTCAGTATTTCTCATCAGGGAGCTCTTCCCTTCCGTGTGGCAGAGAGACCAGGTGTAATACGCAGCTTTTATCAACTGCATCTAGCACTGGGCTGTTGCTTTGCTGCCAAAGAGTTGTGTCCATTTTTCTAGCTATTTGTGAACTGAAGGCTTTCTGGAAGCCTGGCCATTTGAAAAGGCTCAGTTCTGGGCAGCAGAAGTTCAACCACAGAACGGTTCTTGTAGATAAAGAACCAATGTTATTTTTAATGCAAATAGGATTAGTATGTCCATTGACACCTGGACTTATTTAAAAAAATTTTTTTAATATGAAAAATCTTAACAATACATGAGAAGGGCAGAGAAACTAACATTTTCTAGCACAAATTGTGTGCTAGGCATCATGATGGACACTTTGTGTGGAGTTTTCATTTAACATCCAAAAACCTCTCAGATGCAGGCGTCCGCCTTGCCAGCCTACAGTGAAGAAGCTGAGGTCTAGAGAAGCTTGTAACTTGCTCAAGAACATGGTAGCTTTCTGTGAGGTTTCCTCTGTTTAATTCCAAGACCTATGCTCTTTCCAAATACCTTTTAATTGATCTTCTTTGAAGCAATCTGAATATAACTGAAATGTTTACAAAATGAGGTACATGCTTAGTTAAACAATAAGATATTTGTCCATACAGTATTCCTGGAAGTCTTTCAATCTTATTTAAGGTATATTATTTTTATTTTTAGCAAAAACATACATACATATATTATTCCCTGCTAGGTCTCTGGCTTTCTTTTCAGAAAGATTTAAGAATTATGGAGAGGCAGGAATTATGACAGAAGTTCTCAAACCTGGCTCCACATAAGAACCACTTGGGAAGCTAAAAAAGAAGAAAATATAGATGCCCAATCCCCATCCTGGGCCAATTCGTCAGAATCTCTGTGGGTAAAGGCCAGTATGTGCATTGTAGGCACCCCAGGCCCTCTGAATGTGCAGCCTGAGTGAGATCCATTGGATTCCAGGGGGTATAGAAATCATCCCACTCCATCTTCCTCAATAAGGAGTCACGGAGGGTATGGAGAAAAGGGGAAAAGATTCATCATAAATTACAAAACTGACTGAGCAACGGTGAAAACTAATCTAGCACCATTGAATTTAACTACAAGAAGAGGAGCTTTCCGATTTGGGGTGAAGGTTATTATCATCCATCTTTCTTCCTCGTTTACATGAAGACAATAGTAATCTTGTGGGGCCTTGGGAGAAGATTTACAATCCATCAACATGGGAGATAAGATTCCACATCACTATAAATCCCCAAAGGCAGGGACCATCTTTAGGTTGCTCACCACTGAATTCCCAGAGCCCTACATAGCACCTGGAACAATATGGTGTTGTCAGTTGCCATCGAGTGGAGCTTCAACTCATGGCAACCTTATCTATAACAAACAAAAAGTTGCCTGGTCCTGCACCATCTTCATGATCATTGGCATGTTTGACTACATGGTTGCTGCTATTGTGTCAGTCCATCTCAATGAGGGCTTCCCTCATTTCATGGACCCTCTACCAAACATGCTGTCCTTTTCTAGTGGGGTACAAAAAACCAAACCAAACCCAGTGCCGTCCAGTCGATTCCGACTCATAGCAACCCTACAGGACAGAGTAGAACTGCCCCACAGAGTTTCCAAGGAGCGTCTGGCGCATTTGAACTGCTCACCCTTTGGTTAGCAGCTGTAGCACTTAACCACTACGCCAGCAGGGTTTCCTTCTAGTAGGGTAAGTCTCATTAAATATTTGTTGACTATATTAATGAGTCATTGCACAGATTCCGGAGTGGATAATGGTAGGGTCTTTAATCCTTGATTTAATTCTCCATTGATTTCTTCCTGAATTTGATAAGCATGCCCTCTGTGTACACGCGTGCTTTCTGTGTGGCTGTTTACGACATACCATACAAGAGAGACATAAGATCTGTTGTAATCACCAAGAAATTTATAATACTGTTGGATAGACAACTCAAATAAAATATTAGTAACCCATGCAAATAATTATTTTAAAGGGCACCTCGTTGGATCACGGATGCACTAAGTATTGTTGTTGCACATGAGGTTAGGGAAGGCTTTGCAGAGGTGCTGGGTCTCTCTGTGGGCAGAAAGGAGCAAGTCAGTCAAATGAAGGTGCACAGGAAGGAGATTCTGGAGGCATCAGTTCTGGGCTCTACAGGCCTTGCTATGAAGAGTTGCCGTTTTCCCCGGTCTAGGGAAGAGTACATGGGTTTGGAAAATGAGTACCAGCAGTCGGTTTTCCTGCTTTTGGTCATTTCTATTTTCATTGCCTATTGAAGAGTCTCTATTATTTCCTGCAGAGTCAAATTCCTTTTTATGTGCAGATTGCATTGCACATGAATCATGCTAACATGTGAACAGCTTCAGGTTACAGTTTTATTTGAAGTTTTTCTATGTAAAGAGTGATTCAGCCTTGATTTAAGAAAATTTCTCATTATCTTGCATTTTCCTTGGAAACTGATCTTCCTTCAATTATATTTTGCCAGGTGTATAGACACGTTTATCTGCTAAGAAGACAGAATTATTTTTATCACGCCCTTTCCTAGCCAAGGAGAGATGGGAGAAATAAGTACACATGGAGAGTAGGTCTACGAAGTGCTCTTAAATTCTCGGCACTACATACCCCAAGTATGAGGAGTAGCAGCCTCCTGTGTGTTGCAGTATTTCAGTCTTCTCATTGCTGCCATTGAGCCATGATTTGATTTAAGCCTAGATTTACTGCAGCTGGACTGAAAGCCCCTCAAAAATACTTCCACCCACTGATGGGGATCAGCCTTACGGGTATACATCTAATTCTGAGGCAAAGCAGAGAGAAAAATGATTCCCTCCTTAAAGAGATGATACACTGATGAGCCCACTATAGCACCTAACAGTCTTTGAATCTTCCTTTGGGTCTTGCTTTCTTTTGAGATGTGCTGGACAAGCAACACGTAATGTCATTAAGCCCTACTGGGTCACGGTGAGTGTCGCTGGAGCACAATCTACACTTGAGGCAGACCAAAGAATGCCCAGCAAGAAAATATGCTTATATAAGATCACAAAGTACTAAAAATTATCTCACTAGTTCATTTTATAATTGCATTTGCTACATAATACTCCCTGGAGAGGGGAGGAGGGTAAGGGATTTGAAGAAGGAGGGAGGCATGGGGTGGAGGTGGAGAGGGAGACTGGGGAATTCCAGAGACCAGCACAGACTTCAAAGTCTTAACCAAAACCACCTTAGTCCTGCTAATCTCATAATGTCCTTGAGCTCCTTCACAAACACCTGTAGTCCTCTGTAGAACTTTTCTTATCCCTTAATGCACTAGTCCCCTGTAAACTCGGAAAGCCACAGGAAGTGCAGGGTGAAAACAATGGATTTTGTATCCCTCTCTCCTCTTTCCATATGGCAGAAGATTTGTTCGCTGAATATTTACGGAGACTCTCCTGTGTGCAGTGCACAACATGAAATGAGCAGAAGACTGCAAGTATAATATTCCCTGACCACCAGTGGCTATCATTTCCAAGGGAAGGCAGGGCAGTACATGATGGGTGGCAATAAATGATTCAGAAAATAAGGTAATGAATATTAAAGTAGGATGAGATCACTGCCAACTTGGGAAATTAGGGAAGTATTCCTGGATGTAAAGGGCCATTCTTGAAGGGCATGTAGACTCTGACTATCTATGGTATGCTTAGGTAGGGAAAGGCACAGTGGTGTGAAGCACAAGGCAGTGAAGGGCATAGCTTGGCTGAAGGAAAGCTTCACACCAGACAGCAGCAGTGGACAACTCTGAAGACGGGAGGTTGAGGCCAGATTGTGGAGAGTAATGAAGCCCTCTTTGCTTACAGTGATATGGTCAAATCCCATAGTGGTCATGGGAGGAGCTCTGGTGGCATAGTAGTTAAGCACTCAGCTGCTAGTCAAAAGGTAAGCAGTTCTAACCTACCAGCTGCTCCACGGGAGAAAGATGTAGCAGTCTGCTCCTGTAAAGATTCACAGCCTGGAAAATCCTATTGGGCAGTTCAACTCTACCGTCTTGCATCACTATGAGTCAGACTTGACAGCAATGGGTTTGGTTGTGCTTTTTTTTGTTAAGAAGTGCATAATTGGAGGATATTTTAGGAAAATGATGACCTTGTTTGTGTGTGGTATTGTTTGGAGATGGGAAAAAGATGGGGCATTCAGTGCAGATTGGTAGATAAGAATAACGACCTTGTTATTTACACAGAACTTTATTTTATGATGCGCTTTTGTACCTATCTCATTTAATACAAGCTGGGGAACTGAGGCTCAGAGAATTTCACAACTTTCTCGGTTAAACCAGAACTCAAATACTGCTCTGGGATTCCTAACTGGGTTTCACGGATTTGTCCCAACTTATCACAGTCCCAACTGTCCTATAAGGGGCTCAGATACATGAACTGAGATGGCGACCACAGGAAGGAGGAAGGCTGGATGTAAAAGATTGTTAAGAAAGAACCCTCCGGTCTTGGCGAATGATCTACAGGAAGTAGCTTTGGGGACAAGAGGACAATCCAGGCTCCATCCAAGTCCTGACTTCCAGGGAGACTTTACTGATGACCCTTCCCTTTTCTGAATTCTGAGGGCACATTGTTCAAAGCACATAATATCTCAGTTTATTTCCTACCAGTACATTTTCTAATTATTTTTTGTTTGTAAGCCTTTTATCCTTACTAAAGATGGACTGTTACTTTGTTTATTTCCATTGTGTTCCCCAAACCAGACCGTGCAGAGCAAAGCCAAGCAGGGTTATGAGATGACACTGTGTCACGTGCTTGAGAGGGAACTTCTTTAGGGTCCAGTTTAGCAAAGTATTTGCACCTTGGAAGGGAGGGAAGTGTAGAGTAACGGCAGTGATTAATAGATACGCTAGTGAAACGTCGACACACGATTTTCCATATCTGAAAGGAACTGATGTTTGGATATTACTCTGTCAATATCTCAGAGTATCATTTCCTGGAGACACTGCCTGTGAAGACTAGCTTTTTGTTGTGGTTGTGATAGAGGGCTTGTGTTGTATGATATCTTATAGTCACTTACTCATTCCACAAACATTGATGGAGAACCTCTTATGAGACAGGTACTGTCTTCAGTGTTGGTAAGAAAACCTTTTAGAGGGATATGAATTAGCACTCGGAAACTCTAGCCCTTCATGTGGATGGAGGAGTGGGTTTCCTCGGAACCAGATACCAGGGCAAGAAATCCTAAACTGAAATAATGGGAGATATTCCTGTCCTAGGACTTAAAAAAAAAAAAAAAAATTTTTTTTTTTTTTTTAGGACTTAAAATCTAGAGGGTACAAATTGGCAGAGAAACATCAAAAAGGACACCAAATCCCGTAGTGGACATGGGCAGATTCTAAGATATAGTCACAGCCTAGCAGAGGTCCGAACTAGTAGAAGAAGATCTGAGAAAAAGCCAGGGCTGAAAATAGCGGCAGGTCACGGGAGGATCCTGGTGTTACCTAACCCTAGAACAACATACCTGATGTGCCAAGGTTCACAACTCAAGGGTGGGTTAACTCAAGTTTAAAGGCATTGACAGGCCACTCAGGAGTGGATTAGGAATCAGACAGACTAATTTCCACTGGTAGAAGCTCTTTGAGGACAGGTTTGGGTTTCTTTCATCTTTGCGTCCCCACTAATTAAAGTTTGGTAATTATTTGACGAACTAATGAATAAATGTAGGCTACAGTGAAGAAAATAAAAATGAACCTCCCCTCATATCATTGAAGTATAACTTTTTTTTCTGGAAACTAATAGTAAAGCCAGCAACAAGGAAATGGCACATAGACAATTACAAACCCACTCACCAGCCATCAGCAAACAGCAGGTGCAAACACCGACACTTCTAATCCATCAGTGAAGCAGGGTGACCAGTATTAACTTCAAGATGATTGTAATGTCAGCACATTTGAAGGTCATTTCACTGTTGCCAAGTGGGAAGGATGAGCTGAGTGAACTTGAGATGCAGCAGAATAAGAGAAATACCACCCTGGACTTATTTTTCCAGATGGTGTGGTACCGTATGGCCTTGTGACTTTGCTGAATTTATCCCTTTGAACCTCATTTTCCTAACCTGTAGAAAAACCAACCTGTTGCCGTGGAGTCAATTCCAACTCACAGTGACCCTAAAGGACAGAGTAGAACTGCCCCATAGGGTTTCCTAGGGGCACCTGGTAGATTTGAACTGCCGACCTTTTGGTTAGCAGCTGTAACTCTTAACCACTACGCCACCAGAGTTTCCTAACCTGTATCCTGGGAACTAAAATAACCATTCTGTCTATATTGCAATGTTGTCATGAAGATAAAATGAGTTAATAAATGTGAGTCTTGAAATTAAAGCTTCTTGTGCTGTAACCACTATATAAATGCATGGTACCTTGATCTATTGACTGAGGTATTAGCACCCAACTACTGAGCCTGGAAGGAGCCCTGGCGGTGGTTCGAAACCACCAGTTGTGGCTCTGTGGGAGAAATATGTGGCAGTTTGCTTTCACAGAGATTTACAGCCTCGGAAACCCTACGGGGTTACTATGAGTTGGAAGTAGCATTGGGACTGAACTTGGTGTCAGCTGTGCCCTTGAATTTGTGTGTGTATTTATATTGCGTATCACTATGTGCGAAGCAGGGTGTCTTCACATTTGAATTAAGAAAAGTCACTCAGCTCTAAGTTACTGCTTTGCCACAGTGGTTTCTAGGACAGAGGTGCTGCCATGCTTTTTGTATCACAAGCCCCTCCCCAGGTGATGATGGCAGCTTTATCGTGGGCTGGTATATGGACATGTTGGATGAGGTAGTAGAGCTTAGCAGTTACAGGGTAGGTCTTTAGGTTGTGACAAACCTGGGCTGTTCCTGAACACTGCACTTAACTTGTTTAAAGGCCTCAAGCATTTCACCTTAGGCTAGACAGTTAACCCAATACTGGATGCTGCTTCCCAGGATTCCTGGGAGGATAAAACATAAAGAGCCTGTGAGTGTCAGTCATTGTGATCTGTGGTGGTATTGGTGCTGAGAAGAGGGCACCGGGCCAATCATCCAGCTACCGGTCTTGATTTTATCCCTCAGGATGTAAGCAGTTAGGTTGACAAGAAACACTTTCAGCCCAGCCTGTAATTTCTCAGGTAACATTTCTTCAGCTAAGGTGCTGAGCTGCCTTGAAGGAAGTTTTGAGAGCGCTCTTTCATTCCGGGAACTCCTACAGGAGACATTTCGTAGCTGTAGCTGTATCTTTGAAAAGCTGTAGGCATTTGGCTTCTCAGACGGAAGTGAACTGCCATCTGTTGGTCCTGTTGGCATTTGCACAAGAAAGAGTTGTAACTCTTCCTTTTGATGACTTATGGCTGGTGCCTTTTTTTTTCCTTCTATTTTTGGGAAGGTCTCTGAGGGAAGCCCCTTCCTGTATAGGCCACCTTGATTGGTGCTGGATGGTTGTTCTCCGGTCAGCTGATAATGTCCCAATGGCTTTTGCAGTTCAACGTTGAATGACTCAGTGACATCTGTGTCAGGCATTTATTTTTAGGATGCTTTGCCCCACAGATACATTTCTGAGATGTGTCTCTTCCATCTGTCTATCTGGCTCTGTGCTTCTGTTTAAGTGACACATAAAGCCCTGTACCCAGTCCTTTATGTCTAAACCCTTCCATAGCCTTTCTCCTCCTCACTCCATTAAAACAGCCACACGGAGCTATGGGAATGACATTTTACACACATTGTGAAATGGGTTCCGTATGGCTGTGGCTTTAATATTATAAAGATCTGCCAAAATAGACCGGTAGAAAGGATATGTGTATATATATGTATGCATATATACACGCACGTATACAGATAGATATACATTTAAATACACATATTCATCACAAATACACAAGTGGATGTATTTTACATATCATATTTTGTACTCTCAATATAATAGTAATGTGTTTAAAAAGGCACATAAAATATATATACATATACATTCATACAGAAGTAATAATGGGGACGTGTATTATGCATACATATGTTTTCTACCATTAGGTAAGCTTACGTTCTTCTTTAGATTTTCTGTTGGGTTTTCTGGGCCCCAGTTGCCCAGGGCACGAGCATGTTGGTGAGCAGAAAGGGATCGCTGGGCCACCGCCCGTGTTGCCGCCTCAGTGACGGCTGTCGGTGCTGAGTTCTTTGCTTGCCATCAGGCATGTTCAGCGTGAATTATGATCGTGGGAAACCCCACTTAAGGGAACTTTAAAGATTCAAACTGTGTGGATTCAGTTTCATCTGCAATTAACCAGGCTGGCTTAAGACTGGGTGTGTTCCTATTTTTTTTCCTCTTTCTTTTTTTTTCATGTATATGCTTTGTCACTAAACTATCGATGTATTAAATACTGAAATGCATGTGGACAGACACATTTGCGCACACACAAAATACTCAATAGCACTGAGTTCGCTCCCCATGTCTTATCAGGCATTTCATCTGTCAGCCCAAAGAATAAAGACCTTCGGTGAATACAATTCCAATCATGTAATCCTGTTAGTCTGAACTGAGCTTCGATAGCACTTGATGGACCCCGGAAGAACTAGCTTACTGCATGAAAACAAATAACACTATTCTGTTTTTATCTACACTTGGGTACTTGTTGACATACTATTAAATTGTTTTAATAGGGCCTACTTCAAAAGGTATATATCTTGGTAGTTAAAAGCCACTTTATATCCAAAATATTGCTCTCATAGGAAAATTGTAATTACAACGTTCAGACTACATAGCCAAACTATGTTGCCTTGTCTTGTCTTTGGAAAATCCATATGCAGCTAAAATCATATCTGTCATTGAATCAGCAGGAATGAGGGGGAAAAAAAAAAAAAACCATCACCCGAGGATTTAGAGGAATATGGAGGGTGTAGGTTACGGCACAATTAATCACAGTTCTGGTTGATTATTTTTGGTCACAGCCGCAATCTGGGAGAAATCTAAATGCCAACCTTTTTCAGCCTCTGAAAATCCTTTTCCTTCATGAAATTTGTTTACCACAGCTTTCTCTCAGAGAAGATGGTTGGCATGATGCATTTTTCAGCTAGTGCATACTTTGGCAAAGGGGACATGTTTACCTAGTGAATGCATAAATCCTGTCCTAGGCACAGAAGCAGTCATTTGCTTTTGCTCACATCCTGAAGTTTGACTCCCTGGCTGCTTTTGTCATCGTATCCTACAAAGCCAATGCATGGTCCTAAGTATGAATATGGATCAGTATACAGTCAGCCCACGGGACTTAGAGTGAAATACAGTGACTCAGAATCACACAGCACACATTTCCAGCTTAGCTCTGACCACTTTCTTCTTTTCTACTCTACAAAATCCTGAAAATACCATCGGGAGCTTTTCTTTTTCCCCTAAATGATTCAACTCATGTTCCTTCTTCAGAAGTATCTTTTCCTTATTTTAAAATAGAAATACTTATAAATATGTTGGGTCAGTTCTCACATCTAGGTGGGCACTATGACCTTGAACATCATTCTTCACCCTGCCTGGCATACAACCTACACCCATTCTGCCAGCAGCTGGGAGCCAATTCCCAAGTAAGTTAATCTATGTAAAGAGCAGCCTGGGGAAGCAGGCTGGAGAGTGGGCTGGCCAGGACCAGCTGCGGAGGGCTTTATGTCTCCAGAAGCAGAGGGGCAATAAAAATGAGGGAAACCCTCAGTGAGGTGGATTGACACAATAGCCACAACAACGGTCTCAAATGCACCAAGATCAGAAGATGGGGCAGCGTTCCGTTCTGTGATACGTAAGGTCACCATGGGGCAGCGTTCCGTTCCGTGATACGTAAGGTCACCATGGGGCAACGTTCCGTTATACGTAAGGTCACCACGATTTGGCGTCGACTCCATGGCAACTAACAAAAACAAGATGTCTGATAAAATACACATGGCAACATATGTTTACACTGGTGCTCTCAGAGATGGAGAGTGTTCCCTCGAGTTGGTGATTGGTGCAGGGATTACAGCAACAGTCAAAGAGTAAATGAGATGAGGAAGAAGAAGGGGAACGGGAAGGTGCTCCTTATCTACACCTTAATGCTCATGACCTACAACCTGACTGTTTCCTTAAACATGTTCCCAGTAAGGGACTAAAGCATCACATATTTTGGGCAAGTTTTCTTTTCCCTTCTTCTTTGGATTATCAAAGCTGCCAGCAATGAAACAAATTTGGAACCCAATCAGTTCGCAGATACAATCCCAGTGGCCACACGCTTACTTCACTGTGGACAATCTGATATCAACATCTACAAGAGAGCAGATGCTATTTGTTGTCTTGGAAACAGATGTGTTTGCCCTCCTAGACACACAGATCAGCATGTTCCATCCTAGAGAAATGTCCAATATGCTAATTTTAGTCCCTGACCTAACGTAAGTTTCGTTTGGTCCGTGAGGCTAAATTAGGCCTCCAAAAGAAAACACCTCCAGTTGATGGAGCAGGACAGGTTTACCAGTCCACTCCAGTCATTTCCATGACCCACGAGTACCAACTACTGAATGTGCAAAAAAAGTCCTCCTTACTGTAAGTAAGAAGAAAGCTAGAATTAATTCAGTCAAAGTGTATAGTTGGAAAAAAAAACATGTAGTCGAAGCAATCCAATTTAGTCATAATTAAACAGGTTTAAGTAAATGAATATGGCATTATCCATGACACAATGACTTAATGCTGACTGTGTGACTGTGTATGCACTTAACATCTGCATGCTATTTTTACTCATTTATCAACCCGTACGTTGAGTGCCCACAATCAGCCAGAAACTGATGCATTTTTTAAAAGTACATAATATTTGAAGGACTAAATATTAAGTAGGGAAATAAACCATGGTGCAAATATTATGAACTTTTAGTTTTTTTAAAACTATTTCACAGAAAATAAAAAAGAACGTCTGGAACAAGGCTGAGTGGTCTAGGCAAGGGGGGATTAACTGGCTGTCCTCAAAGGCATGCCTTAAGACCTTGCTACTCCAAGTGTGTATTCACAGACCTGCAGCATCAGCATCCCCGGGAGTCGGGTAAGAATGCAGCCTCAGGTTTCACCTTAGACACTGAACCAGAATCTGCATTTTACTAAGACTTCTAGGTGCTTATCAAGTACATTTAAGTTTGAGAAGCATGCTGTACCGTGCCACACACTGTGGCTGGATTATATAATTGCAGTTTACAGCTAAGCCTTGCCCCTTCCTCTTTCAAACCTGTATCAGAAGCTTTGTGCAGGAACTGAGAGGCTGCACTGTGCAAGAAAGACACAGTTTCCTCTATTTGCCAGACCTTCCAATGCCATGAAAATGCAGGCCCTGGATACGTTTTGTAGCCGTGATAGCCAAGTACATTTGCAGTAATTATCTCAAAATATGTTCTCCCTCAGAGAAGCAGAGGGCACATCTGCAAAGCAACAGGTTTAAGCCTCTGAACTTAGTGCACGCGGTGTATCCATCACAAACTGTCTCGTCAACACGAATGTGGTGACCTCAGAAAAAGACACCTCAGGTATATGACATGAGAGACTTAACCAACTCAAACCTCCTTGTCCTCGTGCACCTGGTGAATCCTTCCTGGTAGTTGGACCATGGGGTAATACGTGAAGGTTTGAGGTAAATATGGTATTTCTTGCCTAGAAGACTCAACATAGGAGAGTGGGGAAGAATGGTGACTCTAGACCCAGCCCAACTGGGCCCCAGTCTTGGCTCTACCACTTAGTAGCTGTGTATATTTTCACTACAATAAAAAATAAATAAACTTTCTGTTGTCTTAGAGCAACTCCTGAAAACCTGCCTGGGGGCATGCTGTGTCTGTCTTTACCTCTATCTTGGTCTCTCCCTCTCTTTGCCATTTCCAGAATGGGTTTCATAATTCCTGCCTACCCATTTAAACTATCCATGACACCATGAGTTTCCTCATAGATGGGAAAATAATGGCAAGCAGGCTTATAAGATTGTTGTGAGGGTTCTAGGCCTGGCACATAATAAGTGGTTATTGAATACAAACTAGGAGTCCCTGGGTGATGCAAATGGTTAAGCACTGGGCTACTATCCAAAAGGTTGGCAGTTCAAACCCACCTAAAGGCACCTCAGAAGTAAGGCCTGACAATCTGCTTCCAAAAGGTCACAGCCTTGAAAACCCTATGGAACAGTTCTACTCTGCACACATGGGGTGTCTGTGAGTCAGAATCCATTAGATGGCAAGCAACAACGATAACAAGTATGAACCACTGTTTTTATAAAAGTAAAGGATAGACTTCTGTTCTTGGTGAAGAGTGTGTATAAAGCTACAGAACAAGGGTCTACCTATAGCTCTGACTCCATCCCTGTCCATCGCCATCCCTACCCCTAGCTTCACCTCCATCTCTATCCCTCCATCTCTTTCTGCTTCCATCTGCATCTCCATCTCTAACTCTACCTCTCATATATCTAGTTACTCCACCAATTTCCAAAACATTACTTGGGGTGGTTCACAGTAAAAGCACAGAATGAACCCATGCATCGCCCAGTCCCCTGCCTTACTGCTTTGCCCTTACTGTACTTGGGATGGCCTCTTCGGCTCCATCTGCCCTGCAGTCATGGTCCACTCTCCTTCCTATAACTTCTCCTTTATTCTCTTTACAATAAGCCCCCGGCTGTACCCCTCCAGGCCTTCTTGATGCCTCGAGACACCTCTTGGGTTGCTGCCTTGCTTTTCTCTAGGTGTGTTAACGGCTCATCTCTCCCACTGTACGGGAGAAACATTTGAGGGCAAGGCCTATGGCTTTGGGTGATGGTAAAGCTGCACACCCTGCAGTATTCACAGTGGGTGCTCAATAGGTATGTACTCTGTGTGTGTGTGTGTGTGTGTGTGTGTGTCTATCTCTGTTTCTAGTACATGGTACAGGAGAAAAAGCATTGTGTTCTGAGTCAAAAAGTCACAGTGTACCCTGAATGAATTCACCTAGATATTTCAGCTTTGTACCTCAGTTACTCATCTATACAAGAAGAGGGTTGAGCTAGTGATCCCCAAGTTCCTTTCCAGTTAGTACTGCTCTATTTCTGTAAGCATCCACAATTAGTACCTGTAACAGCACTGGGTGCTTTAGAACCCACTTTAATAGGCATATAACATAGCTGTGCATTGAATGATAATATCCATCAATTTGTCTGTAAATTATAGGACTATCTGATCCTGCAATTGTCACCACGTTAGGTAGGCTGGCTCCCCCAAGAAGGCTGGGGAAACAGATCGTGGCTGATTCAGCAAACGTTTACTTCATAGCTGCCATGTGCCAGACACTGTGCTGAGTCCTGGCGACATAGCTCTCATATCTAGAGGGAGAGGCAGACAAATAGACAAACCAACAGCTGAAGCCCATGGTGATCTGTTCTGCAACAGAGGCACACACAGAGGGCTACTGGACCCAGTGAAAAAGCAGTTGTGATGGAGTTGATTTTGGCTCATGGCAACTCCATCTGTGTCAGAGTAGAACTGTACTTCACAGGATTTCCAATGGCTGATTTTTCAGAAGTACATCATCAAGCCTTTCTTCTGAGGTACCTCTTGGTGGACTTGAATTTCCAACCTTTTGGTTAGCAGCTGAATGCATTAACCATTTGCAATGCCAAGGGACTCCACTGGACCCAGTCAAATCCATTGCCATCAAGTTGATTCCAACTTACAGCAACCCTGTAGGACAGAGTAGACCTGCCCCATAGGGTTTCCAAGGAGTGGATGGTGGATTTGAACTTGGACTCAGCCGGGGTGTGTAACTGTGGTCTGTTTCAGATGAGTTTCCTAGAGTGAACAGTACAGCAGTCGGCAGGATTGGGGGGCACAGTGCTTCACCACAGAGGGAATGGTGGGTCCAAGGCATGAAAGCTGGAGAACCTAAAAGCAGTTCCATGTGGCTGAAGGGCAAGATGGTGGAAGGATCAGGGAGCAATGTGTAAAGGCTCCGTGTGTCCTGCCAACGCGGGACGCCTGGCTAAGGAATGGAGCTTATTTGGGACTAGCCAGAGGAATTCCCTCTTTTGCAAAGATGAAGCCACAGTTCCCTGAACTCCTGGCCAACTGCTTTTTGGAAGTGCCCAGCCAGCCAAGATGCAGATCCCTCTAACCTTCCCCAGGTACTTTCATAACCATGAGGCAGGAATTATGAAACCTATTCTGGAAATGGCAAAGAGATGGAGAGACCGAGATAGAGGTAAAGACAGACACAGCGTGCCCCCTAGGCAGGTTTTCAGGAGTTGCTCTAGAACAACAGAAAGTTTTTTTTTTAATTGTAGTGAAAATATACATAACAAAATAAAGCCATCTCAATTTCTCCATGTACGATTCAGTAACATTGATAACATTCTTCAAGTTGTCCAACCATTCTTACTATCCTTTTCCAAATCATTCCACCACTATTAACATAAAAGCAAAAAGTCCTCCTTCCTCCTTCCCCCATCCATGGTAACCACTAATAGTCTTCAGTTTCTACATATTCGCTTATTTCATGTAAGTGAGCGTATACAATATTTGTCCTTTTACTACTGACTTATTTCTCTCAATATGACATTTTCAAGGTTCAGCCATGTTGTGGCATGCATCAGGAGGTCATTTCTCTTCATGGCTGAATAGTATTCCATTGTGTGCCCATACACATTTTGTTTATCCATTCATCTGTTGATGGGCATTTCCATTGTTTCCACCTTTTGGCTATTGTGAAAAGTGCTGCAGTGAACATTGGTGCACAGGGTTCTGTTTGCATTCCTGTCTTCATTTCTTTTTGGTATATACCTAGAATTAGGATTTCTGGGTCATAGGGTAATTCTATGTTCAACATTTTAAGGAACCAACAGAAAGTTTCTGGAAATAATAGACTGATATATTTGTTTCTTAAAAGACAGGCCAGAGGCAGAGTCAAGATGGTGGAATAGACAGACGCTTCCAGTGAGCCCTCTTTACAACAAAGACCTGAAAAAACAAGTGAAACGAGTATATTTATGACAAGCTAGGAGCCCTGAGCATCAAAGGCTAGCTTAGAAAATGAACTGAGGGGCAGAGGGAGGAAGAGACGGTTCAGAAGTGGAGAGGAGTTACCGGACCTGAATGGCAGGGAGCACTACAGTAAGCAAACATAAAATAAACCAATACAATAACTTATAGATGGCTCAGAGACAACAGTCAATATTGAGTCACATAAAGACACAGACCATGATCACCCCAACAAGCTCTCAAAACAAAGAATCCAGGGACCTTCTAGATGAAAGTGCCTTCCTGGAATTACCAGAGGCAGGATACAAAAGATTAATATACAGAACCCTTCAAGACATCAGGAAGGAAATAAGGCAATACTCAGAACAAGCCAAGGAACACATAGATAAAGCAATTGAAGAAATTAAAAAGATTTTTCAGGAACATAATGAAAAATTTAATAAGCTGGAAAAATCCATAGACAGACAGCAGTCAGAAATTCAGAATATTAACAATAAAATTTCAGAAGTATACAATTCAATAGAAAGTCAGAGGAGCAGAATTGAGCAAGTGAAAGGCAGAATTTCTGAACTTGAAGATAAAGAACTTGGCACTAATATATTTGAAGAAAAAATAGATGAAAGAATTTAAAAATTGAGGAAACCTTAAGAATCATGTGGGACTCTATCAAGAGAAATAACCTATGAGCGATTGGAGTACCAGATCAGGGAGGGATAACAGAAAATACAGAGAGAATTGTTGAAGATTTGTTGGCAGAAAACTTCCCTGATATCGTGAAAGAAGAGAAGATATCTATCCAAGATGCTCATCAAACTCCACATAATGTAGATGTTAAAAAAGAAAGTCACCAAGACATACTATCATCAAACTTGCCAAAACCAAAGATAAAAAGAGAATTTTAAGAGCAGCTAGGATAAACGAAAAGTCACCTACAAAGGAGAGCCAATAAGAATAAGCTTGGACTACTTGGCAGAAACTATGCAGGCAAGAAGGCAATGGGATGACTTATTTAAAAAACTGAAGGAAAAAAATTCACCAGCCAAGAATCATATATCCAGCAACACTGTCTCTCAAATATGAAGGTAAAATTAGGATGTTTCCAGATAAACAGAAGTTTAGGGAATTTGTAAAAACCAAACCAAAACTACAAGAAATACTAAAGGGAGTTCTTTGGTTAGAAAATCAATAATATCAGGTATCAGCCCAAGACTAGAACACTGGGCAGTGCAATCAGAAGTCAACCCAGACAGGGAAATAAAAAAAAAAAAAAAAAAAGCAATGGACACAAAAACAGAGAGAGGAGGGAGAGAGCAGGCTGTCTCATTAGGGAGAGAGTAATTGGGAGTATGTAGAAGATGTATATAAGTTTTTATGTGAGAAACTGACTTGATTTCTAAATTTTCACTTAAAGCACAATAAAAATTATTTAAAAAAAAAAAAAAAGAGCAGCCTTACTGGTCTGACAAAGACTGGAGAAACCCGAGAGTATGGCCCTGGAGTAATGAAGTCACCCCTGAGGCTCACCCAAAGATTAGACAGACCCATAAAACAAAACACGACTAAATGGGCACAGCAGCTCAGGGACAAGGACTAGAAGGCAGGAAGGGATAGGAAAGCTGGTGACTGGGAACCCAAGGCTGAGAAGGGGAGAGTGTTGACACGTTGTGTCATGTGGTTGACAACCAATGTCAAAAAACAATATGTGTATTGATTGTTTATGAGAAATTAGTTTGCTCTGTACACCTTCATCTAAAGTACAATAAAAAATTGTTTAAAAAAATATAAATCTCCCTACTCTGAAAAAAAAGCAAGATTAAAAAAAAAAGCTCAAAATAGGGAAACAGCGATGTTATTATGTAAAAGAAGACAACATTAAAACAATAAAGAGGGACTAAGAAATATAACCATAGATCTTCCATATGGAGAGGAAGATGTGGTGATACAAAGAAATAAAAGTTAGGTTTAAATTTAGAAAAATAGGGGTAAATAAAAAGGTAACCACAAGGGAAACAAACTATCCTACTCATCAAAATGAAATACAAGAAAAAAAATACAGACCCAGCAGAAACAAAATCAACAGCAACGAATATGAGGAAAAGACCACATATAAAGATAATCTACTCAGCACATAAAATTAAGTGGGAAAAGGAAACTGTCAACAACACAGAAAAAAAGACATCAAAATGGTAGCACTAAATTCATACCTATCCATAATTACGCTGAATGTAAACGGACTAAATGCACCAATAAAGAGAAAGAGAGTAGCAGAATGGATTAAAAAACACAATCTGTCTATATGCTGCCTACAAGACACAAACCTTAGACTTAGAGACACAAACCAACTAAAACTCAAAGGATGGAAAAACATATTTCAAGCAAACAACAATAAAAAAAAACCCAGGGGTTGCAATATTAATTTCTGACAAAATAGACTTTAAAGTTAAATCCATCATAAAGGATAAGGAAGGACACTATATAATGATTAAAGGGACAATATACCAAGAAGACATAACTGTATTAAATATTTATGCACCCAGCAACAGGGCTGCAAGATACATAAAGCGAACTCTAACAGCATTGAAAACTGAGATAGACAGCTCCACAATAACAGTAGGAGACTTCAACACACCACTTTTGGTGAAGGACAGGACATCCAAAAAGAAGCTCAATAAAGACACAGAAGATCTAATTGCCACAATCAAACAACTTGACCTCATAGACATATACAGGACACTCCACCCAACAGCAACCAAGTATACTTTCTTTTCTAGAGCACATGGAACATTCCCTAGAATAGACCACATATTAGGTCATAAAGCAAGCCTTAGCAGAATCCAAAACATTGAATATTACAAAGCATCTTCTCTGACCAAAAGGCCATAAAAGTAGAAATCAATAACAGAAAAAGCAGGGAAAAGAAATCAAACACTTGGAAACTGAACAATACCCTGCTCAAAAAAGACTGGGTTATAGAAGACATTAAGGATGGAACAAAGAAATTCATAGAATCCAGTGAGAATGAAAACACTTCATATCAGAACCTTTAGGACACAGTGAAAGCAGTGCTCAGAGGTCAATTTATATCAATAAATGCACACATACAAAAAGAAGAAAGGGCCCAAATCAAATAATTATCCCTACAACTTGAACAAATAGAAAGAGAGCAACAAAAGAAACCCTCAGCACCAGAAGAAAACAAATTATAAAAATTAGAGCAGAACTAAATGAAATAGAAAACAGAAAAACAATTGAAAGAATTAACAAGACCAAAAGCTGGTTCTTTGAAAAAATCAACAAGATTGATAAACCACTGGCAAAAGTGACAAAAGAAAAACAAGAGAGGAAACAAATAACCCCAAAAAGAAATAACATGGGTGATATTACAACAGACCCAACCGAAATTAAAAGAATCAAATCAGATTACTATGAAAAATTGTACTCTAACAAATTTGAAAACCTAGAAGAAATGGATGATTTCCTAGAAACACACTACCTACCTAAACTAACACAAACACAGGTAGAACCACTAAATAGACCCACAACAAAAGAAGACATTGAAAAGGTAATCAAACAACTCCCAACAAAAAAAAGCCCTGGTCCAGATGGCTTCAACGCAGAGTTCTACCAAACTTTCAGAGAAGAGTTAACACCACTACTACTAAAAGTATTTCAGAGCATAGAAAAGAATGGAATACTCCCAAACTCATTCTATGAAGCTACCATATCCCTGATACCAAAACCAGGTAAAGACACCACAAGAAAAGAAAATTACAGACCTATAGCGCTCATGAACTTAGATGCAAAATCCTCAACAAAATTCTAGCCAATAGAATTCAACAACATATCAAAGCAGTAATTCACCATGACCAAAAGGGATTCATGCCAGGTATGCAGAGATGGTTCAACATTAGAAAAACAATTAATGTAATCCATCACATAAATAAAACAAAAGACAAGAATCACATGATTTTATCAATTGACGTAGAAAAGGCATTTGACAAAGTTCAACACCCATTCATGATAAAAACTCTCAGCAAAATAGGAATAGAAGGAAAATTCCTCAGCATAATAAAGGGCATTTATACAAAGCCAACAGCCAACATTACCCTAAATGGAGAGAGCCTGAAACATTACCATGGAGATCAGGAACCAGACAAGGATGCCCTTTATCACCACTCTTATTCAGCATTGTGCTGGAAGTCCTAGCCAGAGCAATTAGGCTAGATAAAGAAATAAAGGGCATCCAGATTGGCAAGGAAGAAGTAAAATTGTCTCTATTTGCAGATGACATGATCTTATACACAGGAAACCCTAAGGAACCTCAAGAAAACTACTGAAACTAATAGAGGAGTTTAGCAGAATTTCAAGATACAAGATAAACATACAAAAATCAGCTGGATTCCACTACACCAACAAAAAGAACATCAAAGAGGAAATCACCAAATCAATACCATTTACAGTAGCCCCCAAGAAGACAAAATACTTAGAAATAAATCTTACCAGAGATGTAAAAGACTTATACAAGGAAAACTACAATACACTTCTGCAAGAAACCAAAAGAGGCCTACATAAGTGGAAAAACATACCTTGCTCATGGATAGGAAGACTCAACATTGTCTTCCTATAAATGTCTATTCTACCAAAAGAGATCTATACATTTTATGAAATTCTGATCAAAATTCCAAAGACATTCTTTAATGAGATGGGGAAACAAATCACCAACTTCTTATGGAAGGGAAAGAAGCCCCGGATAAGTAAAGCATTACTGAAAAAGAAGAACAAAGTGGGAGGCCTCACTCTACCTGATTTTAGAACCTATTATCCTGCCACAGTAGTCAAAATAGGCTGCTACTGGTACAACAACAGATACATAGGCCAGTGGAACAGAATTGAGAATCCAGACATAAATCCTTCCACATAAGAGCAGTTGATGTTTGACAAAGGCCCCAAAACAGTTAAATGGGGAAAAGACAGTCTTTTTTTAACAAATGGTGCTGGCATAACTGGATATCCATCTGCAAAAAAATGAAACAAGGCCCCTATCTCACTCCATGCACAAAAATGAGCTCAAAATGGATCAAAGACCTAAATATAAAATCTAAAACAATAAAGATCATGGAAGAAAAAGTAGGGACAACATTAGGAGCCCTAAGACATGGCATAAACAGTATACAAAACATTATAAAGAATGTAGAAGAAAAACTAGATAACTGGGAGCTCCTAAAAATCAAACACCTATGCTCATCCAAAGACTTCACCAAAAGGGTAAAAAGATTACCTACAGACTGGGAAAAAGTTTTTAGCTATGATATTTCTGACCAGCACCTGATCTCTAAAATCTACATTATACTGCAAAAACTGAACTGCAAAAAGAAATAACCCAATTAAAAAATGGGCAAAAGATATGAATAGACACTTCACTAAAGAAGGCATTCAGGTAGCTAACAGATACATGAAGAAACGCTCAGGGTCATTAGCCATTAGAGAAATGCGAATCAAAACTATAATGAGATTTCATCTCACTCCAATGAGGCTGGCATTAATCCAAAAAACACAGAACAGTAAATGTTGGAGAGGCTGTGGAGAGATTGGAACACTTATACACTGCTGGTGGGGATGTAAAATGGTTCAACCACTTTGGAAATCAATTTGGCACTTCTTTAAAAAGCTAGAAATAGAATTACCATAGGATCCAGCAATCCCACTCCTTGGAATATATCCTAGAGAAATAAGAGCCTTTACACAAACAGATATATGCACACCCATGTTCACTGAAGCACTGTTTACAATAGGAAAAAGATGGAAGCAACCAAGGTGCCCATCAACGGATGAATGGATAAATAAACTATGGTATATTCACACAATGCAATACCATGCAGCGATAAAGCACAGTGATGAATCTGTGAAAAATTTCATAACATGGAGGAACCTGGAAGGCATTGTGCTGAGTGAAATTAGTCAGTTGCAAAAGGACAGATATTGTACATGACCACTATTATAAGTACTCAAGAAATAGTTCAAACAGAGAAGAAAATATTCTTTGATGGTTACGAGAGGGGGGAGGGAGGGAGAGTGGGAGAGGCGTATTCAATAATTACATAGTAGATAAGAACTACTTTAGATGATGGGAAATATAACACACAATACAGGCAAGGTCAGCACAACTGGACTAAACCAAAAGCAAAGAAGTTTCAGGAATGAACTGAATGCTTTGAAGGCCAGCATAGCAAGGGCGGGTATTTGGGGACCATGGTTCAGGGGACACCTAGGTCAATTGGCATAATAAAATTTACTAAGAAAACATTCTGCACCCCCTGTTGGAGAGAGGCATCTGGGGTCTTAAACACTAGTGAGCAGACATCTAAGATGCAACAATTGGTCTCAACCCACCTGGATCAAAGGAGAATGAAGAACACCAAGGACACAAGGTAATTATGAGTCCAAGAGACAGAAAGGGCCACATAAATCAAAGAGTACATCAGCCTGAGACCAGAAGAGCTGGATGGTGCCCAGCTACAATGGATGACTGCCCTGACAGGGAACTCAACAGAGAACCCCTGAGGGAGCAGGAGAGCAGTGGGATAGAGACCCCAAATTCTCATAAAAAGACCAGACTTAATGGTCCAACTGAGACTAGAAGGACCCTGGTGGTCATGGCCCCCAGACATTTTATTGGCCCAGGACAGGAACCATTCCCAAAGCTAACTCTTCGGACAGGGTTTGGACTGGACAATAGTTTGGAGAGGGATGCTGGTGAGGAGTGAGCTTCTTGGATCAGGTGGACACTTCAGACTATGCTGGAATCTCCTCCCTGGAGGGGAGATGAGAGGTTAGAGGGGGTTAGAAGCTTGCGAAATGGACACGAAAAGAGAGAGTGGAGGGAGGGAGTGGGTTGTCTCATTAGAGGGAGAGCAATTGGGAATATGTAGCAAGGTGTATGTAATTTTTTGTGTGAGAGACTGACTTGATTTGTAAACTTTCACTTAAAACACAATAAAAATTAAATAAAAATTTATATATATTCACACACATGCAAAAAAGACAGGCCAAATTCTTTATATAGTCTCTTCCTGAGACATCTCACTTCATCCATATGTAGGACTTTCCCTGCAGATGGAGTGATGACTCGTAGTGAGAATCTTGCCTCGGCACCACTGCTCCCACACGAGGAACTATCACTGGTGTCCAATATCTCCTGAAAGAACAACTACAAGTGCTTTTCATTTGTGGAAAACATCTGGTCGGTGGTGGGTTGTCCTTTAAAGGGATTTGCTCTCAGCCTTTGAATGAGCCTTAGTGTGGGTGTAGTTTCAAAACCCCAGCAGAACGGTGCCTGGTGTGAGCAGTCAGTGTTCCCTTGGCTGGGAGAGTAGGCCAGGCTCCAGGGACCATGGTTTGCGGATGTGAGGGAGGACACCACAGACAGGCAGGCGACTAGAGAGGAGAGCAGCAGAAGGGGGTTGCAGCTGAAGGCCAGCCTCTTCCTGAGACCAAGTCCTGCACCTTCAGGCTCAGAGGGTTGGTCATTTGCAGCTGAGAGCAACCAGCCAGCAAACCTGACTCACCTGCTGCTGGAACAGTTGAGTTGAGGCAGCTGGTGTTTTAAAGACATTTGGGGGGGATCTTTTTTCTGGTTTAGAGGGAAACCCTGGTGGCATAGTGGTTAAGTGCTACAGCTGCTAACCCGAGGGTCAGCAGTTCAAATCCTCCAAGCGCTCCTTGGAAACTCTACAGGGCAGTTCCACTCTGTCCTATAGGGTCGCTATGAGTCGGAATCGACTCGACAGTACTGGGTTTGGTTTGGTTTTTTTGGTTTGGTTTAGAGAAGAGTGAGAAATGGGGGGGGGGAGGGGAGCAGAGAAGAAAGCATCTCTTTGGTGTCATGCGCCAACCCAAATTAACTACTAATGAAAGCAGATTGTATTTAGCAGATTTTAATATAAATTAGGTTAATGCTGACACATTTGGAATAGTACACTGCAAAATCAGTCTGTAATAACAAGCTAACAGATGTTGGCATTTTTATTATTAATAATACATTTCATTATCATCTGATTATTGTCAAACATTGCTTGACAGGAAAAAATTGTATAAATGATTCATACACATTTGTTACATTGTTGAGGGGTGGTGGTGTCTGTTTTATTAACACACTGACTTGAGTACTCTGATAATTATTTTAAAAACATCGAGTTTAATCAAGGCTACTGAGGCATATACACTGTGTTACAACAATCCCAACTTAACTGCGCTTGTCACTGGTGGATCTCCAAGATGTTCTCCTGCCGACTTTTCTTACTCACCCTGCGTCCCTAGTGCAAGATGTACACGTGGTAGGCTCAGGCTCTCAGCATCATTGTGGGAAAGGATCTCAGAGAGGAACTGTTAGGAACCTTCTGTTCTAGAGCTCGGGGGGACTGAGAAATGAACTTTGCCTTACAGAAGCAAAATGAAATTAAGAAATGAGCAGCACAGATAGCCAGCCACCAGACTAACAAAATTTAAAATAAGGTGTTTTCACCTCACATTCTTGGTCAAACCTGCTAATGTAATATATGTTGTTGCTGTTAACTGCTGTTGAGTCGGCCCCCAACTCGTGGCAACCCCTGCACAACAGAACAAAATACCGCCGGGTCCTGCATCATATCCACGATCGACTGCAGATCAGGCCTTACGACTCATAGGTTTTCATTGGCTGATTTTTGGAAGTAGGTCACCAAGCCTTTCTTCTTAGTCCGGAAGCTCTGCTTGAAGCCTGTTCAGCATCACAGCAACATGCAAGCCTTGTCTGGCAGCTGGGTGGTGGCTGCACATGAGGGGCACCGGCCGGGAATCAAACCTGTGTCCCCCGCGTGGAAGGCGAGAGAATTCTACCACTGAACCACTTCTACCTTCCTATACAAGTATATACCTACACAACATATACAAGATAATCCATGGTATAATTTCTGCTCAGATATTATTAAAGTTACAGTTTGAGGAATACTTTAGACAGTTCAGGCACCATAAAGAAGCTCGTGACTTATGTGTTGTCTGAGGCGTAACTGAGGCAAGTGGTTTTTAAATTAATGTGTTGGAGTGTGGATAATTGACGAAGATTCCAAGGGTATGCGGAAGCATCAGATGTTCCCTCCATGAAGATTTGGTAATGAATTGGAGATACTTAGCAGAAAGGACGGCTTGTATCAGGGAAGTGGGAAACTATTTACATGGTTTGAGCAATACTAAAAGCCTCTCTGAAAACATTTACCCTCAAAAGCTTATCAGAGCATCACACCTGTTTACTACCTGGTTTGTGATTCCCAACATGAAAGTTATTTCCCCTGGAAGACTGGTAAGATGCTGGCGACAGAAGAATAATGTGAAAGCTCTCCCATTTACTGATGATAGAGGAGGGCCCATAGGTTCTCTCCCTACACTGGGGAAAAAGTATGCCTCCAGCAGCCAGTGACTTACCTTGGGAGCACCAACCTGATGGGCATGGTCAGGTAGAGGGCGGGCCAGCCAAGGGCTGTCCATGGTTCCCAACCCACAGAGCTGATGGGTACACACAGAATTCAACAAGTTCCAAAATCTTCCATTTACCATAACCGCTCTCAGTAAGAGTACTATTTGGGGTTGAAAGGAGTATTTCATGAGCTACTGGGAGTATAAGGGGAGGTCTCCTGGAGCATGCTCCGGTAACAATAGGGGGGTTAGCTACGCTGGCTTTGGATAGGGTGTGTTCAGATCAAAGCAGATTTGTAATTTTGTTGTAAGTATGTGCAAAAATTGTGACCAGAGCTGAGCTGCTCAGGACCATAAGTGGGGTCTGAGCTGTCACTCCTGGGCTCCTTCTCTGTTCTCTCAGCAGCGTTGTGCTCTCCATAAGTGCTCAACCACTATGTCAAGAATGCTGGTTAAATCAAGTATCAGCAGGTTAGTAATTTGATACTTGGTTAAACACACTTAGTAGGTTAGTCATTTAAGTGTGCACATATATCTCAAACCAGCTTAGGGTAGCTATGGACAGGTTTGGGCCCTAGTTAGAAAATAATTAGATTTCCTTCAGCAAAGACAGATTTTGATTTGTATTTATGTGCATCAGGTAAGATTCTGGGCCCCCTTCTCTAAGATAGATAGATAGCTGCCATCAAGTCAGCTCCGACTCACGGTGACCTTACGTCCAACAGAACAAGACCATGCCTGGTCCTGCATTATTCTCACAATCACCAGCATGTTCCAGTCCATCCCTGTGGGTACTGTGCCAATCCATCTCCCTGAGGGTTTCCCTCAACTTGCTGGCCCTCTACTTCTCCAAAAACGATGTCTTTCTCTAGCAATTGATCCCTTCTGATGATGTTTCCAAAGTAAATGTGTTGGACAATGTTCTGTTGTGATCCATAGGTTTGCACTGGCTAATTTCTGGACATAGATCTCCAGGCCTTTCTTCCTAGTCTGCCTTAGTCTGCAAGCTCTGTTGAAACCTGTCCACCATGGGTGACCCTGCTGATATTTAAAATATTGGTAGCATCACAGCAGCATGTAAGCCACCACAGCATAAGAAACAGAGATACAGGCAGTGGCTCTCTACTATAGGCCCTGGTAACGTGTAATGGCTTCCCCCCATTAATCCTGGTGCAGTGCTGTCTGTGGGACCCATAAAACTGTGTTAGAGTAAAAGAGTCTTGCCTTGGCTGAGAGATGTTCTTGGTGCTTGGAGGTGAGGACTCACATAAGTGATAGGAGAGGACTGGCCAGAAAGCAATGCCTGGGATTGGGGAAGTGCAGGAGTAGAGAGCTTTGACAGTGCACGCCAGCCAAGGTCCCAGGAGATGAGGAATTTGGGAGAGGCAAATCCAGGGATGGCCACAATCCATGGAAAGTGGCAATCCACCCTCCACACAGTCTGCCGCTCTATCATACCTCTGCCGTGCCTGCCTTAACAAGGACTTCACCAGAACAAAGAGGTCTGCTCTTGTTCCTTCTGGGTCTTATGCTGATTCAACCATGCTCAATACTATTTTTCAAGAATATGAGTTGAGTTTCAAAACTGGTCTAATTCAGAAAAGAGCAGATTCCATCTGTTTTGCTTTTTAAAATTTTATTACTTTTTATTTTATTCTTTTCAATTGAATGATTTTTAGTAAATTTACAAAGTTGTGTAACCATTACCACAAACCAGTTTTAGAACATTTCCATCATCTCAGAAAGATTTCTCTTGCTGTTTACAGTCAATCCCGTTCCCCATCTGTGTTGTTTTGAGAGCAAAAGCCATATGCGTGAGTTAAATATTCAAGACTGCCTCTGTGAAAACAAGTACATGCTTGAGGCCCCTAAGTAAAATGATTCTCCTTAATAAGGAGTTTTTTTTTTTTTTTTAACATTTAAGTTTTTATTCTTTGGTCAAGGCCAGTCTTTATTGATACTGACAACCAGGATGGAATTTTTGATTCTTAGCCTGTATTTAAACCGTCCATAGCACCTCATCTGTACCTGCTGGGATGGCTGCCTGCTTGCCTGCTTGCAAAAGCTTAGAGCCTCAACTCTGGCCACGCATTTTGATGCCGTGGGGAACATTAAAAGTCCCCGTGCCTAGGTTCTACCTCTAGATTCTGATCTAGTCGGTTTGCTTGAGTCTAAGGTACAGCTGGAGTTGATAATCACTGTAAAATATTTGTTGATTACTTTCTCTGGGCTAAGCAGTAATCATGCTGGACTTTGGTTTTACAAAGGATAATGAAATCTATTCCTTGCCAGCAGTAATTGTGCTGGACTTTGGTTTTACAAAGGATAATAAAATCTATTCCTTACCCTCAGGGGTTTATAATCTAGGGTTGGAATCAGACAAACAGGTTCATTTATTAAAAAGCAGAGAATTACGATAAGAAGCTACATTATCATTCTACGATAACACAATACAAAAGCAACTGTTTTTGGCTGAAAGATGTGAGGAAGGCTCTGTAGAAGGGGGTGGGATCTGCTGGGGGCAGGGCTTTGACACTTGAGCCCACTTGTCATAGGTAGAGACTATGGAATAGGCATTGTGGCCCCAGGACATGATTTAACCTCAAACTCCACAGAAAGCCCTGGTCTCTTGTGATGTTCCTCTGAAAGGAAAAATAATTGTTGCATTGCAAAATCCAATTGTACACTTCTATGTTTCACAAAGACTCTTTATCCTTTTTTACAAGAATGTGAGGTAGGCAAATAATTTAAGGGATTCATGCAAAAATTCAGTGAGGAGCAAAATAAATGTATCCATGCTGTAGAATATACCACTCTGGTGTATGAGGTGTGTAACCTGCATATATTTATACAGTGAAGCTTGACCAGATTCATGTAAACGGCCAATGCAATGACTGGGAAAGAAAGTATGCTGAGATGTGCCCACGGAATAACACCCGTCCCAAAGTCAGTACCAATTTGCTGGGCTGTTCGTCTCACGAGTGGGGAGTGTTTGGATCTCAAGCCAAGTCTGTGTCTTCTAAGTCTGCCATAAAATGGCACAATTATTTCCTACGAGAAAGCTAAAGGTTTGTAACATCTGACCTCTATTAGAGAGGTGCAGAGAAAACACAGTCTACTTGGTGCTTGTCATGGAGTAACACAGTCCAGTGCTTGAAGGTCACTGCCCTGGGATGGCCAGGAGGGCCGCTCCAGGGAGGCCCCATGCTATTAACAGAGTTCTGGCATAGGTTTGAATCATTTTCCCATTTAAAGGGTTTTCGTCCATTCATTTTTTGCTTATCTTTGTGATTCTATTGAGTAAAAGATGTCATCTTCACTGCCAAGAACTTCTTTAGAGTGAGGATGTCAAATGAAAATCACATATGAAACACAGTTCTTGTTGAAATCTGCCAGTTGAAGGGGTTTCATTTAAAATGTTTCATTTACTATATGCATGATATTTGTGAAGTCTCACCTTCCATGGGAATTATGACTGAAATTTGGCAATTACTATTAAGGACTTTTGTTCTGAAGAAGTCACATATAGCACATTAAAATAAAATAAGGACTTCTGGTTCTGCTAAGATAGGGCACCCCTACTACTCCCTGGTCCTCCTTCTTACAACTAAAATCCCTGGACGTTACACAACAAGGAGCATAGGGAGATTGTGAAGGGTGGAAGGAAGAAGGTGGACTGCCAGGGAACTCTGGACTTGAGGAATGACATGGTGGTGAGTTTCTTGGCTTTTCTTATTGCCTCCAATATATCTGGCACACAGGGAGCTGCAGAAGCCTCCAAGTCAGAACCGCCAACAAGCACAGTCTAAAAAGACCCGTTTCCCTTAGCCAAGGACCAGGTAGAGGGTGGACTAACGACAGAAAAACTTTTGGCAATTTCTCCCATACTCCGGTCAAACACCAACAGAAATATCTGCATCATCACCCTCTCTGTGGTTTAAGGGGGGCAAGTAGGAAGCTGGTCTTGCACCCCATCACCCTTTTCCTGAGGAATTAGGCAGTGCCCGATTCTCTATGTGGTGGTACTGGTGAGCAGTGAGCTGATCTATTCGCCACCTGGTAGAGGCAGACAGTGCTATAATTTCCCCCACAAGAGTAGTGTCAATGGGGTCCAGTGATGAGCTGAGCCTCTAACCTACCCAGCAGCAATGAGACAAGACTTAACAAGGTGATGTAGCCCCCTGGTGTATTAGCAGGGGCCAGTGGGTAGCTGAGACTTCACCCCCAATGGGCATTAATAAAGGGAAACAAGGTGGCTTGAGGTAAGAGTTGGCACTCTGCTACCTTTCCTCCCCTCTCATGGTATCAGTGGGGCCCAGTGGGGAGTGTCCCCCTTGGAGACAATGAGGTGGTGCAAGTTGATGCCCGATTTTCTCCAGGAAGGTATCAGCAGGGCCAAGGGGAGAGCTGAACTTCCACCCAACCAATTTGCAGTAAGGCAACAAGTCAGTGCCCCATTGGTGCTGGTGTGGTGTAGTGTCAGAGGTGCTTGGCAGGAAGCTGTACTTACACGCTCATCTTGCCTTCATGCTATATCCCAACAGGGGGACTGCCTGCTAAAAACAAAGATTAAATAGGATCCAGAGTCTCATAATATACAACCCAAAATGTTATAAATACCATAAAAAATCACTTATCCAGAACAAGAAAATCACAACAAAAATAAGAAAAGAACATTAACAGGCCAAAAGTAAGATGCATCAGATGTCAGTTATCTGACAAGGATTTTAAAGCAGCCATCATAAACGTGTTTCAACAAGCAATTATGAATTTTCTTGAAACATGTAGGGAAAAAGGAAAATCTCAGCAAAGAAACAACAAATTATAAAAAGAACCAAATCAAAATTACAGAACTGAAAAATATAATAACAGAAATAAAAACACACTGGGTGAGCCCAATAGTAGAGTGAAGATGACAGAGGATAGAATCAATGAACCTGATGACAAAATAAATGAAGGTATCTAATCTGAGCAACAGAGAGAAAACAGATTGAAAAATTAAGTCTTAGGACCTGTGGAAAAATAACCAAAAAGCTAGCATTTGTGTTTTCAGAATTCCAGGAGAGGAGAGGGATCATGGTACTGAAAAAATATTCAAAGAAATAACAGCTGAAAACTTCCCGAACCTGGCAAAAGATAACCTACAGGTTCAAGTAGCTGAGTGAACCCCAGATAAGATAAACCTAGAGAAATCCATATTGAGATATATTAAACGTAAAGAAATCCATATCAAGATACATTATAATTCAACTTCTGAAAACTAAAGACAAAGAAGAAATCTTGAAAGTAGCCATAGAGAAATAACACATTACTTATACTTACAGGGCAACATAATTTGAACTACAGATTTCTCATCTGAAACCATGGAAGCCAGAAAAGGTGGAATATCATTTTTTAAGTACTCAAAGAAAGAACTGTTGACTGAATTTTATATCAAGTGAAATCATCCTTTAGGAATAAAGGGGGCATAAAAACATCCTCAGACAAAGGAAACTAAAAGAATTTGTTGCTAGCAAGCCTACCCTTAAATGATGGCTAAAGGGAGTTTTCTAAAGAAAAGAAATAACAACAAAAGTAATTCTGAAACTTCAGAAAGGAAAGAAGTGCATCAGAATGGATAAAAATGGGGGTAAATATAATTGGCTATGTACTTCTCATTAGGGAGCCCTGGTGGCACAGTGGTTAAAGTGATTGACTGCTAACCGGAAGGTCAGTGGTTCAAAATGACCAGCGGCTCCGAGGCACAATGATGGGGCAGTCTGCTCCCGTAGAGATTTATAGCCTTAGAAGCCCTGTGGGTTTGCTAGGAGTCGGAATCGACTTAATGGCAGTGGGTCATCTACTTCTCATGAGGTTTTAAATCATACTTGGCGGTTGAAGCAAAAGTTATAACACTATCTCAAAGACAATACATAAAAAAAAAGAAAATACATAGACCTGAATTAAAATGAAAATACAACAACCAAAATATGTGAGATGCAGCTAAAGCCAGTGGCAACAGGAATATTTATAGCAATAAATGCTTACATTAGAGATAAGGAATTATTTCAAATCAATAATCTAAGTTCTTACCACAAGAAACTAGAAGAATAAGACCAAATAAGCAGAAGGAAATAAAGATAGCCGAAATCTACAAAACCGAAAATAAGAAACAACAGAGAAAATCAATGAACCAAAAAGCTGGTCCTTTGCTTAAAAAAAAAATCAACAAAATTGATAAACCTTTAGCAAGACTGACAAAGATAAAAAGAGAGAAGACATAACTTATCAATATCAGGAAGGAAACAGGGTATATAACTACAGGACTTCCTGCCAGTAAAAGATAATAAAGGAATATGTACTAGTTTCCTATGGCTGCTGTACCAAATCACTACTAGCTTGGTGGCTTAAAACACCACATCTATTCTCTTACAGTTCTGAAGGTCAGAAGTCAGAAATCTGTTTCCCTGGTCCTAAATCAAGCGACAGCAGAGCCATCCTCCCTCCGAGGCTCTAGCGGAAGATCCATTTCCTTGCCTTTTCCAGCTTCTGAAGCTGCACTACTTGTGTTCCTTGGCTCATGCCTCCTTCTTCCATCTTCAAAGCCAGTAGTGAAGCACCTTGTATTTCAGTTGTCCTTTTACTTCTTCTGCTATGGCCACATTTCCTTTTGCTTCCCTCTTTTAAGGAGACTTGTGGTTGCATCATGGCCCACTTAAAAAATCCAAGACAACACCCCATTGCAAAATCCATAATTTAATTACATCTGCAAAGGCTCTCTTGCCATATAAAGTAAGATTTACAGGTTCCAGGGATTAAGACCTGAATACCACTGGGGATATCAGAGTACAACAAAAAAAGTTTATGCTCTATAATTTTGAAGAAATGAATGTTGAAAACTACAAACTATCACAACTCAACCAAGATGAAATAGAGAACTTGAGCAATCCTATAATTAAATCCTATAAATTAAATGAATTTAATATTTAATTTAAAAGGTCTGAAAAATAATTCTCCAGCCCAAATAGTTTCACTGAAGAATTCTACCAACCATTTAAAGAAGAATTAACAACAATTTTACACAATGTCTTCCAGAAAATAGATGAGGACAGAACACAGCACAATGCATTTATGAGGCTAATAACACCCCGATACCAAAACCAGATATAGTACAAAGAAAGAAAACTAGACCTATGTCTCACATGAACTTAGATGCAAAATTCTCAAAGTATTGACAAAAAAATCCAACAACGTGAAAGAGTTATACACCATAACCAAGACTGGGTCAACGTTCGAAAATCAGTGTAATGTACGATGTGAACAATCTATAGAAAAAAAATCACATGATCATAAGAACCAATGCCAAAAAAGCATTTCACAAAGCCCAACACCCATACATGATTAGAAACAAAAACAAAACTCAGTACCTAAAATTCTTCTCTATTAGGAATAGAGGGAAATTGCCTCAACTTGATACAGACATCTACAAAAAACCCGATAGCTAGCATCATATATAATTTTGAAAGACTGAACGTTTTCCTTCTGAAATAAAGGACAAGGCAAGGATGTCTACTCTTACTAATCTTATTCAGTGTAGTGCAGGGAGTCCTAGCCACTGTAATAAGACAAGAAAGAGAAATAAATATCATTCTTATTGGAAAGGAAGAAACAAAGCTGTTTCTATTTGCAGATGACATGATTGTCTATCTAGGAAATCCCAAAGAATCCACATTAAAAAAAAAAAAGTCACAATAAGTGAGTTCAACAGGGTCACATGGTATGAGATCAATACAAAAAATCAATAGCATTTCTATACATGAACAATGAACTTGAGAAAACTGAAATTAAAAGAGCTACACCATTTATAATTACAGTCAGCATATGCAGGTTCCCCATTTGTGGATTAAACCAGTCTCGGATTGAAAATTTGGCGGGGGGGGACATTTTTTCTTGTCGTTATTCCCTAAACAATACAGTATGACAGCTGTTTACATTTCATTTAAGTTGTATCAGGCATTTATAAGTGCACAGGTTATATGTGACTACTAGGCCGTTGTATATAAGGGACGGGAGCATCGGCAGATTTTGGTATCTGTGAGGGGTCCTGGAACCAGTGCCCCACAGACATCGAGGGATGATGACGTTTGTATATTTAAAGCAATCTCTATCAACTTCCCAGCAATGTTTTTGTAGACATATAAAAACATATTCTAAAATTTGTATGGAATATCACAGGCTTAGACTTTGATAAAGAAGACTAAGTGGGAGAAATCACTCTCTTTGATATGAAGGCCTGCTGTGTAGAGGGAGGAATCTGTCTACTGATCTCAAGAGTTATTATACAGCTGCAGTAATGAAGACTGTGTGGTGTTGGTGGAAGGACAGACATAAAGATCAATGAAACAGAATAGAGAACCCAGAAATAGACCCACACAACTAAGCCGGACTAATTTTTGATGAAGGCACAAAAGTAATTCAATAGAGGAAGGACAGCCTTTTGAACAAATGGTGCTGGCATAATTAGACACCCATAGGCAAAAAAAAAAAAAAATGAACATCTAAACTTCCTGCCTTTAAAAAGTTAATAAAAATTAACTTAAAAGAAAGCATACACTTAAATGGAAAATGTCATTTTATAAAACTTCTAGAGAAAAACAGGAGAAAATTTGCAGGACACAGAACTGTGCAGCAAATCCTTAGACGTGACACTAAACGCATTGCCCATAAAAGAAAAGTGGATAAATAAGATCTCTTCAAAATGAAAAACTTTGCTCAGCAAAAGACCCTGTTAAGGCAAAAAGGCAGGCTACAGGCTAGGAGAAAATACCTGCAAGCCACATATCTGACAAAGAACTAGTCTCTGGAATGTATTTTTAACTAACTGTCAAAATTCAACAGTAAAAACCCAAAACAAAACAAATGCAATTGGACATTTCACTAAAGAGCTAGATGAGATGCAAGCACGTGCAGAGATGTCCAGCATCACTAGTCATTAAGGAAATAGAAATAAAAACTTCAAAGATAAATATCACGACACACCTAGCAGAATGGCTAAAATACATAGATGCATACATACATGAGTGAATAAAAAGAAAATAAATACCAGCAAATGCTGGTGAGGATGCGAAGAAACTGGATTACTCATACCCTGCTGATGGAAATATAAAATGGTACAGTCAGTCTGGAAAATAGTTTGGCAGTTTCTTAAAAAACTAAACACAAAACTACCATTGTTGTTCCTAGGTGCCATGGAGTCGGTTCCGACTCATAGCGACACCATGTACAACAGAAGGAAACACTGCCCGGTTCTGTGCCACGCTCACAGTTGTTGCTATGTTTGAACCCATTGCTGCAGCCACTGTGTCAATCCTTCTCGTTGAGGGTGTTGCACTTTTTTGCTCACTCTCTACTTTACCAAGCATGAGGTCCTCCTCCAGGAATGGTCCCCTGATAACATATCCAAAGTATGTGAGACAAATGTCGCCATGCTTGCTTCTGAGGATCATTTTGGCTATACTTCTTCCAAAACAGATTTGTTCCTTCTTCTGGCAGTCCACGACATATTCAATATTCTTTGCCAGCAACATAATTCAAAGACGTCAGTTCTTTTTCCATCTGCTTTATTCACTGTCCAGCTTTCACATGCATATGAGGCTATTGAAAAGACCACAGCTTGGGTCAAGAACACTTGGTCCTCAAAGTGACAGCGTTGCTTTAACATTTCGAAGAGGTCTTCTGTAGCAGATTTGCCTAATAAAATATATTGTTCGATTTCTTGACTGCTGCTTCGGTGGGTGTTGATTGTGGATCCAAGTAAAATGAAATCCTTGACAACTTAAATATTATCTTTGTTTATCATGATGTTGCTTATTGGTCCAGTTGTGAGGATTTTGTTTTCTTTATGTTGAGGTGTAATCCATACTGAAGGCTGTGGTCTGATTTTCATCAGTAAGTGGTTCAAGTCCTCTTCACTTTCAGCAAGCGAGGTTGTGTCATCTGCATAACGCAGGTTGTTAATGAGTCTCCCTCCAATCCTGATGCCCTTTCTTCTTCATATAGTCCAGCTTCTCGGATTATTTGCTCAGCATACAGATTGAATAAGTATGGTGAAAGGATACAACCCTGATGGACACCTTTCCTGATTTTAAACCATGCAGTATGCCCTGGCTCTGTTCAAACAACTGCGTTTTAGTCTGTGTACAGGTTCCGCATGAGCACAGTTATTCTGGAATTCCCATTCTTTGAAATATTTTCCATAATTTATTATGATCCACACAGTTGAACACCTTTGCATTGTCAACAAAACACTGGTAAACATCTTTCTGGTATTCTCTGCTTTCAGCCAAGAGCCACCCGACATCAGCAATGATATCTCCCATTCCGAGTCCCCTTCTGAAGCTGGCTTGAATTTCTGGCAGTTCCCTGTCAGTGTATTGCTGCCAGTAGCGTCTCTAGGGGAGCATGGTTTGGGTGGGGTGGGGTACAGACTGTAAGTAACACTGTCAGAGGGGGTGACATCAAAATGATTGTCTATAAAATTTTTGTGCAGTGTTTTATTAGAAATTTATTATTATTATTTTTTAAACATCTCTGTGGTTAGTTATAACAACAAAAAAAACTTTCATAGGCCCAGTTTACATGTATCGATATACCTACAAGGCTAAAATTCCATGCAGGTTTACTTTCTGAACCTTTTAATGCGCTCTCTGGTGGTGTAGTGGTTAAGTGCTACAGCTGTTTGCTAACTAAAAGGCTGCAGTTTGAATCCACAAACTGCTCCTTGGAAAGTCTGTGGGGCAGTTCTACTCTGTCCTATAGGGTTGCTATGAGTCAGAATCGACTCAACAGCAATGGGTTTTTTAATGCATTCTGGTCAGACCTGTCATTATTACCCAATTACAATGATGCTTTGAATAACATGGTTTCACCTACACACACCACAAGCTTGCACTGTTTTTTTCATTGCTTCCAGTGTTTTTGTTGTTGATTTTGCCAGATTTTCTGATGTTTTAGCTACTATATTGTGGTAATTAGATGGCATTGGGTTTTGGGTTTAGTATTTGTGAACCCGTATCAATAACTTTTTTGAGAATGCAGTAGTAATTAAAGTAAAAGAAGGAGAAAAATAAAAAATGAGTTCTCAGTTACTAATAACATTGTAACTGATAATGTTGTAATTCAATGCAGAAAGATTTTGTTATTATTCATATAATCCAAGAAATATTACATTTAAGCAATTTACAACTATAGCACGTATTAGTCTATGGTTAAAATTGATAATTAACTAATATGTATAACAATTACTGATCATAAAACTCTTTGGTAAGAGAAATTGATAGTTTAAAACATGAAGTGAGGGAAATGATGTTTCTTGACACATGCTTAGAAATATAACTTAAATCTTAAATTCAGTTTTTTTTTAATTTTATTCTTTTTAAAATTTTTCTTTAAAAACATAATTGTCTTGTAAATATATATCTGACTTTAGTGAAATTTTCAGGATTTCAGTTTGAATTACGGTTTAAAAAAACAGTGACATGTTAAAAAGTGAGTTGGTGAGAGGCATTGGTTTAGGTAAAGTCACTCAGAAGCTCGCCGCTTTGAAGGCCAGGAAAGGAAAGCTCTGATTTAGTCAAGATGTTCACCAAGTGCTGAAATGCTTGCGTATTGTTCCTGCTTATTTTTTGAGTATTACTTCATTTATGAATATATTTCCATATGCGTTTGTCTATAACCTCTATATTATTTGGGCCATTATAGATTATGCAAACCTAATTCATTAACGTATCTCACATAACCTTAAAAGGAATGTACTTTTGATGTATTTCTTAAACATTTTTCCTTTGAATTCTATTGTTTTCTTCACAAATTTTCACTTTACCCACATGAAACTATATAAATGTGAATACACTCAGGCTGTGTGTATGGCGCTGCAATTTCAAGGCGCGATTTTAATTTTGCTAGTTGTTTAGTCGCCACCGTTGCAAGTACATTCATCGATACACTGGCACTGCGATTCACGAGTAACAGTAGGGCAGGAAACACTGCTAAAGGGTCTGTCTGGTCTGGCACAGGAGGGGGTCCACGGAGCGGGTGACCGCAACCCCGGTGCCACCACCGAATGCTGCAAACGTTGCTGCATAATCTTCAGCATTATTTTACTTGCATGTGGTATTCAGGACAGGTGTTTGATAATTTCTGCATTCCATTGGCTCACCTGTCTTTGGAATGGGCACAGACACAGATCTCTTCCAGTCAGACGGCCAAGTAGCTGTCTTCCAAATCTCTTGGCATAGACAAGTGAGGGCTTCCAGCTCTGCATCAGTTTGTTGAAACATCTCAATTGGTATTCCGTCAATTCCTAGAGACCCGCTTTTAGCCAATGCCTCGGTGCACCTTGGGCTTCTTCCTTCAGCACCATCGTTCTTGATCGTACACTGCCTCCTCAAATGGCTGAATATCAACCAATTCTTTTTGATGCAATGATTCTATGTATTTCTCTCATCTTCTTTTGATGCTTCCTGCACCTTTCAATTTTTTGTCCATAGAATTCTTCAATATTGTAACTCGAGGCTTGAATTTTTTCTTCAGTTCTTTCATCTTGAGAAATGCTGAGCTTGTTCTTTACTTTTGGTTTTCTAACTCCAGGTCTTTGCACATTTCATTATAATATTTTGTCTTCGTGAGTGGCCCTTTGAAATCTTCTGTTCAGTTCTCTTACTTCATCATTTCTTCCTTTTGCTTTAGCTACTCTACACTCAAGAGTAAGTTTCAGAGTCTCTTCTGACATCCATTTTGGTCTTTTATTTTTAAATTAATAAAAAAGTCTTTTTAATGACCTTTTGCTTTCTTCATGTATGATGTCCTGGGTGTCATCCCATGTCTGGTCTTCGGTCATTAGTGTTCAAAAAATGTGTCAAATCTGTTCTTAACATGGTCTCTAAATTCAGGTAGGAAATACTTGATCATACTTTGGCTCTCATAGACTTATTTCAATTTTCTTCAGCTTCAACCTGAATTTGCATGTGAACAACTGACAGTCTCTTCTGCAGTCGGCCTCTGGCCTGATGACAGTGAGCTTCTCTTTCCACAGAATATAGTTGATTTGATTTCTGTGTCTTCCATCCAGCAAGGCCACATGTACAGCACCCATTTATGTTGGCCTTGTAAAATTCTATTATTCGATCCCCAGTGTCATTTCTGTGACCAAGGGCATATTTTCCAACTACAGATCCTCTTTCTTTGTTTCCAACTTTCACGTTCCAATCCCCAGAAATTATCAATGCATCTTGACTCCATGTTCGATCAATTTCTGATTGCAGAAGTTGGTAAAAATCTTCAATTTCTTTATCTTTGCCATTAGTGGTTAGTGTGTGAATTTGAACAATATTTGTATTAACTGGTCTTCCTTGTAGATATATGATATTATCCTATCACTAACACATTGTATTTCAAGATGGATCGGGAAATGTTCTTTTTCATGGTGAATGTGACCCTGTTCCTCTTTGATTAGTCATTCCCAGCATAGTAGACCATATGATTGTCTGATTCAAAATGACCAATACCAGTGCATTTCCCCTCACTAATGTCATTTTTGACAACCTCCAATTTCCCTTCATTCGTACTTTGTATATTCCATGTTCCGATTATTAATGGATGTTTGTAGTTGTTTTTTCTCATTTTGAGTCATGCCACATCAGCAAATGAAGGTCCCAAAATCTTTACTCCATCTACATCATTAAGGTCAACTCTACTTTGAAGAGGCAGCTCTTCCTCAGTCATGTTTTGAGTGCCTTCCAACCTGAGGGGCTCATCTTCTGGCACTATATCGGACAGTGTTCCTTTGCTATCCATACACTTTTCATTGGTCAATTTTTCATAAGTAGACCGCCAGGTCCTTCTTCCTAGTCTGTCTTAGTCTGGAAGCTCCACTGAAATCTGTCTACCACGTGTGACCCTGCCAGTGTTTGAAACACTGATGGCATAGCTTCCAGCATCACAGCAACACACAAGCCACCACAGTATGACAAACTGACAGACACGTGGTAGGCAACTACCATACAACCCAGCAGTTGCACTGTTGGGCACTGTCTTAGCCTGAGTTCTCAAGAGAAGCAAAACCAGTGAAGCATATAAATATATGTATGGAAACCCTGGTAGCAGAATGGTTAAGAGCTATGACTGCTAACCAAAAGGTCGGCAGTTCAAATCCACCAGGAGCTCCTTGGAAACCATACAGGGCAGTTCTACTCTGTCCTATAGAGTCGCTATGAGTCAGAATTGACTTGACGGCAACAGGTTTGGTTTATATATATGTATACACACACACATACATATATGCATATATACATATATATGTAAAACCCAAAACCAAACCTGTTGCCGTCAAGTCAATTCTGACTCATAGCGAGCCTATAGGACAGAGTAGAACTGCCCCATCAGGTTTCCAAGGAGCGCCTGGTGGATTCAAACTGCTGACATTTTGGTTAGCAGCCAAGCTCTTAAACAGTATGCCACCAGTGTTTCCATATGTATATAGAGAGAGACAGAGAGAGAGGGAGAGAGAGACTTATCTCAAGGAAATGGCTCATGTGGCTGTAGAGGCTGGCAAGTCTCAAGTCCATGGGTCAGGCATCAGGCTAGAGGCTTCTCCTGACTCACGTAGCTGCAGGGCTGACAAACCCAAGATCACCAGGTAAGATGACAGGCTACTGGCTCATGGGCTACAGAGCCTGACAAATCCAAGATCAGTAGGCAATATGGCAGGTAGCTGGCTGAAGTCCCAAGAACAAGAGGTCAGATAAGGACGAGCTGGATGAAGGATACAGAACAAGCAAGCAAGCTTTACCAGAATGTCCATATATATGTTGGATGCAGGCCACACCCCCAAGGAAACTCCCCTTACAACTGATTGGCTGATCACATCAGAACACATGGAAGATGGCTCCATCATTATATAACTGCCGAATTGCATCATTACATTTCTGCCAAACTACGTCATTACATAACTGCCAAACCACACCATTATGTAACTGCCAAGCCACTGAGAACCATGGCCCATCCAAACTGACACACAACCTTAACCATCGCAGGCATTTATCCCAGAGAAATCAAAATTTATGTTTAAACAAAAACTGTACATGAATGTTCATAGCACCTTTATTCATAACAGCAAAGAACTGGAGACAACTCAGGTGTGTTTCACCAGGCGAATGGTTAAACAAATTGTGGTATATCCATACTGTTTAATACTAAACCAAAACCAAAACAAAACAAAACTACTGCTGTTGAGCCGATTCCAACTTATAGTGACCCCACAGGACAGAGTAGAACTGCCCCATAAGGTTTTGAACCACCGACCTTTTGGTTAGCAGCCGTAGCTCTTAACCCCTACACCACCACAGTTTCCCTGTTTAGTACTACTCAGCAGTAAAAAGGAACACACTATCGATGAACACAACTTGAATAAATCTTCAGGGAATTTTTCTGAGTGAAAAATTCCAATCCCAAAAGATTGTATACTGTATGATTCCATTTATATAACACTCTTGAAATGAAAAAATTATAGAAATGAAGAATAGGCTGGTGGTTGCTAGGGGTCAAGGGTCAGGAAAAGAGGGAGGGCTAGATGTGGCTGTAACAGAGCAACAACAGGGCGTTGTGGCGATGGAACTGTTCGGTACTTTGTATCAGTGTTGGTATTATGGTTGCAGAAAACGGTACAGTGTACATAGGATTCCTGTATTATTTCTTACAACTGCATGTGAATCTACAATTATCTCAAAATAAAAAGCTTAATTAAAACTACTCAAATAGGGGTGAGAGGAGGGCTAATATTTATTAAGGACCTGCCATTTGGCAGCCCAGCCCTGTTGGCACAGTGTTTAAGAACTCAGCTGCTACCCAGAAGTCGGCAGTTGGAATCCCCCAGGCGCTGCTTGGAAACGCCGTGGGTCAGTTCGCCTCCGTCCTAACGAGCTGCTCTGAGTCGGAATCGGCTCGATGGCGACGGGTTTGGCTTCACGGTTTATGTGGCACATGCTTATCTAAATGCTTTCCACATGGTACAGTGTCCACCTGCACAATCTCGCCGGAAGTGGGCATTATCATTCCATTCTACAGATGGGACTCAGTAATGGCTCACAGAGGAGAATTAAATGATTTAGGAAACATGATCGGTAGGGGCAGAGCTAGAGTCTGACCCCGGGTCAAATCCGGGGCTTTCTGCTTCATCTTACTGGCTTTCTGCTCCTTTAAGTAAAACTGGAACACAGATATACATGCTCACCTCAGTGTTGCATTCACTTAATTTGACATCCTCATATTTCTTGCTTATCGACCTTAAATACTCCCAGTGACGTTCCTTTAAGAGCTAGACTGATCTCAGAACAGCATTTGCTACAAAAGGATCTGAGAATAATCATGTCAAAGGCAAAGATGCATTAATTTTGTTTCCTGATTCTCCCCCCCCCCCCCCCCCCCGCCAATCCAGACAACAGCCCCAGGGCAGGAGGAGAATTGATTAGTAATTGCTAAGCAGGTCAGTGCCACCACCGGGGCAAGCTGTCCACGGGTCACCCTCAGTGTCTAGAACAGCTTGGCTGTGGTGGTAAGTCAGCTTCTCTCTCCCTCCCTCCCTCCCTGCCCTCTCCCTACCAGACTGTTTTCCCAGAACGAAACTTTTCTGTTAGGAAACAGTCTCTCTTCCTAGTTTCCTATGCTGTTCCCACTGTTAGTGTTCCTTTGTGCCTGTGGTTCTCAGGCAAATGATCTTAAGTGTCAGGAAATTAAATTCTGAACATCCCTTAACCACAAAACTGCATGGATTTGCAACACCCAGAGCATGGATTTTTGGGTTAGATTATTCAAGGTGGACTCTCCTTTACTTGTTTAACACCGTCTCCCCGCAAGGTTGTGGCAGTGCTTTGCGACACCTTCTGTTTATGAGGTGAGCAGTGCCTTCCTGTGGGGCCGGGTCTTATTGGACAGGCTGACCAGAGAAGCCTGGCCTAGGCACTTCATCTGCCCGGGACGCTGATGAATTAGGCACAGGGTATATAAAAAAAAGTCTGCTAATGTGCGCTCTCTCACTTTCTCTTTATGTGAGTTTTTTTTTCCCCCCATGGCTTTTCATAAGTCTTGCCTTTTCATGTCCTGAGAAATCTTCACCTAGTGGATGCCTTTTAGAGGTCCCCAAAATAAGGTTGCTATGAGTCGAAATCGACTAGATGGCAATAGGTTTGGTTTTTGGTTGAACATAGGGTATGGTCACCCCTCAAAACCAAAACTAACCCGGTGCCTTGGAGGCGATTGCAACTCATGGAAACCCCGTCTGTTACACAGTAGAACTGCTTTATACAGTTTTCTTGGCTGTCATAATCTTTATGGAAGCAGATTGCCAGGACTTTCTTCTGTGGCACTGCTAGGTGGGTTTGAACCTCCAAGTTTTTAGTTAGTAGCCCAGGGACATGTGTACTACGAAAATCATTACACTAGTGTATAGAAAGAAAATATATTTATCTATAGTTTATCTCGTCATTTTAAATCACTTACTTTGTGTATGTTGAATAGTGGTTAGTAGTACATAATCAGGCAGGCAATATATTATGAATAGTCACATTTTTGCATCTACTCTCAATATATATTTTCCCGATAAAGATATACACATCAAAAGTTTGGATCCCACTCATCTAAACCACGCATGGCAGAGATTTGCTGATTTGCTTCTTAGGGAGATTTTACAACCTGTAGTAAGTACTCATCTAAGTATTTTATCACCGTCTGCATTTACGTATTCATTCACTCCCATCACTTAATTATTACGGCGTGTAATACTGAGGCTATAAGCCAGGTCTGAGCTTGGGCTGGGAGTTATTGTTCTTTCCCATGAGCAAGATTTTTCCCCAAAACAACGTTGGAGGAAAAATTGTCACCTAAAATCTTAAGCCCTGTTGATTTTTCCTGAACACAAAAGAACTATCCGACCTTTTCATAAAAGCAAAAACAAAAAGTCCAAAAAACAAAAAAAACTAAACAAAACAAAATAACCTGTGAAATGACAACACTACTTAATTAACCTGCAAATGTTCATTAATGTAGTACAATTGTTAGTTGGAAGAAACTTGAAAAATGTAATGCAGCATCATTTTCTGAGTCTCTGAAACAGTACTTCCCTTCTGTAGTCTGTGCTAAATCACCTCATTTCCTTCCATATTTCCTCCAGATATATTTCATTAGTTTATGGCTTGGAGACTTAAAGTGAATGCCCCACTCTGCTAAAGTCACAGCGAGGTAAAAATCCCTGCTCAGTCCAGATATATCAAACTCATTTAATACGTCTGGGAAATATGAATCTGTCCTGCATTTTCTTTCTGTAACGGCACTTCATTGCTGGCTCACATTTATCTCATGGTTAGTTATACCTCCTAAGTATTTTTCCACTGTATTTATGCTTAGCCATCCTATATTTGTGTTTTTGGAGGATGACCTGGCATTTGCCAGATTAAATTTCAGGTTTATTAATGAAGTCATTTTCTAATCTTTCAAGAACACTTTGTACTTTTTTTCCCATATCTAGAATTCTGGCAACCCTATCTAATTTAATATTATGTACAAATTTGATAAATATATTCTTAAGTTTTTCATAAAGATAAAAAATCACAAATCCCTACCAGAAAATGTTTGATATAACTTCCCAGGTCAATGTCATTAATAATTCTTTCTATCTTATTTCCTTAAGGTACAAGAAATGCACAAGGCAGTGTGGTAGGTGCAACAACAGGGTAGCTGTCAGGAGCTCTGGCATCCCCGAGCGGTGCAAACAGCTCACGTGCTCAGCTGCCAACTGAACGCCTGGACTTTGAGTCCATCCAGACGGGCCTCAGAAGAAAGGTCTGCTTCTGAAAAATCAGCCAGTGAAAAACTCTAGGGAGCACAGCTCTACTCTGACACACATGGGGTTGCCAAGAGCCAGCACTGATTCAACAGCAACTGGTTTTCATGGGAGCATACAGGTATGGTTCGTAATGTAGTCTTGGGGATCAAGGAAGTCTTCCAAGAACATGTGACATCTGTGCTGAAACATTAAAGATAAGTAGGAGTGAACCAGGAGATAAAAGGGAAGAAGAAGGCTCCAGACAACGGGTGGAAAGTTCTGAGGGTATGAGAGATATTTCCTCCAGATAGTGAAAGCTGTTTTATGTGATAGAAGGGCCCAGGGACACTGGAGAGAGATGGGAACGGAGAGGTTCACAGGGTCAGTTCATGAGGGTCTTATAAACCAGGCTGAGGCGCCTGGACTTTGAGGCCATTGGGGAGACAATAAAGGACCTTTAAAGCATGCTCCTGACATCCTCAAATTGTTTCGTACAGAGAAGGCAGGATTTGCAGCCCAGTTATGTTACAGCTGTCTATACATATGTCCTATTTTCCCTCCTGGGCTACAAGTTCTCTGAGACAGGACTGTCATGGATTGAATTGGAATAAATATATTCCCCCCAAAATGTGTGTATCAATTGGGCTGGGCCATGATTCCCGGTATTGTGTGATTTTTCTGTATGTTGTAAATCCTGTCTCTATGATGTTAATGAGGGAGGATGGGCGGCAGTTGTGTTAGTGAGGTAGGACTCAACCTACAGAATTGGACTGTGTCTTGAGGCAATCTCTTGAGATATAACAGAAGCAAGCAGAGATACAGGGGGACCTCATACCACCAAGAAAGCAGCACCAGGAGAAAAGCATGTCCTTTGGAGCCAGGGTCGCTGCACCTGAGAAGCTCCTCTGCCAGGGGAAGACTGATGAGAAGGCCGACAGAGAGAGAAAGGCTTTCCCTGGAGCTGACACCCTGAATTTGGACTTTGAGCCTACTTTACTGTGAAGAAAGAAATTTCTCTTTGTTAAAACAATACACTTGTGGTCTGTGTGTTATAGCAACACTAGACAACTAAGGCAAGGACATAGGCCTGCCTCTTTTTTGTTTCTCCTCCATCACCTAGCAGAGGTGTTAAAGACGTTTTATTGAGTACATGAAAGACAAGACATCTCATCAGTACTTTCTCCCTTGTCTATCATGGCTACTACTCTGTTATAGGAGAAAATTAAACTGATCCAGATGACTGGCTATTCATAGAACAGCGTTGGTTGTATTTAAGTAGCTTTCACTTTCTAAGCAGTTGCTGACAATTTGCTTGATGATGCATCCTAGTATCTTCCCAAGAATGATTATTTTATTGGCTGGTATATCGGTTAGGATATATTTGCCTATCAGAAAACATTATTTTGCTTCAATTGCCTTGTCTATAAAAGAGGGATGTTAATTGTACCTATTTAGTGGGGTTTTTGTGAGGGTTAAATGACTTAATATAGGTAAAGCACATAACTGGTATGTGTCAAAAATAGACATTCAGTAAATGTAAGCTAGTTTGTTGATGATTAGTATAATTATTTTAGCTACAAATAAGACACAAAAAAAATGGCTTTTAAAATAAGGATATTTGTTATCTCCCAAAATAATTATTTTAGAGGTAGGTAGCTCCAAGATTGGTTAATTCAAATAGTCCAGTAACCTCAGGGTTCTGTCATATGCTTCTCTGTAATTCTTTTGGCTTTCCTCTCATGATCACAAAATGGCTGCAGAGCCTCCAGGCAACACATTCTTTTAGTTTGATGTCTAGAGGTGGGGGGGGGGGGCCAGGGGGAGGCTATTTCCCTCATGTCTTACTGGCTAGAATTGTTATCAGGTGCTCTTCCCTAAAACAGTCTCTAGAACGCGAGTGAATTAGACAAAGCAAGCTAACTCCCTGGAGTTGTAGCACCCTCTGTAGTGCATGCTCATCTGGTACCCAGATAAAATCAGGGTTCTATTGGCAAGAGAAAAGGGGAACAATAACTTTTGGGTAACCAGCCAACAACGTCTCCCATAGCTGCTTTGTAATTTCAACGTTTACTGTCTGTCTCCTCTCTTTATTTCTTCAACCATCTTTATTAGGCCAGTGACACTCAAAGCTATATTTTAAGTCTATCCCTCAACCAATTCTAATTGTGTGTTTTCAACAACCTATAGGAGACTGATACCTCACCTTTATTATGTCTAAAATCAAGTTAGCTATGTTCTCTTTCACTGTGTTCCTGCTAAGCCCCTCACCCCGGTGGTCTCCTCCTTCAATGGCAGCACTCCTTTCTTGCTCACCACGTTATTAATTATGAGGGAAAAGATAGAATGGATTAACAGGTTGGGGGGAAATGAGTTAATTGTCTAATATAAGTTTTTCAGTTGATGGATTAGAGCCAAGTAAAACACTCTGTAATATCTAGATATAAGGTCCCTAGAGAGAGTGAAGATTTTATAATTTTGGAGCCTTTTACACAGGGGGCTTTAAAGGCACCAGAGCAGGAAAACTCCTTGGGGAAAAGAAAGTAGAGGAAAAAGACAGCCATGTTGAAGGAAGACAGGAAACCCAAAAAGGAGCTGACAGGGACTAAAACCTCCAGGAGCCCAGTGCAGTGGAAGATGGGGCAGAAAGAATCTTGAGAAAGCCATTAGAGATTCAAGAAGGATAATAACTGAGGAGAAAAAAAAAGTCAACACTACATTTACGGACAAGATTATCTTTATAAAAACCATTAAAGTGAAATAATGAAGAAAATGTTAAAGAAAACTCTGGTAAGGAAATAAAAATGATATACTAGCTACCTGCAGAACTGAGCCTTAAAAACCACTGCTGTCAAGTTGATTCCGACTCATAGCGACCTTATAGGGCAAAGTAGAACTGCCCCGTAGAGTTTCCAAGGGGTGCCTGGTGGATTCGAACTGGCGACCTTTATGGTTAGCAGCTGCAGTGCTTAACCACTAAGCCACCAGGGTTTCCTGAACTGAGCCTTATTAGAGAAATATTATATATCTACAAAAGGAGTGAATTTCTCTTCTCTTAATTTTTTTCATTTCAAGAGTTAAACGTGTTCCAAGGTAGAAAGGAAGGAGTGTGTAGTAGAGAGAGTTAAGATGAGGGACCAGCCCCAGCTTTGGGGAGTCGTGGATGAAGAGCCCACGAAGGCCCTCCAAGGGAGGTCTGCATCTCAGGTCTGGACTGGCCACACTATAAGGGTAGCCAGTGACTTTGGGGGGTTCTGACTGCTGTGTTGTAACAATTTTATTCTTGATCTTAAATGAAACCATTTGAGGTTTGAGGTTTGGGAAAAATATAGTCAGAGGTGTTCTTAAGATGATAACGCTGGTGGTCGTGTGAAGACTAGATCCAAGTGGGGCAGCTGGAAAGCACAGGGATGAATTAGCAGGCTACCACACCATTTCAGATGCGAGGACCTGAATTTCAGCAGCGGCAGTGAAAATGAGAATATTTATTCATTCATTCATTTATTCAACAAATATTTTTGAACAACTTTCCATATGTTTTACAGTCATGTACAATACTCAGCACTGGAGATAAACTAAATTTAGTTCTTATCCTTAGGAGTTAAGAGAGACAGGCAAACCACTAAGTGTAATGGAGATTTGAGTCTCCATATGTAACAGTACCTCTTGAACTTTTCTAAAGAGATGATTTCCCCGACAGTCATCACAAGTAGAAAATTTCACACAATTTTCAATTTTCTATCCGAAAATCAGGAAAATTCATTATTGTATGCTATGATCTGTCTGTGTTAATTTCACTACTAATATAATGTCTTAAATTACCAGAACAAATATTTAACTTTCCTCCACAAATCAGCCAAATGAAGTCATGCTTCAGAAAGGATGCAGCGTTTTATCCTGCGGCCTCATGATGCTGGGTACTCTGCCTAGTACTGGAGCATCTGAGAAGCATGTGTGGGTGAGATACAGTGGGGGTATATGGGAAGGAGTCAGTAGGTCTAGGTGCAGGAAGGAATTGGGAAAGTTCCTGGAGGAAATTAATTGAGCTGAATCCTGTAAGCCAAGCTAAATCTTCAGGATGGAGCTCTTGGGTGGGGAAGGGGCAAGAGAAGGGGAAGAAGATGGCATTCCCATGAGGTGAGCACGGTGAATAATGGCTACGAGGTATGAAACCACATGATGTATTCTGGAAAACAGAACACAGGGGTTGAGGGTGGGCAGGACCACAGATAAGCCTGAAGAGTTGGGCCAGGCCAAAGAGGGGCTCATATGCCATGACATGGAGCTTGGACAAAGCTGTGCAAATGGAGCTACTGATGCCACTCAGGCAGGTAGGAGTATGATTTGACAGAACTCTCCTTTTTGACTTGAAAACACGGCTGTAGGGGAGAGGAGGAGGAAGCAGAAGGGTAGGTTTGGAGCAAAAGGGTTGATGCTAGGTTGCACTGCAGACATTGCTCTGCTGTGTCCAGACCCACTCGGATCCTTACTACCATTTCCATGCACCCTCCTCCCTTTTTTGTGTTCTCTTACTTCTAAGAGCCACACCTACAGCTCTCTTTGAAGGGCTGCTGGAGCCTACTGGAGGCACTTGCAGAGCGCCGGAAGTATCTGAGAGTTTATGAACCTGCAGCTTTAGCCTTCGACTAGAACAAACTCAAAGGTGAAATTTATGCTCCGGAGCTGCCCCCTGGATCAGACCGAGGCTGGGACTTTGCCTGAAATCACACACTTTTTTGACTTCTTCCCCTTTCGTGTCCCAATTCCCAAACTTCCTTAGGGGTTTTCCTTGGGGACACTTCCTTCATAAGTCACTTGCACCCAGGTCCTTATTTCTGGGTCTGCTTCTGCAGCACCTCCTAAGACAGGTGCTGGGCGCGAGGAAACGAGAAGCTGGGGAGCGGCATTAAAAGGGCAAGGGTGCTACAGCCAAATTTGCCGTCCCGAGTTTGGACTGATTCTAGATCAGCTTCTGTTTTGGCTCTTTAAAAGAAAAAAAAAAAATTTTTTTTTTTTTTTCTTTAAAGCGTGAATTTCCTGGCTCTAGCACACTCCTATTTCATGTCCAGGGCAGTCCAGTGGCAAAATTACAGTAAACCTCACGGAAATCAGGCAGAATTTTGGCCTCACTTGGAGAAAGGATGTTGAAATTTGGTTACTCCTATTCCAAAGATCTGAGGCTCCCAGTGAATGGGGTAGCTGAGTCAGCAGTCCCTCCCATGTCTTCAGTGGCTGGGCTTGACCTGCGTAGGTCTGAGAGGCTCGGTGACTGAAAGATACCACAAACAGTCTTGGTCGGGAAGTCATTTATAACCTCAACCACCAGCAGTCTGCCCTGATGATCCCTGGATGAGTTTTTGGTTCTGTTGAGTCGGTCTTCCTAGCGGTGCCGCCAGGAGCTTCTGCTGCATTAACAGAGCCCTCTAGGGTTATTACCCCACCCTTCAAGGAGGAGCAGCTACCAGCTTCCAGCATCTCTGGAAATTGGGGTGGGGTTACAGTGTCATACTGAGCACTAATAATTTCTTAGTTTTTCTGAGACTCTTCATCCTGCAAAATGCTTTCATGTGCACTAATGGCCTCAACAGCTATTCGTAACAACATGGTGAGGAGGGTGGAGTGGAAGGAATTGTGTCCACTTGATAGATGAGGAAGCTGAGGTAAAGAGAAGCCAAATGAGGTCCTCAGAGCCATAGAAAAGGAAGATCTGTGGCTGCAGCCTGGATGTGCGTCTCCTGATTGTGCATCCTGTGCAGAGGGGGTGTACGATAAAACCTTAAACACTTCTTGGTTCTCCAGGCCAGAGGAGACTACAATAGCAGCAGGTGGAAGCGAGATGGGTTGTGGCCGTGAACTTGGCACCCGGGGGCTCTCAGACACAGTTGCTCTGTTTGCACAGGTTTAGACTGCCTTGCCAAGGAATTCTAAAGTGAGTCACTGCTGTTGACTCACTGGGCTTATGTATTCAGCTAATTCAGCTAAAATAAAAATTTGTCCTGGAGGAGAAGCTTCGACATGTACAGCTTATAGCTTCCACATTTCTATTTCTGGTCGTGACTGTGGTTTATGACATTTGATGATCCTTTTGTTCTATTTAGCGAAAAGCCAGAGATAAATCTTGATGATGCCAGTGAGTATTGCAGATTTCAGCTGGTGGGGGCTCCTCTGCCCTTGCAGCGGATGTACAAGCCTGCATGTACATGCGTCTACCCAGGGAAGTTTTGAGAAAATGCCATCTAGAACTGGAAGGCCCTGGGTTAGTTCACGATACTTTATTATCACTGAGTGTGAACTAATGAGGATGTGAGATGCCATCTGTTATGGACTGAATTGTGTCCCTCAAAAATATGTGTTGTAAATTCTAACCGCTATACCTGTGTGTATAACCGCATTTGAAAAATGGGTTTTATTTGTTATGTTAATGAGGCTTATTAGGGTAGGGTGTGTCTTAAGTCAATCTCTTTCGAGATGTAAAAGAGATTGAACAAGCAAGTGATCAAGTGGATATAGCGCAAGAGAGATGCTAAGCCACATGAAGATCACCAAGGAACCAAGGGACAAGGACCTTCCCCCAGAGCCAACAGAGACAGAAAGCCTTCCTCTAGAGCCAGCACCCAGAATCTGGACTTCTAGCTTCCTAAATTGTGAGAAAATAAATTTCTGTTCGTTAAAGCCTTCCACTCGTGCTACTTCTGTTACAGTAGCACTAGAAAACAAACACTGCCTGTATAAATCTGTATGCTTGCTGTGTGTATGTTTTTTCATACCATCCTGGGTGTCGCCCAGTATATTCCTAACCATTTCAATTGTTGTGCTGGCTGCCATCGGGACAGCTCCTGACTCAGGGCGATCCCACGCACAACAGAGCGAAACAACGCCAGTTCCCGCGCCATCCCTCTGATCGGTTGCAGATCCATAGGGTTGTGGCGCGTAAGGTTTTCATTGCCTGATTTTCAGAAGTAGATCACCAGGCTTTTCTTCCTGGTCTGTCTTAGTCTGGAAGCTCTGCTGAAACCTGTTCAGCATCATAGCAACATGCAAACTACTATTGACAGACAGGTGGTGACTATACACGAGGTACATTGGCTGAGAGTCAAACCTGGTTCTCCTGTGTGGAAAGTCCGGATTCTACCACAGAACCACTAATGCTCCTACCCATTGCAATTGTCGTTGCTGTTGTTAGGTGCCATGGAGTCAGCTCTGACTCATAGCAATCCCATGTACAACAGAATGAAATGCTGCCCGGTCTTGTGCCATCCTCACAGTCGTTGCTAAGTTTGAGCCCATTGTTGCAGTCGCCATGTCAATTCATCTCATTGAGGGTCTTCCTATTTTTCACTGACCCTCTACTTTACCAAGCATGATGTCCTTGGACTGATCCCCCCGATAACATGTCCAAAGTACATGAGATAAAGTCTTGCCATCCTTGCTTCTAAGGAACATTCTGGCTGCCCTGCTTCCGAGACAGGCTTGTTTGATCTTCTGGGAGTCCATGGTATATTCAATGTTCTCTGCCAACACCACAGGTCCCTCCTATTATACATATCCAAGACTCCATGCTGTTAAGAGCTGGGGCACGGTGGCCTGCACCAGGGCACTCAGGCTGGGCATCTTTTTCTAGGAACAGTCAGCAATCATCCAGCCTGGGTTAGGTTAGGCTTGGCCTGCCTCAGCTTCCCCTTGCCACATCGGAGAGGCGAGTAGCTAAGATATATTCCTCTGAGCCCCTCTAGTCCCAAGGTAAAAAAACAAAAATAAAACAAACAAAAAAAAACATGCCTACAGTGAAATAATATTTGCACAAATATAGGATAATTAAAAAAAACAAGCAAGCACAACCCCCGAGCTGCAGCAACTACGCCCTAATTTATTGCCCTTAGTGCCCACTAGATCATGGCCCACTGCCAGCATGGTGAAGTAGGTAAGATGAATATACTGAGCACCAGCACACCTGGCTGATTTCCTTTTTAAAAATAACCCAGGACCAGATCAATAAGCAACCAGAGGCTCTGTGTTCATCTTAATTTTTAAACTTTAAATATTAGTTATTCTTCCCCCCGTGCTCTGAAATGATAAGAAATCACCATTGTCTTGACATCGTGAACAAAGAGAGCAGAGTCTTGACATGCTGAAGTGACGCTCGCATTCCCCTGCCTCCAGAGGGTGAGTGGCCTACGTACACTTCTCCCCCACGGCCCAGCCTCCGTGGACTCTCCCTCCCCAGTGTGCCACACCAGGAGGTCAGCATCTTGGCAAAGGTACATACCCATTTAAAGAGTTCAAAGACATTAAGTGCCCATGCTCATGCGGGTATTCACTAGGCACCAACTGTGCGATGCTGCTCTCTAGGAAGTTAATGCAGGCTCCGACTACATTAACGGGTGCTGTTGTTGTTAGGTGCCGTCGAGTTGGTTCCGACTCATAGCAACCCTATGCACAATAGGACTAAACACTGCCGGGTCCTGCACCATCCTTACAATTGTTGTTATGCTTGAGCTCATTGTTGAAACCACTGTGTCAATCCACCTTGTTGAGGGTCTTTCTCTTTTCCGCTGACCCTGTACTCTGCCAACCATGATGTCCTTCTCCAGGGACTGATCCCTCCTGACAACATGTCCAAAGTATGGAAGACGCAGTCTCTCCATCCTTGCTTCTAAGGAGCATTCTGGCTGCACTTCTTCCAAGACAGATATTTTCGTTCTTTTGGCAGTCCATGGTATAGTCAATATTCTTCGCCAACACCACAATTCAAAGGCGTCAACTCTTCTTCGGTCTTCCTTATTCATTGTCCAGCTTTCACACGCATATGATGCGATTGAAAATACCATGGCTTGGGTCAGGCACACCTTAGTCTTCAGGGTGACATCTTTGCTCTTCAACACTCTGAAGAGGTCCTTTGCAGCAGGTTTGCCATGCAATGTGTCTTTTGATTTCTTGACTGCTGCTTCCATGGCTGTTGATTGCAGATCCAAGTAAAAGGAAATCCTTCACAACTTCAATCTTTTCTCCGTTTATCATGATGTTGCTCATTGGTCCAGTTGTGAGGATTTTTGTTGTCTTTATGTTGAGGTATAATCCATACTGAAGGCTGTGGTCTTTGATCTTCATTAGTAAGTGCTTCAAGTGCAAGCAAGGTTGTGTCATTTGCATAACGCAGGTTGTTAATGAGTCTTCCTCCAATCCTGATGCCCCGTTCTTCTTCATATAGTCCAGCTTCTCGTATTATTTGTTCAGCATACAGATTAAATAGGTATGGTGAGAGAATACAACCCTGACCCACACCTTTCCTAACTTTAACAGGTGTAGTGTCCAGCAAAGGAGATGAGAGTGTCACTGGGCTGTGATCTGCTCAAGCCTTGTCTCAAGTGTTGAGTTCAGATCAGAGTGCTGCACTGTGACTTCCTACCTGCACTGTCACTGCACTCTTTCTTTAAAAACACATTATTCCCTCACTCACATCCTGCACTGATCAGTAGATGTGAGTGGAGGGACACAATAAATTAAGTTAATAACGTCTAAGCTTTGGAACCACTACCTAGCTGTTAGTTTGTTGTATTGTGGCGGCATGTGTGCTGCTATGATGCTGGAAGCTATGCCACCAATTGTCCCTCGTGGACAGGTTTCAGCAGAGCTTTCAGACTAAGACAGGCTAGGAAGAAAGGCTTGGTGATCTACTTCTAAAAATTAGCCAATGAAAACCATATGGATCACAACAGAATATCGTCCAAGGTAGTGCTGGAAGGTGAGCCCTATAGGTCAGAAGGCAATCAGAACACACAATGGCTGTAACAAAGGACGCAGCATGCCAAGACTGTGAAGATAGCGCAGGACCTGGAGACACTTTGTTCTGTTGTACGTGGAGTCGCCCTGAGACACAGCCAACTTGACAGCAACTAACAGCAACGACAACACTTTGGAAAGTCCTCAACGGACATCTGTTTCCTTGACCTTTGGATTTCCCACACCAACAAAGATGACACAGTGTTACTAATCTTACATTTATTCAAGGAAGGATGCTATACAAACACAGACAAAAACTCTATTTACTTTCATCATCATTTCATTTCAAAGAGGCTTATAATGCCCTAAATTCCAACTAAAGTGCAGTCCTTTAAGTCAATGTTTGTCAGGCTCTAGCGAGGGTCAGAATGACTGGGGAAAGCTTGTCGAAAACCAGGATTCCTGGGCCTCTTCCCCCAGAGGTCTGTCATTAGGTCTGAGGTACCTGGATTCTACATTTCTATCAAGTTCCCAGCTGATGTGGGTACTGATGCTGCTGGTTTGTGGGCCACACTGTAAGGACCAGTGAAAACCTCACTACCTTGTACTTGTTATGTTACTTTGTCAAGGAGCGGGGAACACTTCTTCATACATGGGCCCTGGTCTGAAGGGCCACCGACCAAGTTTAACTTTTTACCTGATACCTCATCTCAAACCAGGCATCAGCCTTGAGTTTGAACCATCCCACTGGCACTATTCTACCACCTTCTGTTGAACACACAGCTTTAATTAAAGACAGAAAGATGGACATAATGTCCTCTCCCACCACCCGCCCAACACACACGCCAAGTCAGTAGACTAATTCCCTATAAAGGGGAAAAGAGATGATAACCAGGAGGGAAGGGCTTGCCAGAAGGAAGTAGTGTTTGCTTAGCCTAAATAGTAACTAAAACATGTCTTCCCTTGGTGGTTTGACTGTTTGTGCCATGATTTCACTATCTCGGAAACAAGCTGGCCAGCAGAACGGCCTGTGGGTCAGTCGGGCAGCATCTGCAATTACCTGCTGAATTCCCCCTCCACTCACCTTTACTCAAGAGGGCCCCAGCTCACAGTTCTCCTGGCCCCCAACTCACACTGCAGAAATGGCATCTCTACCACCTTCTGGGAGGTCACCCAGATGGACAGAGAGAGGTATATATCAGACCATAGTGTTTATAAAGTATGCTTACGTGCATTTGTCTCTTTGAACCTCCTAAGCAAAAGAGATTATTAGCCTCATCTTACAGATGAAGAAGCTGATACTTACACTCATAAAACTCAGTTATCCAGCGTTACCCAGGAAGGTATCCAGCGTTACCCAGGAAGATATCCCCTATCACAGAGGTCATTTGGTGTCGGCTGCACCAAACGCTTCTTTTTGGGATTATGCTCATTCAGTGATGTGACCTTCCCAAACAGAGAGGTGACAAAGGGCAAACGTGATGCTAAACACAGAGTGGAGATTAACTCTGCTGTTTCTATAACAGGAAAAGCAAACAAAATCCCTGCAGCTACATCACACAACCGCGACCTGATTAATTCAGTGACGAGATCGGCCACATTGATTGGTTGAAGTGCCAGGTGGACAATGCTTCTCATTGATTGAATGTTTCACTTTTCAGGGGCTTGTGTAGAAACAGCCACAGGCGAGTCTCCTCTGCAAGTGTTACCATGGCACCAGCCAATTGGTTTGTTGGCTCAGCCTCCTCTGCTTTGGGGCCACCCTGTTAGGGGGTCTGTCAGAGGTCTGCTTGCCTCAGTCGGTATCCCAGCACCTCTCCTCGCATATGATCTCTTTCAAACAAATGGGCCTCTCTTTGGGACAGTCTTATTTCAATTACTAAGTACCTATTGACTCTTCACATTTACAAATTACTATGATCCGTTTTTGTTTGCAGTCCAAGCACTGAAAGAGAGCCAACAGTATTTTCCCCATTTTAGACAGAGGATTCAAGCCCAGAGAGGTTTAGGTCAACTAGCAAGCTAGATTGAGGCCCAAACTATTTCTCCCAGCTTGAATATTTTCTGAATTGTCTTCTGTCTTCACAGGGATAAATCGATGAAGATGCATTAACCTTGAGAATCAACTCAATTAAGGAAGAACAGACAGGAATTAGAACAGACATTTTATCAGGACCATATCAAAACAGATGCCTAGTGAAATCTCAACTGTAGGAAAAGATGCAAATGAGAAGACGGTCAGAACAGCTAACGGTTATACAGCATCTAGCTCACACTTTGTGCCAGGTACTGTTTTAAGTGTTTACATAGATTAACTTGGTTAATCCCTAGCTCAGCCCTGAGAAGTAGGTACTATCCCATTATACACAGGAAAAATTGAGTCTTGCCCAGGGTCATTTACCCCAGGTCAACAGAGCTGGGCTCTAAGCCAAGCAATTTAACTCTGCTCAAACACTGCACTAAATCCTTGTCAGTGGAAGAATGTTGCATAAGGTTTATGTTTTAAAGTGAAAAGAAAAATACAAAGAAACAAAAGCAAAACCAAAAGAAAACAAACAATAACAAAAAAATTGGCTGTTTTTCTCTTTTCTCAAAGCCTATTTCTGTTATGGTGTTACATTCAAAGCAAATCAAAATTTGTCTCCAGTAACTTTGAAAAATAGTGTAAGTTTTTACTGACCGCTCCTGAAGGAGCAACAAAGAGGGGAGTTTCATTATACATCTGTACCAAAATGCTCATTGTCCCATTAGTTTCATCGTCCCATTATTAACTACTATGATATTCTCAGCCAGTTTCCGCCAAGCCTCTGAACAACAGACTGGGGCTGAGCCTTGCTGAGCTCTCCCTTACCCTCTGCCACCGACCACAGGTACCCTTGGAAGACTCTGGAGAAACAGTAAGGAGCTCCAGCTTCTGCAACAAATCCTGACTGAGCCTGACTAACTCTGAGATCAAGGCGGAGCTATGACGTTGGCAAGACGCAATTTACTGTTGAGCTCAGAGAAGGCAAGAGCTCACTCCTGCTGACGTGCTGACGGCCAGGCCTGGGAGCCAAGTTTGCCGCTGCCAGGCTTGGCCCCGGGCTAACGTGTGACTGGAAATTCAGGTGTAAGGCAGAACCCGTGCCAAAATCGGATGTTGTCAGCAGCGCAGCTTACGCAGCTGGGGGACCTAAAATACTTCTCAGCATATGTGCAGTGCTGTCTAAAAGTCCCAGAGCTGTTGAGAAGGCAGGAGGGCTGGGGTGTGAATTCCTGAACGGGGGGAGTGGGGAGTTGAGAACAGGAGGGGTATGGCTGACACTGGACGTAGAGCCTTTTATTTTAGCATCCACTCTTCCGTCTTGGACACTAAGCATCCAGGAGGCAGAAAGCTCATATCTAAACACTGTCTTACCCGAATCTCTCATGCATGGCTCATTTACCCACGGAAATATTTACCCATTTAAACAGCAGCCTCTCCAAACTCATCGATAGTTTTGTCTTCAGATTTAGCCCTTTGGAGAACAATGACATTCAGTCAACAAATCACCTATCCTTTTTCTATTTTTAGGTAACCACATTGTTGCAGAGCTAACTAAGGCATTGGAAATAGAGACTTTCAAGTCAAGGTCTAGGAGGCTGCGGACTTCCTGGGTGGTTCAGACAGTTAAATGCTCAACAACTAGCTGAAAGGTTGGTGGTTCAAACCCACCCAGAGGCACCTTGGAAGAAAGGCCTGGAAATCTGCTTCCAAAAGGCCACTGCCTTGAAAACTCCATGGTGCACAGTTCTACTCTGCACACACGGGTCAACTCTACAACAACTAACAACGACTAGGTGTTTGGGAAGATTACAGTAAATAACTCACCAAATGTGACACAATCACACACAAGGGTGTGCAGAGGACTCAAGGTGCCTCGGGGTGGCTGTAGGTCATCTACAGGAGGGCTTCAGACAGTGACACAATCACACACAAGGGTGTGCAGAGGACTGAAGGTGCCTCAGGGTGGCTGTGGGTCATCTCCAGGAGGGCTTCAGACAGTGACACAATCACACACAAGGGTGTGCAGAGGACTCAAGGTGCCTCGGGGTGGCTGTGGGTCATCTCCAGGAGGGCTTCAGGGAGGGCGTGATATTCAAATTGGGCCTTAACGTGTTAGGGGTTTACCACACATTCAGAAGAAAAACACGCTCATTTGTGATAGGATATAAAATGACACGCCATGCATTTTGATTTAAAATGCGAAGCTCGTGTCCATTTCAGATTTTTAACAATCCATTTGAATTGGTTTTTTCTTTCTTTTTTTTTTTTTTTTGCTTTACTAATGCAAATACTTCCACAAAGAGAAATTTCTGTACAGGGCTTGCATGTGTGTTAAATAAAACAGAATCTCCCTCTTCCGTGTGGCATGCCTCCCTGTCCTTTTAATATCATTTGGGCTGATGCGGTAACAAAATAGAAAATAACTATGAGAAGGCTATCATCAAAGTTGTATTGGGTTGCAGGAAAATTTTCCTAGAATGTTCCTGGAATTTACCTCAAGTTCTAATCATTTCAGGTTTATTCCCTAATACGTTGTGATTGGCAAATACCAGGGCCTTGAAAAAAATCTTGTTGAATGTGTTGAGCAGATAATAACAGAAACGATGGCCGAATATTGAGTGTATGTTGTGTGCTAGATACTAAGTATTACTACATTTGAGCATCAGATCAAACTCAGAGGTAGATACTGTTACTAACCTCAGTTTACAGACGAGGACACTCTGGATCCAAGGATTAATAGTTCAAGTCACACGTTCTAAGTGGCAGAATTTGGGATTTGAACCCAGTGCAGGCTGACTCCTAAGCCTTGTATTTCAGTTACCGTGCGTCCTGCGCTGAGCTAGATCCTGGACCTACAGAGACGGCTGGGGTGGGAACTCCTGAGCTACTGTCAGTTACGCTGGGGAGTCGCTCTGTGCACACAAGTACTTGGCAAGATCAGGAGCGCCACAAAGATGGGTGTGTGAGATACTGCTTAGATCTTAGAGCTCTTAACCCATTGTTGTTGAGTTGATTCTGACTCACAGTGACCCTATAGGACAGAGGAGAACTGCCTCATAGGGCTTCCAAGGAGTGGCTGGTGAATTCGAACTGCTGGCCTCTTGGTTAGCAGCCGAACTCCTAACCACCATGCCCCAGAGCCCCTTAGGGCTCTTACCAGGATGCAAATAACTTTAAGAAGGAAGCTCTGCCTCTCAGAGGAGAAAGAGGCAAAAAAAAAAAAAAAAAAAAAGAGGGATTTGAACTACAGAGTCAAATCAGGTTGCGGTCTTAAGAAAGGGACTTGGTACTTGCTACAACGTACTGCAGCAATGCTGACCCATTTGAACCAAGTTAAGTGGTTATATATCGGCTGTGGAGGCTGGAGGGGAGGTGAAAAACTCCTAGCTTCACGCGAGGTGCTGCTAATACAGACGCAGTGCTTCGTGACAATCCAGGAAGGTGTCTGGGAAAGCGGCTTGGGGACAGGCTTTGTAACTCTGTTACGAGGCAGCTGCTTTTTAATTTTTTTTTTCTGATTCAATCTGCGTTTGTTTTTTATTTCCTTTTGTTTGGGTTTCTGTAAGGGGAACTTTCAGGCTTCTACCTGTGGAATAGTTGACATTTTTTAAGGAAACAAACAACGTGGATATGAAAAGGCTTACCTGCCACTCAGTGCTAATTGTACTAAGTTCAAATATTCCCCCAAGAAGTAATTGAAGAATGTTTAATAATGTTCACTGGAAAACAAAATTTGGAGGGCATTCTCAATGGTCCAGGTACACTGCATTTATAAACACCTTCATCATTTACATGTCTGTTTCCTCTAAGCACCACAATGCCAAAGGCCAAGTGTTAACCGTCTTGGCATCCCACCCCAGCCCTTAGCATTACCTGGCATTTTCTAATTCCCTGTGTGGTTTTTGATGTCTTCTCCCAACAGAATTTTAAGCTTCTGAGAGCAAAGACCTTGTCTGTCTTGTTCAATGCTCTATTCCCCCAAATGTGGCAGGAGGCCTAACACATGGAAGGTGCTCAAATATTTGATGAAGGAATGAATGAACATGTTGTCTTAGTTACTCAGTGCTGCCGTAACAAAAATACCACAAATGGGTGGCTCTAAAGAAGAGAAATTAATCTTATCACATTTCAGAAAGTTAAACACCCAAACGGGGTGCTAAGCCACGCTGATTCCTCCCGTGGGCCTCTGTCCTGGGTTGGCGACTCCCAGCAATCCTCGGTCTTCCTTTGCTGCTTGTAGGTACAGCTGTCTCCTTGTCACCTGATGCCTCTGCCTGCGTGTCCTGGCTCCCTGTCTGCACTCCCCTTTATAAGACATCACTCAGAAAGGATTAGGTTTATGACCTACTCTAATAAGGCATGGCCTTATTAACATAACAAAAACCCTATTTCCAAACAGGGTCATACTTACAAGTCCAGGGGTTAAGGCTTCAACATAACTTTTTGAGGGACATAATTCAATCTATAACAAAACAGTAGCAAACCAAAATGTCCATCAACAGATGAGTGGACAGACAAAATGTGATCTATGCACACAATGGAATACTATTTAGCCATTAGACAAACGAAGTCCTGAGGCATGCCACAACATGGATGAACCTTGAAAACGACATAGTAAGTCAACCATAAAAGGACAAGTGTTGTATGCTTTTGCTTAGATGAAATGAGAAAATACACAGAAACCAAAGGTTACTAGTGGCATCAGGAGGAAGAGAGAGGGGGAAAGGGGCATTTTTGCTTAGGGGGCACAGAGCTTATGTTAATGGTGGTGGAATGATTTGGAAAAGGACAGAAAAAATGGTTGCACAACTTGAAGAGTGTAACCGATGCCACTGAATTGTACGCGTAGAAACTGTTGAGTTGGCGTGCATTTTGTTGTGTATATTTTCACCACGATAATGATGACGACAATGATAAACAGAGTTAGAAATATAGTAGAAACTTACACTATTCCTTAAATGAATAAATGAGGCTCAAGGGCCCCCACTCCCTCCCCAGCAAATGAGGAGGTAGGACAGAGTGAGTTGAGCTGAAATCTCCATATCTTGTAAGTGTGGAAGTGTGCGTGGGGAGGGTCTTTCCTAGTGGTGTGCTTGTAGCCCAGCATTCAACTCTATATTATGTAGACGTACATTTTTTAAGTTCCTTAAATTTTAGAATAATCAGTGGAATTCTTTCTCCCAAAAGTGATGGTAAAAGAAACAATCTGGGGTTTTAAGCTCCATATAGTTAAAGATTCACTGCCATGAAACAACATAATCTATGTTTTCATAAACACATTTACATTGGTTTTAAAGCTTGTTTTACATGGTAAATTCTACGTTAGTACTGTTGAGGGTTTTTATAACTCCAAGATCTGAAAAAGAAGTTGTAAAAGTTGCTGATTTGTAGCAAATTGCCAAGAGCACAATGGTTTGATATCAGTTCACTTACAGCCGTTGCCACTGAGTGGATTCTGACTCATAGCGACCCTATAGGACAGAAAAAAACTGCCCCCACTGGGTTTCCAAGGAGTGGCTGGTGGCTTTGAATTGCTCACCTTTTTGGTTAGCAGACCGGCTCTTAACCACTGCACTACCAGGGCTCCACTTACAAGAAGTCATTTATTTGTCAATCTCAATTATCAAGGGTTTAAAAGTGAAAAATAAGCATAAAGGCCACTGAGTTGTCAAAACGGTCTTTATAAAAGCTGAGTACTGAGGCCACGCCTTGATTTACAGGGAAGCTCCTTGAACCTGTGCCCTGACACGTGCTAAATGCAGGCACAAAGTAAGACCAGAATTAGACAGGCTTGGGGCTGCTAGAAAGGAACTCCAATGGCGCAGTGGTTAAAGTGCTCAGTTGCTAACCAAAAGGCTGGCAGTTCTAACCCTCCAGCCGCTCCATGGGAGAAAGATGTGGCAGTCTGCTTCTGTAAAAATTTACAGCCTTGGAAAGCCTACTGAGTGGGTGTTTTTTTTTTTTTTTGGTGGGGGTGGGGGAGCTGCTAGAGACAGTGAGAAATAATAGCAGAGAGCTAGGAAGTAATATCTACGCAAAGAAACACAAGGTAACTACAAGTTTAGCCCCCTGGAATCATTCTGGATAAGAGCTTTCTACACCACGCCAATTTTTGAGGGCATTGCTCTCCAATGCAAAAATTTATTGTGTTAAATTTTCCCCAGAGGGAGAAACACATTGAATTTCTTCTGCTTATGTAGGCAAGGGACTGATGATTGCACTGTACACGCACTGTATTCTCAGAGACGTTCATTTTGTCAGTAGAAAGCGCCACCTTAGTTGTCATGAGCCCTGAGGTTTGGTCACCACCACTGCAGTTCATCCACGAACTCAGACATGCAAAGGGACAGTGGCGCAGCCACAGGGACAGCGTCAAGGGCAGAGTTGGCTACAATACTTGGACTCAGTATATCACTCTCTCCAGAGCATTCCACTCCAGCGCTCGGCAATCAGCTTCAGCGCTCAGCCAGCTCGTTCCACTTCCGCAGACATTACATAAACTCAGGCCTAAGCCAAGGGGCAGACTCACATCTCTCGCTTCTGTTCCTGTCCGTTTCCTCTTTGTTCCCTCACACTCTGTTCTCATCCTACGTCTGTATCCCTGCCCCTTTCTCGAGTCCACCATCACAGCTCTTACATTTAGTCTTCATCTGGCACTGGCTCCACTGAAATGTGGCCACTTTGCCTCAGTTTAATCAAAACCACAGCCTCTTCTGAAAACAACTTTTTTGACTATTGACCTCTCAGCTTTCACCTCAGCGGCTCTTACTGGATGAGGTTTCTTTCCTCAGAAACTGTGGAGTCCTGTTTCTAGCTCTCCTGGCCTGCGGCACGGGCAGTAATCTTCCGTGCCTTAACTGTCCGCAGACGTCGTCGTGCTAGATTGACTTCTGTGTGCTATGTCCCTTCTCCCCACGGGCACAAGAACAGAGAACACACGAGTGCTACAGAAAACTGTATTAAAGTCATTCCCTGTAAACATCAGTGCAGTGATAAGCATTTTTGCGTGTATTCCGTACATAGAAACATACACACATGAACACGCATTTATTAATTAAAGTCTTATGCTTTTTCACATGATGTTTTAGCTTGAAAGTTTTCCCACATCATTAAAAACTTATTTTAAAAATATTTTAACACTTGTTTTTTTTTTTTGTCAGAAAAATATCTATCAGTGCCATCACCGAAGCATGCTTCACTGTTAGATGTACCAGGTGCTGCCGATTCCATTCTGACTCACGGCAACCCCACTTGGGTCAGAACAAAACTGCTCCACAGGGCTTTCAGTGGCTGATTTCTTGGAAGAAGATCTTCAGGCCTTTCTTCCGAGGCATCTCTGGGTGAGCTTTTGACTAACAGTTTGCGCAATCCAGGGTCACCATAAATTGGGGTTGACTCAATAACAACTGGTACTGTCAGACTGAGGATGTAACAGAAGGAAGATATCTTGCAGCAGAAATGTTGAAAAGCGCAAAGACTGTGGCATATTTTCAATTTCTGAAGAAAATTCTAGTCTCGTGTGCATGTATGTGTGTACGTGTGTATAGGAAGGTTGGGCGAGTAGGCTTATCAATGAAGCGCAGCATTGACCCAAGTACCAGGGTGCCTCCGTCATGACGAGTCTTCATATGCTTGGATTCCTAGGTGTTGGATGTGGTAGAAATCACAACAGAACCTCAGTCATGTGTGTGCCATTTGCCATATGAAGACATATGCTCTAAACTTGTCTAGCTGTTTTAAATTTTTCCTAACTGCCATATAACGTATGGTCATTACTCAAATATCTTAATCCACCTTGAAATGAACTATAAGAATATTTGCTTCCTTCCCCTGACAACCTACTTTCTTTTATTCTCTTCTTTACCTTGGAAATAATCATGTTGGGTATTTCTATACTTTATTAACTATATTCTTCAGCAGTAGAAAAATAAGTGCTGGGAAAAATTCTTTAATATTTAAGTACAGAACATTGCTATTTATATTAAGAGGTTGGAAGAAAAATGGTACCAAGAAAAATTATTATACTATGAATAAGTCAGATAATATATTTAGGAAGGAAACAGATTATAGAATATATTTCATTAAAAGAGTGAAGAACTATAAATGCACACATCTTGGTGGGGATTTTACCTTGAGCCTCAGCCTGTTACTCTCTGCTACTAAGGCTCAGACATGCCTGTACATTTTCATCACACTGGTGGTAAGGGGAAACCCTGGTGAGCATAGTGGTTAAGTGCTACGGCTGCTAAACAAAGGGTTGGCAGTTTGAATCTGCCAGACGCTCCTTGGAAACTGGATGGGGCAGTTCTACTCCGTCCTATAGGGTCGCTATGAGTCAGAATTGACTCGATGGCACTGGGTTTGGTTTTGGTTTTTTTCGTGGTAAGGGCATAAAACAAAACAAAACCCATTTCCATTGAGTTGATTCTGACTCAGCAACCCTATAGGTCAGAGTAGAACTGCCCCACAGGGTTTTCAAGGCTGCAATCTTTATGGAAGCAGACTGCCACATCTTTCTCCCATGGAGCAGCTGTTGGGTTTGAACCACTAACCTTTTAGTGCTTCACCACTGCACCACCAGGGATCCTTGAGTAAGGGTATAAGGAAAGTTTACTCATATGGAACCCAAAGTTTTTCTTGGGAGTGAGGGTGTTGATTAAAAGTGAATTCAGTGTTAAAATTCACATAAAGCTGGACATGTGTGTTGAACTGGTGTGGGGGCCCACTAGAAGTCTAGTAGGGATCGGTTCAGTGTGGGAGGTGGCACTGAATATTCTCCCAGGAAGAACCCAGCCTGACAGAAGAGAAACCCAGCCAAGATGATCTTGATAATGTACAGTACTTAGGACTGGTGAGGAGTAGGAGCTCTGGTGGCACAGGGGTTAAGCACTATGGCTGCTAACCAAAAGGTCGGCAGTTTGAACCCACCAGGTGCTCCTTGGAAACCCTGTGGGGCAGTTCTACTCTGTCCTATAGGGTTGCTGAGTCGGAGTTGACTCAATATCAATGGGTTTTTAATGCGGGCAAAGAGTAGGAAGTCAGCTTCTGGCTTGGTGGCCATTAATCGAATCAGTCTCTGGTCACTACCCTGAATACATGGCTGAGTTCTGGGTGAGGAGAAGGTCAGAGAAAAATTTGAAAGGACCGTTATATTGAACTGTCTAACTCATTGGGATTCAAGCAACACTTCTTTAGGACGCCTCTTTAACCGCAGAAGAAATCCACTCCCCTTATTCTGTTGCAGGCTACTTCAGTGGCTGCCAGGAGACGATGACCAGACCAGGCAGGGTAGCAGGAAAGACAAAGACATTAGGCAGAACAGAGCACCCATGCCCAGTGGGTACTGAAAAAGGCAGTGGGACCATGAAAGTCATAGGGGTAGCAGCAGCAAGAGGAAAAGGATATTGTCCTTAGGAGAGCCTCTAGTAAAGTAATACACATCCTGAGAAAGTTGCTCCTGAGCACACGTGAGGCATCACCTGGGAACTCCCAGAAGGACTGGGGAGGGAGACATTTACAGCGTACTGGTAACCGAAAGGTCGGTGGTTCTAACCCACCAGCCAGTGCATAGGAGAAAGATGCACCTATCTGCTTCTGTACAGATTTACAGCCTTGGAAACTGTGGGACAGTTCTCCTCTGTCCTATCAGGTCACTTATGCGTTGGAATTCAACTCAGCAGCAGTTGGGTTTTGGTTTGGAGATCCTGCATGAGCAGGCAGGGGGTGGAGCCAGATTAACTAGGTTACAGGTGTTAAGATTTAGCAAGTCCTTTGATTTACATATTGCATATATGCTATTTCAGTGTGGCAAGGCTTAATTTTAAATAAGTTTTAGAAGCAGTGAAGAACTTCAAAGACCTCCTTTGGGGTCAATTAAAACCTGCAAATGTACATTGAAATGTTGAAGGGAGTTGTGCCTCAATGGCACAGCGGCTTAGGATGGTGCATGCTTAAATGGAAAGAGACTGATAAAAGGGCTTCTGGAAAGGACTTTCCTGTTTTGAAACTGGTGACTCCACATTTACATTTTATATCAAACTCTAAGTACACAGGGACATGATGGTAACAACAAACCAGTGATTCCTGCCCAAAACACGTATCTCCACATGCTTTTTCTGCTGGAGCATGGTGTACACTCATCCTCTGTCCCTCAGCATCCCCTTGTTTCCTGTGTTCAATGTTTCATTTATTGAACTCTGTGTGGTCGGCTGTGCAGGGAACATAGACACATAAGATACAGGCCCTAATCTCGTGGCTACTCCATTCTTTTGCATGTTATACAATCTGAGCTCATGGCACAAATAGTGTGTCCACTTAAACATCCCAAATCTGACAATCAGTGACAGTTCTCAATACACCTTTACATAATCATGGTGGGTGTTCATGTGATTTTAATGAATATAGGAAGTGCACATCAACTCCTCTTTACCCAATTTTGTAAATTCTGGGTCACCTGTAAACGTGTGACCAGAATAAAACCTATGAACACAGAGGAATCAAACGCAGAGTGCTACTTAATGACTCTAGCAGTAAACATGGTTATGCTAATTTATGTTTTCCTTTAGGAAATTATTAGGGATTACAACGGAATTTAAAGGGAAAAGAATTGAACATACGAATGTTCATTAGATACACCAAAAGCATTCAAGATGCAGAAAGTATGGTTCAAATACACACACTTCAGAGAAATGAAACATTCATTTTCAGGGGAGGAGATTAAGATTTTTGTTGATTTTGGCTCCATAAAAGTATCTTATGTAAGGATCACACATCTATGATTTGTAAACAATATCCTTTATAAATAATTATATATGTTTATACCCAATTAAAAACCCAGTACGTTTGAGTCAATTCTGACAATTACGGGAGGTTATTTGATGCCCATGAGTTCTTGACACACCATTATTTAACTGTGGGAAAATAAATTACAAAGAGAATAGTGGAGGAAAAACAAAAAGGTAGCCCCTCACCCAAGATAATTCTTGGCAAATTTGCAATGTTATTGGTAATATGGCACCGTTTTCTCATTTGCCAGCAGAGATAACTCAGAGCTCACTTCTTGCAGATGAAAACTCCTCTACATGTAACGCTGACTCGACCACAGCCAATTAGCAGAGTTCCTGGCCATTAACAGGTCATTCAGGTTAATTTAGGAAAGATCATTGCCAGCGATAGAACATGAGGAAACGAAGTTTATGAATCAAGAATTTACGGATTAAAAGCTTCCACATCTTTAAAAGCATCTAAGTAAGTAAACTACCGCGATGTCTCTTTAAGGAAATGGCAAAGAAGCCAAGTCTGCTCCCGTTTGGCACATGAATGAGCCATTCCATGATAATGTTATCTCCGCTGCAAAACCAACCGTCTTTGTTTACATGTAAGTGGGAAAACTTTTAAATGATAATCACGAGGGCAGAAAATATATTCTAGTCTCTGGGGCCAAATTATGACTTCAAGTATGTCAAAGACAGTGCAAAGCACCCTGAAAGGGGATAAGATAGGACAAACAGACAACAAAATGTCCAGAGATGTTTGGCAGGAACCCAGCATAATCCTGGCATCTGCTCCACAGGCCCTTCGCCTCTCTGCAGAACCACCACTCATCTGGTGTTTCTCTCCTCAAAGAGGTGCCAGTAGACCCCTTCCGATGCTTCGACATGTCAAAGGGTGCAAGGCAAATAGGCTACAAGCCAGATTGGATGATTCTCCAAAACAACTTTTTCTCATGAGAACAGGATTACTCATTTACAAGATTTGCAAAATAAAGAACTACATTTTAATTAAGCTGGTACTCTTTTTTTTTTTTTTAATTTTATTGTGGTTTTGGTGAAAGTTTACAGTGCAAATCAGTTTTTCATTCAAAATTTTATACACAAATTGCTTTGTGACCTTGCTTGCAATCCCCACAATGTGTCAGTGCTCTCCCCCTTTCTGTTTCCACCTTGGGTTCTCCATGTCCATTCGTCCAGATTTCCTGTTCCTTCTTGCATTCTCGTCTTTGCTCTTGGGCAAGTGTTGCTCATTTGGTCCCATATAAATGACCGAACTAAGCAGCATGTTCCTCACATGTGTTACTGTTTGTTTTATAGGCCTGTTACTCTTTGGCTGAAAGAAAGGTGGATTTTAGGAGTGGCTTCAATTCTGAGTTGGCGGGGTGTCTGGGGGCCATAGTCTCAGGGGTTCCTCCAGTCTCTGTCAGACCAATGTCTGGTCTTTTTTTGTGAATTTGAATTTTGTTTTACAATTTTCTACCTCTCTGTCTGGAATTCTCTACTGAGATCCCTGTCAGAGTGGTAGGTGGTGGTAATCAGGAACTATTTAGTTTTTCTGGGCTCAGGCTGGTGGAGGCTATGGTTCATGTGGTCCTTTAGTTCTTTGGACTAATATTTTCCTTGCGTCTTTGGTTTTCTTCATTCTCCTTTGCTCTGATGGGACCAAAAGATGTAGTTTAGATGACCTCTCCCAAGATTTTGAGACCCCAGGCTCTACTCACCAGAGTTGGCTGTAGAATGTTTTCTTTATGAACTATGTTATGCCAGTTCACCTTGATGTCCCCCGAGACCATGGTCCCCATCCTTCAGCCCCAATAACTCGGTCCTGCAAGGTGTCTGAATGTGTCTGGGAAGCTTCTATGACTTTGCCTTAGTCATGCTGTGCGGACTTCCCCTATATTGTGTGATCTTTAATGTTTTAGGTTTCATATTTAGGCGTTTGATTGATTTTGAATTAGTTTTTGTATATGGTGTGAGGTATGGGTCCTGTTTCATATTTTTACAGATGGACATTCAGTTTTTCCAGCAACATTTGTTAGAAAGACTAAATTTTCCCCATTTAATGGATTTTGGTCCTTTGTTAAAGATCAGCTGACCATAGGTGGATGGATATACATCTGGGTTCTTGATTCTGTTCCATTGTTCTATGTGTCTGTTTTTCTACCAGGCTGTTTTGAAAACCATGGCTATAGAGTAGGTTCTGAGATCAGGTGGTGTGAGGCCTCCTACTTTGTTCTTTTTCTTCAAGAATGCTTTGCTCATTCAGGGCCTCTTTCCTTTCCATATAAAGCTGGTGATTAGTTTTTCCATCTCATTAAAGGATGCTGTTAGTATCTGGATTGCAATTGCATTGTATCTATAGGTCATTTTGGGTAGAATGAACATTTTCACAATGTTGAGTCTTCCTATGCATGAGCGTGGTATGTTTTCCCATCTATGTAGGTCTCTTTTGGTTTCTTGCAATAGTGTTTTGTAGATTTCTTTGTATGAGTCCTTTACATCCCTGGTTAGACCTATTCCTAAGTTTTTTTTTTTTTTTTTTCCTTATAGGGCTATTATAAGTGGTATTGTTTTCCTGATTTCCTGTTTTGAAGTTCTCTTTGTTGGTATATAGAAACCATCCTGCTACTCTCCTGAATCTTTCTATTAGTTCCAGTAGTTTTTTTATGGAATCTTTGGGGTTCTCTATTTATAGGATTATATCATCTGCAAATAGAAAAATAGGGATAGTTTTATTTCTTCTTTTCCCAATTCGGATGTCCTTTATTTCTTTTTCTTACCTTATTGCTCTAGCTAGAACTTCCAGCACAATGTTAAGTTAAAGTGGCATCCTTGCCTTGCTACCGTTCTCAGGGAGAATGCTTTAAGCCTCTCTCTGTTGAAATCATGTCGGCCACGTATAGATGCCCTTTATTATGTAGAGGAATTTCCCTTCTATTCCTATTTTTTGAGAGTTTTTATCAGGAATGGGTGTTGGACTTAATGAAATGCCTTTTCTTCACTGATCGAGATGATCATGTTATTCTTTTCTTTTGTTCTGTTTATATGGTAGATTACATTGATTTTCTAATGTGGAACCATTCTTGAATACCTGGTACGAATCCCACTTGGTCGTGGTGTATAATTTTTTTGATATGATGCTGAATTCTACTGGCTAGAATTTATTGAGAATTTTTGCTTCGATAGATATTGGTCTGTAATTTTCTTTTATTTTGAAGTGTCTTTGACTAGCTTTGGTGTCAGGGTTACGGTGGCTTCACAGAATGAATTTCAGAGTATTTCTTCCTTTCCTATGCTCTGAAATAGTTTGAGTGGTACTGGTACGAGCTCTTCTCTGAATGTTGGGTAGAATTCTCCAGTGAAGCTGTCCGGGCCAGGGCTTTTTTTTTTCCCTTGAGAGATTTTTTTTTTTTTTTTTTTTACCTCTCCAATCTCTTCTCTTGTTATGGGTCTGTTCAGATTATCTATCTCAGCTTGTGTTAGTTTAGTCAGGTAGTGTGTTTCTAGAAATTTGTCCGTTACCTCTAGGCTCTTAAGTTTGTCGGAATACAAATTTTCATAGTATTCTGTTATGATGCTTTTTTCTTTTCAGTTGGTTCTACTGTAATCTCCCATATCTCATTTCTTAGTCGGATTATTTGCTTCCTCTCCTGTTTTTCTTTTGGCAGTTTGGCCAATGTTTTGTCGATTTTCCAAAGAACCAACTTTTGGTCTTGTTGATTCTTTGTGTTGTTTTTCTGTTCTCTATTTATTTCTGCTCTAATCTTTATTATTACCTTTCTTCTGGTGGTCATGGTCTTCTTTTGCTGTTCTCTTCCCACTTATTTGAATTATAGGGCTAACGTTTTGATTTTGGCCTGTTCTTTTTTTTTTTTTAATGTGTCTGCTTATTGCTATAAATTGACCTCTGAGCACTGCCTTTGCTGTGTCCCAAAGGTTTTAGTATGATGTGTTTTCATCCTTATTTGATTCTAGCAATTTTCTTTTTAATTCCCTCTTTGATTTCTTCTATTACCCAGTTGTTTTTAAACAAGGTATTATTCAGTTTCCATGTAATTGATTTTTTTTTCCCTTGATTTTCCTGTTATTGATCTCTACTTTTATGGTGTTTTGATCAGAGAGAATGTTTTGTATTATTTTAATGGCTTGGATTTTCTTAAGGGTAGCTTTGTGGCCCAAAATGTGATCTATTCTGGAGAATGTTCCATGGGCATTGGAAAAGAATTTATAGTTTGCTGCCATTGGGTGGAGTGTTCTATATATCTATGAGGTCAAGTTGGTTGATTTTGGCCTTTGGATTTCTGCATCTTTGTCAAGTTTCTTTCTAGATGCTCTGCCTTTTACCAAGTGTGATGTGTTGAAGTCTCCTACTATTTTTGTGGAACTGTTTCTCTTTTTAGTGTTTTTATAGTTTGGTTTATGTATTTAGGAACTCTGTCATTGGGTGCGTAGATATTTATCAAGGTTATGTGTTATTGGTGGATGGTCCCTTTAATCATTATACAATGTCCTTCCTTACCTTTTATGGTTGATTTTTCCTTAAAGTCTATTTTATCTGATATTAGTATTACCAGTCCTATTTTTTGGTTACTGTTTGTTTGATATGTTTTTTTCCATCCTTTGATTTTTAATATATTTATGTCTTTGTGTCTAAGGTGTGTCTCTTATACACAACATTTTGATGGTTTTTATCCATTCTTCCACTCTTTGTCTCTTCACAGGTGCATTTAAGCCATTTATATTCAGTGTGATTATCAGTAGGTATGGGTTTATTGCTGTCATATTGTGCTGCTTTTTTTTTTTTTTTTTTGGTGGTGCTGACATTTTCTTTGTTCCTCTTACTTTCCAGTGCTGAGTTCCTTTTTTTTTGTGTGTGTGTGTGGATTTTCTTTTCTTTTGTTATAAATTCTGTGTTTACTGTGTTCTTTATTATTTTTATGAGTAGGTTTAACTTTGTGGTTGCCTTGAAATACGCACATATCTTCCTAAGTTTGAACTGGTTTTGTATTACTTGATATCACCTTGACTTCTTCCCCATTTGAAAGTTCTATAACCTACACAATTTATTTCCCCTTTTGTTGTCTTGATGTTGCCATCGTTTACAGACTGATGTACCTGTTTCCCTGTTTTAAGCCTTTTAGCTTTGTTTTATTGTTGAGAGTTCTTTACCTAGGTTGGTACCTGGCTGATGCTGTCCTGTGTTCTAGGCTCTGGTCTGATGCTGTTGATTCTCTAACCATAGGACTATCTCTAATATTTCTTGTAAGCTTGTTTGGTTTTTAGGAATTCCCTTAATTTCTGTTTATCTGGAAATGTCCTAATTTTGCCATCATATTTTGACAGAGAGTTTTGCAGAGTATATTATTCTTGGCTGGCAGCTGTTTTTCTTTCAAGGTTTTATATATTTCATTCCATTGCCTTCTTGCCTGCATGGTTTCTGCTGAGTAATAAGAGCTTAGTCTTAATGTTTCCCCTTTGTAAGTGACTTTTTGTTTTTCTCTAGCTGCTCTCAGGATTACTTCTTTGTCACTGGCTTTATAAGTGTGATTATGATATGTCTTGGTGACTTTCTTTTGGGGTCTATACTGTATGGGGTTTGTTGAGTTTCTCGGATGGTCAGCTTTTTGCCTTTCATGTTGTTTGGGAAGTTTTCAGCCAGCAAATCTTCAACAATCTCCTCTGGGTTTTCCATTTTCTCCCCCTATTCTGGAAGCCCGATCATGCACAAATTTTTCCTCTTGATTGTGTCCCACATAATTCTTGTTTTTTTTCATTCTTTTCTCTGATTTTTTTTCGTCAAAAAAGGTGGTGTCCATGGTTTTGTCTTCAATGTTGCTGATTCTGTCTTCCACTGTTTCAAATTTGCTCCTAAAGCCTTCTATTGAGTTGTCCATTTATGAAATTTTGTTGTTTATCTTTTGGATTTCTAGTTGCTGTTTTTTGTATGATTTCTAATTGTTTATTTTAACATTTTGTTCTTGTATTATTTTCCTAAATTCTTCTGTTGCTATCTGTGTTTTCTTTGATATTGGCTATGCGATTTTTGGTTTTGTATGTGTTTTCTATGATTTTCCCTATTTTTTCTTTGGTTTTGTCTGTGTTTTCCGGATTTCTTTCCTCATCTCTTGTAGAGCCATGAATATTAGTCTTTTGAATTCCACATCAAGTAGTTCCACTGCCTTTTCTTCTATCGGAAGGTCATTTGATTCTTTATTTTGATCATTTTCTGGAACCATCTTGTCCTGTTTTATTATATGTTTTGATATTTTCTGCTGTCTCTGAGATATTGACATATTATTTTCTTTATTTATTGATTGTATGTTCATTTGCTTCATCTTGCTTCTTCGTTTTGTTTTGATATGTCAGGGTGGGCAGGTGGGCTGCACATGCTTTGCTGCTTGTTTGTCTGTGGGCATGATAACTTTCACCACCCTGTCTGGGTGGGCAGGGCAGCAACAGGCAGGGTGAGCCTGCTTTGCTGCACACTGGTTTGGAGAGGTGGCTGAGGGTGGACTGGGTGGGCTCTTTCTGCCTCCTGATGTTGGTTCAGTGGTGTAGGAGCTTCACAGTCCCTCACCAGGACATAGTCCCAGGTGTCAGATAGGGAGTGGTATGGGCTTGTTTCCCACTGTTTAGCAGCTGGTTAAGTGGCTGGAGGGAAGGAGAAGTGTGGGATTGTTGAGGCAGCAGACCTGAGCACCAGGGATGCTCTAGCTACGGTGACACAGCAAGGGCCAGAGGGAAAGGGATAGCAGATGGCGCTGGGGGGAAGAAGAAAAGAGAGAGAAAGAAAAAAAAAGGTAGCCAATGTGTGTTGGTGGCACAGACCTGGGGGCTGATGGGAAAGGTGGGGAAGTGCCATACAGGGCTAGGTGGGAGGTAGAAAGACAAGAAAAAAAGAATAAATGGAGGTGCAGTGGGGGCCAGTAGCTACGGTTGAGCCAGCGTGCCTGTGGCACTCTATCTGCAGTGGCATGGCAGGTGCCAGTGGCAAGTGGGGTGAAGTGGAATAAGGGGCTAGGCAGAGGGGGAAAGTAAGAAAGAAAAAAAAATGATGACATGGCCAGCTTGTGGGGCCAAGGTGAACCCAGGGGCTGGTAGGAAGGGAGGGGAAGTGACATACTGGGCTAGGTGGGAGGTGGAAAAAAAAGAAATGAAAAAAAGGAAAAAAAAATGGTGGCATGGTAGTTGCCATGGGTGGGGGCAGGGCTGAGATGGGCCAGGGGCAGGCTGGTGTGCTGGTGGCTCTCTAGCTGTGGCAGCACAGTGTGCTCCAGCAGGATGGGGTGGCATACAGGGATAAGTGGGAGCAAGGAAAAAGGAAGAAAGAAAAAATAAATGGCACTGTGTCAGGAGCTGGCAGTGGGGGGGAGGGTTGGCTTGAGGTGGTAGCATGCTAGTGGCTCTCTAGCCACAGGGGTACAGCAGGGGCTGGCAGGAGGGGGTGAAGGTGGCATATGGTGCTAAGTGGGAGGGAGAAAGGAAAAGACAAAAGAGAAAAAATGGTGTGTTGGGAGCTGGCGAGGGGGGTCAGGGTGGACCCTGGGTGATGGCAGGTAAGTAGTTGTCTAGCCATGGTGGCGTGGTGGGGTCCAGTTGCTGGGGGGTGAGGTGGCATACAGGGCTAGGTGGGAGGGAGAAAGAAAAGGAATAAAGGGGAAAAAAATAAAACTGGTGGCACAATGGGGGCTGGCAAGTGGGAATGGTGTACACCCAAGGGCTGGTTGGCAGGGAGGGGAGGTGATGTACAGGGCTAGGTGGGAGAGGAAAAGAAAATAAAGAAGAGAAAGCCAAAAAAAAAAAAAAAATGGTGGTGCAGTGGGCACTGGTGGGTGGGGGCAGGGTGGACCCAGGGCAGCATCGGGCCAGTGGTTCTCTACTCAGGATGGTGTGGCACAGTGGGAAAAGGGGGAGCTGGTGTATGAGGCTAGGTAGGAAGGAGAAAGAAAATGAGGAAAAAATAATAATAATAAATGCATGGTGAGAGCCAAAGAGAGGGGACAGGGAGGACCCAGGGTGACGGCATGTCATTTTCTCTCTAGCCGAGGTGATGTGGCATGGCCCAGTGGGAAGGGTTAGAGGTGGCGTACAGGGCTAAGTGGGAAGAGAGATAGAAGAGAAAGAAAAGAAAAAGATAAAATAAAAAATGACATGGTGAGAGCCAGTGGGTATGAGTGGGGTGGGCCCGGAGTACTGTGGTCCAGTGGCTCTCTAGCCACGGTGGTGTGGCATTGCCTGGCAGGAAGGGGGAGAGGTGGTGTATGCAGCTAGGTGGGAGGGGCAAAGAAAAGGAGGAAAAAATAATAATAAAGGTTCAGTGAGAGCCAGTGGGTAGGGACAGGGTGTGCTGTTGTTTCTCTAGCCAAGGTGGCGTGGTATGGCCCAGCATGAAGGGAGAGAAGTGGTACACAGGGCTAGGTGGGAGGGAGAAAGAAAAAGAAGAAAGGGGGAAAAATGGCACAATGGGAGCCAGTGCATGGGGGCAGGGAAGACTCAGGGTGGGGGCAGGGAAGACTCAGGGTGGCAGCAGGCTGGTGGGTCTCTAAACTAGGCACTGTGGCACAGCCTGGAGGACAGAGGTGGAGGTTATGTACAGGACTAGATGGGAGAAAGAAAAAGTAGAAGGGGGAAAAAAAGTGCAGTGGGAGCCTGTGGGTGGGTGCGGGGCAGACCTGGGGTCACAGTGGGCTGGTGGCACTCTAGCCAAGTTTGTATGGTGTGGCCCTGTGGGAAGGGATGGAAGTGGCATATGGGGCTGGGCGGGAGGGAGAAAAAAGGAAGAAAAGGAAAAAAAATGGCAAAGCAGTAGACAACAGGTGGAGGTGGAGTGGAGACGGGGTGACGGCAGGCTGGAGTCTCTCTAGTCTCTCTAGTGGCACAGTGTGGCCCCTCAGGAAAGGGTGGGGGTGGCATATGGGGCAGCAAAGGTGAGAAGTGGGAAGGCATGTTTCTCTGGTTACTGGGTGCTCTGACTCCTGTTGGGAGCTCCATGAAGCTGACTTCCTGTACTCCCTGTCCATGGTCATTGCTGGCTGTGACCCAAATGGTGATCCTGGGCATGTTAGTTGGCAGAGAACCTCCACTCTGTACCTCTCCTCATTCTCTATATTCCTTCAGTTTCTTCTTTCATTCAGTATTTGATCTAGTTCTTTATCCCTTCATTTGATGCTTAGGCTTCCAGGATTGATGTTTGTATCTGCTTTACTTCGTTTTTCAAGTTTTACTGCAGAGGGATGGCATGATGTGTCTGTCTCGGGCACCACGTTAGCTCTGCCTCCACAAACTGACACTCTTTAATGAAAATATTTTCTCAAACACATTGGCACTTTCCTTTTCAAACCAGTAGTGTTCCACCTCTTGATACGCATGTGTGTTTTATATAAAAGATAAGTAGATATTTACTTGCAGTGGTAGAGGAGAAACACATCAACAGCTTGGTGTAGTAGGCAGGTAGAAGGGGACAAGAATTCAGGAGTTTAGATCACAATCTTCTGCCATCACTAACTTGCTTTTTAGGCAGTCCTTCAACCTCCCCATGCCTCAGTTTCTCCATCTATAGATTGACAGAGTAGGTAACTTCTAAGTTTGCTGGTTTGATGATCTGTGATCTCCAGCCACAACATGTTGAGCCACAGTTACCATTTTGCAGGTCAATTAGAGTGTGTGGTGACTGGCTGGGAAAGTCATATATGACTTTAATCTACTTTTTTTTTTTGAATGATAAGCTCTTACTGCCCCTCCCCTGCCCCCTCCACCAATCAACCAAACCTACTCTCAGTTCCTTGACCTTATTGCTTTATTTAAACACTTTTCTTTGAGCCTGCTTAGAATCTTATACATTTTGGCACTAGAAGGTGTAATGGAGATCATCTCCTTTGACTATTGGGTTTCAGAGACAGGAAAGTGGGGGTCATAGCACAACTCAGCAGCAAGACTAGTACCAGAGCTGGGTCCCACGGTTCCTGCTCATGATATTTCATTGCTACAGGCTGCCTTCCAAAAAAGTGTGAGTTGGACACATGGCCCATTGTAAATCCTTGAGAATTCCAGTGAGGAGCAGAAGCAGGCTTCTGTTTTAACAGCTCACATGTTCAAGGGGCCATCAAGAAGTTAGTAATGTAAGCAGATAACTGTATCATCATCTAACCAAGAAAACACATGCTGCATCATCAGTTTTCGCTCTACATCCAATGGAACATTAGATTTCTTTGAAACATTTGTGCATAAAAAGAAAACTCACAGAGGATGTGTAGCCAGCCTCCAACATGGCATCCAATGACCCCTGCCTCCTGTGATTCACGACCTTGTGTAGTACCCTCCCACACTGAATCAGGGTTGGTCTGTAAGGCCCATATAATACAGCAGGAGTAATTGTATGTCACTTCTGAGGTTAGGTCATAAACGGTACTGTGGCTACTGCTTGCTCTCTTTCTTTCTGTCTCTCAGATCACTCTCTCTGGAGAAAGTCAGCTGCTATGTTTTGAGGACACCCAAGTAACCTATGGAGAGGTCAACATAGTGAGGAATTGAGCATCCTGGCAAAAGCTAGTGAGAAGCTGAGGTCTCTTGACAACAGCCATGTTAAAGAGCCATTGTAGAAGTGGGCCCTTCGCCCAGTCAAGCTTCAGATGACTGCAGTCTAGACTGACACCTCGATTACAGCCTCCTGAGAAACCCTGAACTAAGCCAATCCCAAATTCCTGACCCTCAGAAACTATTTGAGATAATAAATTCTTGTTGTATGCTGCTAAGTTTCAGGGCAATTTTTTTTTTTTTTTTTATATACAGCAATTAAAAAACTACTGCAGTTAATGATTCCTTTATCTACTTTATAGTAAAAGCCCTGCCACAAAATCAGACCAAGTTTGGATCCTAGGATCCTAGACTTGGGAGAAAAGAAAAAAAAAAAAAAACCAAGAACTCGCCCTTTCAATTTCAAACAAGTCAAACACAATTCTAATATATATTGTATGTTGGTGGAAATACTGAATATTCACAATAGTTAATTCAGTCTCACCAAGTTTCAAATTTCAGTAGCTGTCTTATTTTCTTCCATTGTCTTCACTGAAGTCGCTAGTGTATCTTTGTTTAGTCATCTTTGAACAAGCGGCAGAAAGAGCATCCACCTCTGCCCCTAACAAGTGAGGTGGCTCAAGACTTTCTGGTCTCTCTCTCTTTTTGGTCAAAGTTACCTTACCAGATAGGTTCTAGGATCTTCCCAGGAATTATATCCTGTGATAACAATTATGTATTGAGTACTTTCTTTAAGCAAAGCTCTGTTCCCCCAACTCAAATGTGCAAAAAATGTCCCATCTCTTTATTTTTTTTTTAAATCAAGTTAATTTGATTCCTGTTCTTTATCTTACTAGACAGACCAAAAAGAAAAAAAAAAAAAAAAAAAAAACCTGAGTTATTATTGTGGTGCCTTCCTCTCCACCTCCCAGGGGTGTGCACGGCCTTAGTCACTGCCCAGGCATTATGGAGGACCCCTGCCCTTGGCTCCCACCTTGGCCCTTCTTGTGCTCATTGCCCCAGAGTGCAGTGTGGTTTCTTCAGACCCAGGCTGGGCCATGTACTTGAAATGGTGGGAGGGAAAACCAAAGAGTGAACAAACACTATAAAATATGTCAACAACTCATCCTATCAGAGGGAGTCAGGGCATGAATTAAGTGTTAGGAAAGACAGAAAAGAAGTAAGCAGCATGGTGCTAGCCTACAGTTTTCCAGGACATTCCACAGTCAACAGTGAAACAGGCAGTGCAGAAATGATAAACCAGGGAAGAAAAGTGGGCTATTTTAAGAAGTGCCATTTAAATGGCAAGGGCTGGGAGATCAACAGAAGGGACTGACCAGAGTGAAAGGGCATACTAATAATAATATAATAAACGTGTGTGCATATCCCTCAGGTTATATGAATTTTTATATACTAGAAGACATTTTTCACATATACAATTTCATTTGAGATATTTGTTAAAATGAGGTTGGCAGGACAGACATTACATCTTCACTTTACAAATGAGGAAACCAGGACTCAGCTAGCTTTGATGACTTGTTCAGGATCACAGTGCTAGTTTGTAGTGGACTATAAAATTGGAGTCACTGTCTGTATACTTAGTCTTTTATCTGCCCCCTCCTTGTCCCCCTGCCCTGGCTTCTGTGGACTGGCTTCCTGAAAAATATAAATTCTGAGGTATCTACATTGACAAAGACGAGAAGAAGCATCGAGAGTGACAGGAAGCATCGCAGGTGGCTGGGGGGAACAGGAGAAACACATGAAGCGGAAAGGATCAAGACAGGTGGAAGGTCCTGGTTTTAGAAATGAAAAGCCTGGATGAGGAATAATGAGAGAGAATGCTAACTGGTGACTTATTGAGTCACTGATCTTAGATAGCAACTTCTCCCCTCCCAACCCCTGCCTAAGAAGCTTATCTCCTATATCTCGTCCACATGAATAACCATAAAAAACACACCAGCATCTTCACACAGCCCATTTTCCAATGACCCAAAACCAAACCAAATCCATTGCCACTGAGTTGATTCCAATGCATAGCGACCCTATAGGACAGAGTAAAACTGCCCCATAGAGTTTCCAAGGAGCGGCTGGTGGATTTGAACTGCTGACTGTTTGGTTAGCAGTCAAGCTCTTTAACCACTGTGTCACCAGGGCTCCATCCTCCAATGAAGGTATATGCAATTTCTCTCAGGCCCTTTCTCATTTTTTTCTTCTTGGGTCCTGTTATCCAGGGCTTATACTTTGGCCTGTACCTATAGAGAGGGGTAAAGTCTCTGATAAGTACATGATTTTCACTTGCCATTACCAAACTCATTGCCTTCGACTCAATCCCGACTCATGACGAGCCTGTAGGACAAAGTACAACTGCCCCATAGGGTTTCCAACGCTGTCAATCTTTATAGAAGCAGACTGCCACATCTTTCTCCTGCCCACTTGCCTTTACACCCCTATAAGTCTTAGTGACGTTCCACATTGCCTTCCACACGGACCTGGCAAGAACCAACGCAAGCTTCTGGGGAGGGATTACTGAGCTAACTTTCTCCAGTGAGAGCAAAGGCACAGATGCACTTAAGGAAATGGTATACTGTATGTTTAAGTGGAACAAGAGAGAAGAGCTCTGAAAGAATAATGGGATTGTAGGCTGATTTAGGACAAGATGCCAGATGGGCAGAGTGGACCATTAGGATGCTGTGAAACCATGTTAACCTTTCCAAAAGGATCTTGTGGAGCCTGAAGCTACAGTGCTGACAATCTAGACTGATTCCTGGGCTTAGAAAAAAGATACCAATTGGTCGGAAAAAAAGGCCCACTGAAATATTCAATCAATTACTTTCCCTCTCAACATTGTTATTCCTTTTCCACATATAAAAGTGTTTTGGTAAATAAAAATTCTCCAACTCCTCTATCACATTCCTTATCCTGAAGATCGGATTTAGCCAGAAAGCTTCGTGGCTCTGACTCAGTGGAGTTGGTTATCCTGTTTAATTGGATTGATGGCGACAACTGTGATTACCTCAGAGGAGATTGCCTGTAATGTAATTACGCTGCCTTCATCAGTGTGAGCTGGACTTGTGGAATACATGCCGAAGATGTCTCCAATTACCCAGAGGTTAAGGACAGCACGGTGTTGCTTCACAAACTATGTTTGTTGCTGTATAGAATTCTAAAAATCATGTAGGGAGCTGAAGAAATTGTTGATGTAAGTCAACTTTTCTCATCCGTAGCCATTTCTCTTCACAGCTAGATAGTGAGATGGCTACAATCTACAGCTGTATTTTTGTTTACATAAAATAAATACTTTAAGGACTCAATATACCATATCAATATTAAATCTGATATTTTCCTCCTGATTCGTTCCTGCTTATTATTTACAAACAGTGACTGCATCTAAAAGATACATATTTTTAAAAGCAAACAATACATAGTAAAGCTTAACCTGACCTCCTCTGCGCTCTGAAAACATAGTTTCTTAAAGTAACGTAGTAAATAAGAGGAACTAATTTTCCAATACTAGTCTTTCTGATAAACTGCAGCCGTAATTAGTAGCTAAGAAGCCAGCCGCTCTCCTACAACCGTGCCTCTCTCTATTCTCAGTTAACACATGGAGAACTTGTAAGATTGTCAAGTGGAGGCCCAGCCTCCAAACAGGACAAGTCTGCCAAACGTGCTGCAAACACATGTAGCTTAGGAGAAACGGCACGTCCTGGAAATCCACCCCAATCCTATTAGCTGTAGCACTGTTCTCATTAAAAATAGGGCTGCTTGTGGGTTTTCCTTCTGCAGCATATGAAACATAGAAGTTGGAAACGTGCCCTTTTCAAAAAGTTATTCCTGCATTCACGAAGCAGATGGTGCACATCAATCGCATCCTGATTTTCTAATGAAACACGAGCGGTTCCCACTGCAGCCTGCAATGCGATTAACACGTCCGCGGTGGCTGGTTTTTGACAGGCGCTCCTGGAGCGTTGAGCCACTCTGGCTAATGCTGCTCTGCTGGACCTGGGCACAGGGATCTCGGTGGAGCTGGAGAGTCGGGGGCACGCTGAGGGGCACTCTGCTTTTTAATTCTTCCAAAACAGGCTTCAGTAGAGGTACGAGGCCCTGCCATAGCTGCTCCCAAAGCAACCTTCTGTCTTAGAACATCAGAGACTAAGAGTCTGCTGTCTTATAACAGGGCTAATCAAGCAAGAAAACCAGAGACAAGACCTCCCCTCTTCCTCTCTGTCTCATGAGAAGTCTAGTCCAGTCCTCACTCCAGCCATGTCCGTATGGTCCTCTCACCACGGATATCAATAAAAATGTAACTCTTGGAGCCATTTCAACATCACACTCAGGACTCTGAGACACCATATAAAAACAGTAAAAATGTATCCAAAGCCAATAAAATTATGCTGGATTTTGCCAAGCAATTGGAGAATGGTAAAATGTTGCTTACCTTGGAGAAGGTTGGTTTGTCTGTCAAAAGCCTGAGAAAAGAAAAGAAAACAGGTTAATTTTCTGTTTCTTCTGACATTTGCCACCGTAACACTGCATTAAGCACATCCGTGTTATGCCTGTTCATTTAGAAATCAGCTTGTCATTCCCTAATTCTATGTACCTCTTGCTTCAAGTGACAGAGTTTTAAGCAAGTTGGGTTCTAACGAATCACTTAGAAATGTGCCCTGAATCCAATTTCTCTATTTAGTTCCACTATTAAGTCACGAATATATTCAGCTGAGGAAAAGCATCCACCAACAGACTGAGTTAAAAATTGTGGTAGGTTCGACATTGGAGTCTTGAAACTTTTTATTTTTTTATATAATTTTTATTGTGCTTTAAAGTTTACAAATCAAGCCAGTCTCTCACACAAAAACCCATGTACACCTTGCTACACCCTCCCGATTTTTTTTTTTTAATGAGAAAGCCCACTCTCTCCCTCCACTCTCTCTTTTCGTGTCCATTTCGCCAGCAACTTTTTTTTTCTTTTTAACTTTGACAACTTGAAGATTCTCAGATCTTGCACGCGTCATTTTATCTCCCTCCAAAGAGGAGAGAAAAATTTCCTTGTGTGGAGATACGCTGTTTTGTGCAATTCAACATCCTCTCTCATTTCTCTTGGTGAACTTCTGTACTTGAACAGGAAGGCTGGAAGAGCACACTTTACCAACAGATTCGGTCATGTGACAGCTCGAATCTGGAAGTAACAAGTTGGAAGCCACACATCCTACAAATAAATCACTTACTTCATTACTTCCATAAGCCTGAGAGTCTGAAAATTGAAGGGAGATATTTTGAATAGCGTTGTACAGAAGCCATCGCTGAGTTAGAGGTTCAGTTAAGCCTCATACCACACCTGTGCCCCAGTTTGCTTTGCAGAAGCATTTGTTTTTCATTATAAAGAGGTGTCTCTTCCAACTTGGGCTAGGAAGACTTAATCAAAAATAATATCACTACCATTAAGTGATGTTATGGTTGATCCATACTCCAGAATTAGAAAATATTTTATAAAATTCCACACAATTCCCTGAGTCCTGGGGACTTTCCACCTCCTTAAGCTGTAGGACTGCTTCAGTGGTGTTTTGCCATTTAAAAACAAGCATTTAACAAACAACTACCAAATCCATCAAAAGGTTGGAATTCTTTGTATTCTAGTGCTCTTTCTCAACGGGCAAAAATTGATTGATTAGTTCACCTAGAACATCCTTAGTTTCAGGGCAGAAATGGTGCTTTGTACACAGCAGTGGACTGGATTAAAAAAAGGGAAAGAAAATCAACATTCAAGAATACAGTGAACTTCAAAAATGGGAGAAAATAGAAAAAACAGGACCTGAAAGCACGGTACAACTCTCCTACTTATTTAAAATCTAATGGATGTGTTTTAAGTAGTATTGAGTTAGTATGTGTTACTGGCTCTTTATCTTAAGGCAAATACTTCCCCCCAAAATTCCCAACCTCTATAGCTTTTTCCCCCCTCACGTTGGCTTTGAAGTTATAACTACATTTCACGAAAAGGCTTCTCTAAGCAGGAAGTTTGTTGGCCTTTCAGAAGAGCTAACAGGTGAGAGAAAGACCCACCTAATTCCTTGTTACTGGCTAGAATGAGTTGATATGAACCCCCTTTTACTATTATCCCTGACTCTTCCGCTATGTATCTTTTGGGCATCTGATGATACCAAGCTCCAGTGCAATGACTTATATTTTAGGGGAAGTGATATTTAAAGGTAAGTGTACGAAAGAGTAGGTTGGGAAACTTATAAAAAATACAGATTCTTGAGCTCTGACCCAGGTGTACTAAATCTGAATTTCTAGGGGGTTTCTCTTGTTGCTAGTTGTTGTAGCATTGGCTCTGACTGATGGCAACCTTATGTATGTATAACAGAACGAAATGTGCCCAGTCCTGTGTCATCTTCACGATCTTTGGTACGTCTGAGTTCATCACTTCGGCTATTGCGTCTATCTCACTGAGGGTTTTCCTCATTTTCGTCGGCCCTCTGCTTTACCAGACATGATGTCTGTCAGTTTGTCTGCCATTTTCTCGTACTGTGGTGGCTTGCATGCTGCTGTGAGGCTGGAGGCTATGCCATCCGCATTTTAAATACTAGCAGTGCCAGCCACGGAGGACAAGTTTCACTGGAGCTGCTGGACTAAGAGAGACTAGAAAGAAAGGCCTGACATCTACTTCTGAGAATTAGTCAATGGAAATCTTATGGATCACGACAGAATATTGTCTAGGGGGCTAGACCCCAGGAATTTTCATTTTCAGCAAGCTTTCCAAGTGACTATGATTAGGTAGTCTGCAGATCACATTTTGAAAAACAGTCTTAGGAAGCCATGAAAAGTGATCTCAGCCACGCCAAGTGTGAAGATTTGGGTGGAAAAGTGTTTTAAGTTAATATCCCATCTCAGAGTATATAATGACTATTTAAGTTAAAAAAAATAGTTTATAATATATAAGTGGAGCTCTGGTGGCACAGTGGTTAAGAGCTCAGCTGCTAACCAAAAGGTTGTCAGTTTGAATCCATCAGCTGCTCCTTGAAAATCCTATGAGGCAGTTCTACTCTGTTCTATAGGGTCACTATGAATTGGCTTGACAGAAATGGGTTTGGTTTTCGGTTTTTAATGTATAAGTACCATCTGTCCATTACTCGCAAGTATTTTTCTTTATAATTTCCACAGGGGTATCTGACCTGCTTTAAGCACTATTTCGCATTGGTAAACTATAAATCACTGAGGAAGGGAGAAATTTGAGGTAATATAGATTAATTAATGTGGCCTCTTTTTTTTTTTTTCATTTACTACTTAACTTTGTGTAAGTCATAGAATCCTTAAAATTTATAGCTGGCAGGACTTATTTCAGAAATAATTTAGTCTAATCCTTTAATTTTTTTCAGGTGAAGGTCCTTTCCCAGTAAGAGATTAAGTAATTTTAGGATTATTTTATAAATGGGGGTGATCTGAAAGATTAATGGAAATGTTTGGCTGTGAGTTTGAGTAATTCCCAGGTGTCTGCTTAATTTTTACCCCTTCACTGTTCAGATGGAAATATCCACAAAGAGAGCTATGTAAGCAAATATAATTAATCATGATCAGTTATGTACTGTCTTGGATTTGCCTGGCACAAAAATACCAAAATGGACACATGGCATCCTACTGGTTCTAATTTGCCACTGATTCATGAAACACTCCATGTTTTGCTTGTGATAGCACAAATCTTTCAATGTCCTGTTGTAATTATGTTATGAAAGGCATCAGTGTGCCCAAATGGGTGCCATGAAGTCCTTGAGTGTGGAAGGGCCTATTCCAATACACACAGAGTTTGCACAAATGACAATAAACATATTATTCTCACTTCTTTTGTATCATCTTTAGAACCTCACTTTCTTTGCCATGCACGTTGGGTTTGGACCAGATGATATCTAAGTATCTAACAGAACAATACATTATGCTAAAATGAAGACACTAGTGTAAAGATGCCAGCTTTTAATTTAAAACATGTATAAGAATATTAGGAAAATTATCATCTCCCATATTACTTCACTAAAAAGGAGAATTTTAACAGCACAATCACAGGAAACACATAATTTCAAAATAAAGATAACCCTTAAACGGAAAAAAGTTCAGCTTAATCCTAGATTGTCCTTTTCCACATCATTGTGGGTTCAAATATCTTTTCCACGGATCAGTCTGTGAAGCGGTCTTTGAGAGCCACTACTCTAAAGGTTCTTCTAATCAAGCTTCTTCATAGCAGCACTTCCTAGACCGGATTTGATATAACACTCACCTCTTGAGATGCTTCTAAATAAAAGGGTTTTCTGGAGTTAGAACAAAGGGTTGTGGTGGTGGGGTATTCACAGTGTAGCCCCCTTCAGATATTCTTAGTGAACAATATTATGATTCAGAGAAGTTCTCTTGAAATACAGAAGAATGTTTAGCCTTATTTCATCTTTACTTTAAAAACTTACTCAAGCAAACCTTTTTTACACATGACACCCACTAACAATTCGCGAAACTGGTGTTCTAAGTAGCACACTTTGAGAAAGTATTCTGTGACCGCCTGTGAAGCAGCCCCTCACCCCTGCCTGCCAGTATATCTAGGAGCGCTGCCATTCTCCCACCACCCAGCGGCAACCTTGAGGAACGTGGGACCTGCACTCAAGGAGGTTAGTTCAGTCAAACTGGAGTAAGCCTGAGACTGCATAGTGCGGGCTCATAGGCGACCCTGCATAACACTGTGGGAGGACTGTCTTCCTGAGGGAGGAGACTGGGTCCACTCTGTCCTGGAAGAGTAAACCACGGCTTCCAGGTTTCCTCTCTTCCTGATCATTTGGTAGGTTCAGCTGTATGTATGGGGACCAAAATACCAGCGGCTTAAACATGCTAACTTCTCTGGCTCTCATTACACTGGCTCTCAGAGTGTCTTCTCTGGAGGAGTGCATCACATCACTTGGGGACTTGTTACAAATGCAAATTCCTTGAGCCTCGCCCTTTACCTACTGAACCTCCAGGTGATCCTGATGCTAACTTTCAGAACCACTTGTCCAGAGGTAAGTGGTCCAGGCCTGGGAAGCACACTCTGCTCCAAGGATTTATCCAGGAACCTGGCTCCTTCTCTCTTGTTGCTCTACACCACCCTAAGATGTTTCTCTCATGCACACGATCCAAAAAGGCTTACCACCGTATGTTATCTATCACCACAACGTCTGTACTCTTCCTTAGGGGAGTTTTTCCAAATCTCACAGCTCCTCCTCTGTCTTCTTCAGCCTCTCATCAACTCTATCTGAACCACTGCAATAGTCTCCCAACTCCCTTGTCCTGCCCAGGGCTTCTCCCCTCTCCCCTTGTCTATGTCCACCTAACTAGTGGAGTTCACTTTTTTTTTTTAATGTGATTTCTGTCTATGTCCTACTAGACCATCATCTGATTCCCTGGTGCCAGTGCCCACTGAAAGTCAAATAGTCCTTCAATAGCTGTCATCTTTCTTTTCAATTACCCTTCAGTCCCTCACCTCGACATCTTCTCGATCTCAGCTACGCTAACACTGTTTCCAGAACACACCATTCTGCTTCAGCCTTTATTTGGAATGCTGTGTTCATACTCCTACACGCGTGCATGCACACACACGCACACACACACACACACACTCAGACACACTTCTCCTAATCATCTTTTTCACCTGATACACCCCTACTCACCTTTCAAAATCTAACCTAAATATCACTTCTGTGAGCCTTTCACAACTTCCTTGGTTACTTACTTCCTTGTGTTCCCATTATAGCTATTCCCACCTATTCTAGAATACTCACCAAACTGTATTATAATTTCCTGGGTACAAGTCTACCTCCTTCATTTGACCAGAAGCTTTCTGGAAGCTGGCACAACTATCTATTTGATAAACATTAAATACTTAGTTTGTGCTGGGGAGTTCATATCCTAAAGCATAGGGTCTAGAACAGTGTCAATACCTGATGGATACCCAACAATGGTTGATTTAAAACATGAATGAATACATTATTTCTGTAAATTCTCTCAAGGAGATAATGATTGTAATAAACCACCTACTTACAATTTACTTGTGGGTCTCTGAGAAGCACAGATGAAAATATCTTAATCGTTAGTCACATTTTGCTTACAATAAATTCAGAAAAAGGTCCCTTTGTGCTAACGTCCTTGGCTGCTAACAAAAAGGTTGGAGGTTCGAGCCCACCCAGAAGGCACCTTGGCAGAAAAGTGTGGACATCTACTTGTAAAAAATCAGCCATTGAAAATCTTTTGGAGGACAGTTCTACTCCAACAAATATGGGGTTGAGTCGGGAGTCGACTGGATGACAAGTGGTAAATTCAGAAATGGAAAATTACTTTCAGAGTGGGTAGTGGTCTTCAAGGAGCAAAAGAAGGAGGAGAAGAATAGCAAAGAAGCGAATAAAAACCTGGGACCAAGGCAAAAGAAGTGAATTTTCTACTCTCACCTAGAGGAATTGGCCAAGATGAGCTCTGTAATAGTGATTTCACCAAACCAAACCAAACCTGTTGCTGTCGAGTCGATTCCAACTCATAGTGACCCCACAGGACACAATAGAACTCTCACATAGAGTTTCCAAGGCTGCAGTCTTTACAGAAGCAGACTGAGACATCCTTCTCCCACGGAGTGGCTGGTGGGTTCGAACCATTGACCTTTCGGTTAGCAGCTGAGCACTTAACCACTGTGCCACCAGGGCTTCTTTCAGCTCTATAGAGAAACAAATGCTATCCTTCAGAGTTTGTAGGTCTTAACAGCACCTGGCCCTCTTGCTGAGAAGGAGATGGTGAATTATGTCGTCTACTCACAGATGAATTTAAATTTCCTCAGGCATAGTTGACTATGATGCTACTTCATTCTGAAATCTTTTTCTTAAAGTTTTTGGAAGGGAGAATGTCCTAGTGTTTTAAGCTTTTCATCTCCTTATTTAAAAAATAAATAATAATAAACATCTTTCCAGGCAATTGTTCAAACACAAAGGCTTAAGCTAAGATCCTGATGTTCAGAATTTTTCATGTAATTCCCTATTTGGCTAGAGGGCACAGATCTTTCCTTGACTAATCCTGAGGCAAAGAGCAATGAATGCTCCTGAAATTCTAGACCAACCTGGGATCCAGGACTCTTGGTAGACTGGTACTGCTATGGCTCTCAGGAAGAGGAAAAGGGCAAGCCAATGGTTTTATGATCTGTACCGTATGAACCAACACCTAGCTGAGTCTATTCCATCAGTGAATACATTCTGGAAGTTCATATTCATTATGATACTTTGTCAAGAATATGATAAGGAAAACAATTATTGTGACTGCCAACATTGTTACATTTCCTAATGAACCAAGTGATGTATATGCAGTTATGAGGAATAATTGTATGATATAAAGTATAATATCACAGACTACAGTTACAATTTGTCCCTTATGGAGTTACTGTACAATGCCAATGAAAAATTCCACCATCGTTTCATAATTTTCACGAAGGGCCCTCCTAGATGCAAGTTTTTATTTACGTAATTTTCATAGGATGTAATTTGACATAAGCCTCTGTCTTCTAACCAAGGGTTTTGTTGTAAACACTCTATTTAGCTTGAAATTACCATACGGTTAAATGCCTAATCACAAAAACTCACTCCATGATCATTGACAGAAATGGCCACACTTAACATAACTGAAATGAACAATGGGGAAAATGGATCTGCCTCTCACCCACACCCAGCAAGTCAATCAGCAAAATGACCCAACCATGACTAAAATTCTATGATGAGATACAATTAATCTGTGCTGTCTGAGTCAGAGGAAACTCACAGCTCAGATCGTGTGTGTTCCAACCACCCAGGTACAGTTGGATGCTGTAAAGGGGGCCGTGGGAGGATGGGTTCACAATGACAGAGTAAGCTGTTCTCTAATGTGTTTGGATGAGATGCTTGACCTCTATTTCAGAACATTTTTCTTTTCCTACTAACCCTTCTATTGTGGTCTACCAAATGTAAAGACATTGATTTTTAATGAGATGTACTTATGAAACAATGATCATATTCTCCCAGCTTCTATTACCTTGATTTCAGAAATAACATCTAGTTCAGTGATTGCTGGAGACTTAGGGCTGGAGAAAGCAGAAAATGTCATGAAGAACGCCACCAGCAGTATGAACCAGCAGCTACTCTTTCTAGATTTCATGCTCCCTCCCATGTATTTCCCCCCACATTAATTATTTGATACTGACAGATGCTGGGGTCTTTTGGTGTACATTTACAGAAGTCAGCTCTCTTGTCCATTCTCCAGTGTTTATATTAAAATTTCACATTCCCCAAGCCCTCTCTCCTTCTACACTTCTTATCAGTGTTGCAAATACTTTCGCTTCTTTAGACATAGAAACATTAGAGACCTATACACAGGAACTCTCTCAACATCTTGAAACTTTTGTACTCACCACTGTGCCCTATTCTTCATTCACATATTTGCTGTATCTCCAACCATCCTTGCGTGCTTCTCTCCTGATACAATGAAGGTGTTTTCCCTACCATCTAAAGCAAAACTCTCTAATTTTGAATCCTATCCTCTCTTAGCTCCTTTCCTGCGTATTAGCAAACCTCTCCTATATTTTCCAGTTTTTTGTACATAATTCCCATCAATATCTCAGACCAAAACACAAATGAAAACTTCTCATTAACCTTTCCACTCCTTGGAAAATAAACTTCTTTAAAGAACTACTTCTAACCCTTGTGTTGGCAATCTTCAAAAACGGCCCTACAATGAAACACTGCTCCTGGTATTCATATCCTTGTGTAGTTCCCTCCCCTTGAATCTGGGCTGACCCTATGACTTACTTTTTGACCAAAAGAATGCACAAAGTGACATTGTGTGACTTCTAAGTTTAGGTCATAAGAAGCCTTTCATCTTCCACCTGGGTCTTCTGGAACATTCACTCTGGGGAAAGCTAGCCACCATGTAAAATGCCTAACTAACCTGAGATTACTGCACTGTGAGGAAACCCAAGCTGTCTGTGTGGAGAGGCTGTGGGAGACACAGAATGAGGCCCAGACCCTAGCAGTTTCTCTCAGAGGCACTTCACATGTGAGTGAAGAAGCCCTCTTAGACATTCAGCCCAATAGAGCCTTAAGAAGATTCCAGCCCCGGTCAAGATCTGATTAGAGGCCCTAATCTAGAACCACCCAGCAGAGCCCAGCCAACCTACAAACCTGTGACAGATAATAATAAATGGTAGTTGAAGTCACTAAGTTTCAGGGTAGTTTGTCCCACAGCAATGGGTAACCTTTCTTTCCTAGAACCTTCTCAGCCTACTGCAATCTGCCTTCTTTCTGCACACACACCCTACTGGCATTGCTATTTCAAGGTCACCAGCGACCTCCTGGGTGTTAAGTTCAATGAACAGAGTATCTGTCCTAGGAGGCTGACTGGGCCTATGCATTTACCTCCATTCCTCCCTAAATTCCACTGAAATAGCCAAAGAAATATATAAGAATAAATTCATCAAGTATCTGAAAAACAAAGAATGATATCAGCAGACCAGATACTTGAAGAATCTCTTAAAGATGGAAAGTGATCTTGTTGGATTAAAAGGGGAATCAAAACTACAGCTAAGGAACTCACAGCTCAACAGGCTAAGGAAAGGACAGCTGAGATTGTGAGCACTTGCTTTCTCTCCAGAGTCCAGGGCAGAGCCCATGTTCAGGATCCCAGGGGCTGAGTAGGATCAGGAGCATTTGTCAGACCATGAAAGCCAGTCTACCCTCCACCTCACCTTCTCCTCTATCACACAGAGTAGCTGGTAGAGACATGCACCCTCACCTACAACTGTTAATAAAACATTTAGTGCAGTCTTTTCTTGTGTGTCTCCTACCTTAGGTAGTGGAGCCAGAGGCACAAGGGGACAGGGTCTTTGACCAAGACAGGGCTCCACAGATAGGGATGAAACTCATTAAAGAGGAACACACAGCTCAGCACAGGAGCAGGAAATGTGAAAGTGCTGTCCATCCATTTACCCTTTCCAGCAGCCGCATGTGAATGGTTTGCACTCGACTGCTAACCTAAAGGTTGACAGTTCAACCCACCCAGCAGAGCCATGGAAGAAAAGCCTGGCGATCTCCTTCTGTAAAGATTATAGCCCAAGAAAACCCTATGGAGCTCAGTTCTACTCTATACCACATGGAGTCTCCATGAGTCAGAATCTGCTTGACAGCAATGAGTATGGTTTTTGGTTTTGGAGGACACCCAGGGTGGGGGTGCTGGAGGTGGTACCCTCTGATGTCCTTCTACCCATGAACCCTGAAGGAAGCCTGCCCAGAGGGAACCATCATTAGACTAAGCCAGCCTATACACCCATGATTAACCACAGACAGGGCAGGGTTATTCCTAACAAGTTGTTGTTGTTATTAGCTGCCACAGGCTCCAACCCATGGTGAGCCCATGCACACAGTAACAACATGCTGCCGGGTCCTGAGCCATCCCCACGATCAGGTGGGGATCAGACCACTGTGATCCATAGGCTTTTCACTGGCTAATTTTTGGAAGTACCTCACCAGGCTTTTCTTATTAGTCCATCTTAGTCTGCTCAGCGTCATAGCAACACACAAGACTCCACTGACACACAGGTGAACGAGAGATCCTTTACTTCAAGGCTTTTCACCTTGGTATTGCTGACATTTGGGGCCAGCCAATTGTGGGGGCTGTGTCATGCACTGTAGGGTATTTATTAGTATTTATGGCCTCTACCCACTAAATGTCATTAGCACCCCTTCCTCCCCATTAGAGACAACCAAAACTTTCTCCTGACATTGCCAAACGTCTCTTGGGGGGAGGGGGGGATCACCCCTCACCCCTGCTCCAGTGAGAACCACTTTTAAGCTTTTAACTCATGACTGACAAACTTCTCTGTCATTTGGCTTATTACAAGGAGAATAGGAAAATCAAATCCTCTAGAAAATACTGGTCATGTCTGAGCGTAACTGTCTTCTAAAGCCCTACTCCCACCCTAACATCTTCCAACGATCTTACTTTCTTCCTTCACAGAGAGAACACACAATGGAGTCCAGCCGTTCAGACAATATCCAGATGGCTGGCCTTCATACTCCAATTGCAAAAGTCTGCAAGGGAGGCTCTCGGCAGTCTTAGATTCATGATTTGTGGTTTCAGATACGTGCAGTTCTTGTGCTAACTCAAAGCTTCTCCACAAGTAACGACTCTGTTTGTACTGAGTCGAGGAGCTTGGCTTACAAAAGAGAAGAAGAGCAGGAGGGGGCGGTTGAAAGGATGATACCAAGCATTAACTCCCCGGAAGTCATAGGAGGGAGCAGACTACTCTCTGAAACCCGGGGGCAGAAAAAAGAACGGGCAAAGGGTGCTCCTTAGGCAGCCAGCCCCACTGGAGTTTCATTTGACTTAGCTGCTCCTTTCTGGAAAGGCGATGCCCTCTAGGAAAGGTAAGCCTCACTTGCTTCTGAGAGGAGACGCTCGGGCCCCAGATGCTCCTGCAGATGAAGGGGAGGATGAAGGAAACCTTGAGAGGGAGAAGAGAGACTTAATTGGGGTCATGGTTGCAGTCCTTTGGGAACCCTTCAGCCAGACTGACTCCCACCACAGACCTGGGATTGTGCATGGGGCAGGAGCCAGGGAGAAGAGACCCTTCAGCTCAGTGTTTTCAAAGATGGCAGGGGACTTTCTTCATTAATTAGGCATCTAGCTATCTGTCTGCAGTGCTTCCTATGGAGATACGGGCACACATGCGACCTCCCAGCCACCTTTCGGAGGGAACACGTGTCCACGTAAATCAGTGTTGCCAGCTCAACTCTCATTTAGCTGGAGCAACGAACTCACTTGTCAGTGTAAACAGAGAAGGGGGAAGGGGCTCAGGCATCTTACCATTCACCAAGATGGGAAAGAGGCACCTCATTAAATAGTGAAAAAAGAAGTTCCTACTGCCTCAGAGCAAATTTCGGGCCACCGCCTATTTTTATAAATAAAGTTTTATTGGAAAACAGCCACACTCGCATTGTCTACGATTATCTACAATGACAGAGAAGAGTAATCGAGACAGAGGCCGTATGATCGACAAAGCCTTTACAGAGAAAGCTTGCCAACCCTGCCTCCTAAGCAGTGAAGGCAGATTTTTATTTTTGTTTTATTTTTTATATCATACGGTATACATGTTTTTCTCCTCTGCTATGTTATTGCTGTTGTTAGCTGCTTTCATTTCCCTCTGACTCGCAAGACCCCACGCACGACTGAACAAAGCACTGCCCAGTCCTTCACCATCTGGACGATGGGCTGCAGATTGTGCCACTGTGATCCAAAGGGTTTTCACTGGCTGATTTTTAGAAGTAGATCGCCAAGCCTTTCTTCCTAGCCCATCGTATTCTGGAAGCTCTGATGGCACCTGTTCAGCATCACAACGCACAAACCACTAAGAGACGGGTGGTGACTGTGCATGAGGTGGGAATTGAACCTGGGTCTTCTCATGGGGAGAATCCTACCTCTGAGCCACCACTTCCTCCTTCTCTGTACCTGAACAAAGTGTGAAGCTTTCAATATAAAACCAGCAGTTTTGTAAAAGATATGTTTAGGTTTAAGGTTTCCTTATCTTCCAATAAATGGTGCTTTTTAGAGAGGTCTGTAACACTGTCAGCAGGGACTAGTTTAGGCCTTCAAGGTGTAAGAAGTAAGGCGAGGAGAGAAAAGAAGAGACATGGGAACGTTAGGGTGGAAGAGGTGGAGGTGAGGCGAGAGCTTCAAGGGACACAGCCCGCGACTGGTGGGCCGGGGCAGAGACGTAACTGGCTGCCGTGGAGCCGATCCCACCTCCTGGAGACCCCACGTGTGCCAGGGTAGAACTGTGCTCCGCAGGGTCTTCAGTGGCTGAGTTTCCAGAAGTAGACCACCAGCCCCCACCAGCCCCCGCCAGGCCGCCGGCCCCCGCCAGGCCCCGCCAGGCCCCGCCGGCCCCCGCCAGGCCGCCAGGCCCCCGCCAGAACACCAGCCCCCGCCAGGCCGCCAGGCCCCCGCCAGGCCCCCAGGCCCCGCCAGACCGCCGGCCCCCGCCAGGCCCCCAGGCCCCGCCAGACCGCCGGCCCCGCCAGGCCGCCGGCCCCCGCCAGGCCGCCGGCCCCCGCCAGGCCCCCAGGCCCCGCCAGACCGCCGGCCCCCGCCAGGCCGCCAGGTCCCCGCCAGGCCGCCAGGCCCCCGCCAGAACACCAGCCCCCGCCAGGCCGCCAGGCCCCCGCCAGGCCGCCAGGCCTTTCTTCTGAGAAGCCTGGGAAGAGCCTCCAGCCACTGCGTTAGCAGCCGAGTGCTTAACCATTTGCAACACCCAGGGGCTTCAAGGCTGAGATGGGGAAGCTTTTTCTTCCAGGCCCTTCTCCACTCTCCAGTCAAATAGCCTTCTTCCATGTCGGTTTCCTTCCTGCAGCCCACATCTCCCACCCAGCAATGCTGAAGCCCCTTCTCCCGTCTGTCTCTCCTACAGTGCCATCACTCTCTGCACTAACCTTCCTTCTCCTCAAACCCAGGCCCCTTGGAGACGTCAGCCTCTCACCTACCCCTCTGGCAGGTTTCCTGGCCCACTGGAAGCACCTTGGGGAACAAGACACAGGCAGGTCTCACAAAAAACCTGTCGGATTTCTTTTTGAAAATCTCGCCCTGCATTTAAATACCATTCTAGCACAAATCGAGTAGCAAAGCAGAGTTTTCCTTCCAGATTGCCGTCTACAGGGTTGGGGGGTGGGGGGTGCTGTGAACGCGTCTGTAGTACAGGATCTTTCCTTGAATAAAATGTATTTAAATCCGATCAGCAAAGCCCTGTTACTATAAGCCAGCTGCCAGGGCACAGGGGAGAATTTGCTCATAAGAACTTCATTTTAAAATAGTGTTGGTTTAAAAGGGTTTTACCAAAGTAGAATCTTGTATACACAAAGGTTGGGTGTATGAGCAGTTGGCGCATGTGACCCCTTGTATTTATTTGCATTCGTGTAACACTTCACAGCGAACAACTCACTTTCCAGAGCTGACCCTGCTTGGTCCTCCCAGGCCATCTGTGAGGCAGGCAACATGTTATCCTGTGAAAACGAGTAAATTAAGGCTCCCCGAGGATAACTGCTTTCTCTGACCAGAGCTGCGCGAAGGTGGAAAGAGGACACGAACCGGGACCCCGGCCTCTAAACATCCTTGCTGTGTCTTCTAAATTGGAGTGCCGGGGAGCTCAACCCATAAGCCATGGACCCCTGATGTTTTTTGTAGGTGGTCCTTGAATTCTTCTGGCTGCTCAGTATTGGCTGTACGCTAAAGGGTACATCACAAACGCGTCTGAAGAGACCACGATAAATAGCTATGAAATTCATTTTCAAAAGGCACCTTCTGTCGTTTTCGTAATCAATCAACATTAAAAGCAATGTCTAAATACTGAAGTGAGTATTGCAGCATTTGGGGAAACCAGAGGTCTTAGGTGGGTGCACTCCTGCAAGAGAGGGTCTCCCTTGGCATGTCCCTGCTTCAAGGAGCCAGTTAGTGGTAGTAACCGCATGTAGAGAGGTTGTCAGCCCAGTGGTTAGAGTTGCAGGCTGGCGCCAGGTAGATCCCGGGCAAGTTCTAGACTTTTCTCCACTTGAGCTTCCGTGTATATAAAATAGTACTTATCTTACAGACTGGATTGGATAATGCATTTTTTTGATAAATTGCTTAGCACAGTACACAGCACATGGTAACTGATGAATACATTTTTGCTACCGTTACTGGCTATTGTTATGGTACGGTTGACATCAATAGCGTATTTTTGATGTGTCCCCTACCCCAGCCAGCCCTCTCCCAGTTTCTGGGAGAAGATTCTGCATGAGTGAGGTGTTGGATGCTTGCAGAAACCTGTTAGTGGGAGAGGTGGTCTGTCTTCCTCTTCTTTCTTGCTACACAGCTGTCTTGTCTCTATTAAGCCGGCAATAAGCCCCAGGCAATACCACCTTTTCTAGATGAAGACAGGCTCCTGCACTGGGGCTGTCAGAGAGAATTTGGGGCGTGTGAGCCATTTAAATGAATCAGACCTGACAAATCCGATTTACACATTAAAACAATGTGATATTTACCAAAAGTATATATAGCAAGTTAAGACACCTCTGACAGGCAGACATTGATTGCCTATTTTAATCAAGTGGCATAATTTCACTATAACCCACATCAAAATGTAAAAAAAAAAAAGGTAAATCTGATCATAAATAATTCCCATTTTAATGTGTTTAAAAATCGAGTCAGACCTTTGTTCAGGGTTTGCTACAAGGTGACCCGTCTCCCACATTATGTGAAGTCACATCAGGTTTCATTTGGGTGTTGGGAGAAGATCTGACTTGACATAAACAGATGCCAAACAAAGCCTTAAAGCAATTTCACCAGGTGCTGGTGTATCAAGATGGACAGAGAAGACGGAGACCTGCTGCCTCCATCAATTCACTAACTCTCTGGGCTTCTGGGACTGTATCAATATTGTTTTATCAATACTGCCAACATTTCTGAGCAGAATCAAGAATCACAGCCTTAAAGAGTCCTCTAGAAGTCACTTCAGAGAAGCATGGTCAGGCTTTCAAACCTTATTTGTTGAATGAATAAATGAATGAAGGCAAAGATTCTCCTCCTCCTCCATGCCCAGGAGGCTACTTGCCCTGGGGCTATGGGAGGAGATGATAAAGTCTGGAGAGGCCCCGGGGATTCAGGCTTTATCCACTCACGGATTTATTATTTATACCTGCCTAGTTCTTTGAATGATGTGAGGCAGGTTACAACAAACGATCCCAGCAATAAAGGGCTTTATCCGCAGCCACCCTGCAGGGCTTCTTTATCATCCCAAGATCATCAAAACCAGTATTAAATGGCGATTTGCATAGGACGCTATGCCAGGGGCTGAGTAAATCAGGCAGATTTCCATGGTTTATTCTGTATTCATATGTTCTCTGACAAATATTTATCCTGCATGCAAGTGCTACTGGGCAAAAATGAATCACAACTGGATCCCACCCTGCCCTAGAGAAGCTTACAGACCAGTGCAGGGGGCCTAGGGCAAGGGTGTGTGACAGTGATGTGTGAGTGGATGAGCACAGACATACATACCTGGGAGGCAAGGCAGAAGGGTGGGGCCCTAAGGTAGCTGCGGAAAAGCACAGCTGAAAAGGAGGAGGGGAGATGGTATCTGCTCCTCGTCCCTCCTGTGAGTCAGAATCCACGTGGGATCCTCTGTCCTAAACAGAAACCAACTGAAGCCAATCCGGCCGCCTGCAAAACTGTAAAGGAGGAGAGCTCGACCTAACGTGCCACCTTTTTGTCCCCTGACCCTCTCTGCCTCCTTTTCCTCCTCCTTCCCAGCTGGGTACACAAGGCCATAATGCTGTCACAGCTTCCTGGCTCCACTTTTCCGAGACGACTGGCATGCTATCTTGGAAACGTGTCTTGGAATACAAATACCCATTTCTTTAAAAAAAAAACAAACTCGTTGCCATCGAGTTGACTCTGACTCATAGCGACCCTACAAGACAGAGTCGAACTACCCCACAGGTTTCCAAGGAATAGCTGGTGGAATCAAACCACCAACCTTTTGGTTACCAGCTGAGATCTTACTGCACCATTGGGCTCCTCTGCTAGGGCCAAATCAAAAAATCTGTTGCTGCCGAGTTGATTCCGACCCATAGCCACCCTATAGAGCAGTGGCCATAGCCACCCTATAGAGCAGTGGTACTTAAATTTTGGTTTATATAAGAATCACTAGGGGAGCTTCAAAAAGTGCAGATTCCAAGGCTTCATCTCTGGAAACTTCGTTTCTTCCGTAAGTCTGGAGTGGATCCTGAATTTATATTTTTAATGAGAATCACAGCTGGGTCTGAGGAGGTGGCCTAGCATCAGCCTATGGTATACACTGCCAAAGGGATATGCCCTCTGCAAGGAGGTCCAGAAGAGCCGGACTTGTGTCTGTCTGGTTCATAGATAAACTGGTACCTAGAACCCTGCTGAGGAGCCTGGTGGTGCAGTGGTTAAGTGCTCAGCTGCTAACTGAAAGGTCAGTGGTTTGAACGCACCAGCCACTCCTCAGGAGAAAGATGTGGTGGTAGGTGTCAGTAAAGATCACAGCCTTGGAAGCCCTATGGGGCAGTTCTACCCTGTCCTACAAGGTCACTATGAGTTGGAATTGGCTTGACAACAATGGGATTGGTTTGGGTTTAGAACCGGGGTAGCTCAGATTAGATACTCAATAAACATATGCTGACTGAATGAATGAATTTACGAATGGCAACTTGCCCTGCCTCCTGGAGCCATGTGGGAGTGGAGGGCGTGGCAACGCCCCGGTGAATGGTATAGTTTTGAAAAAGATAAAGGTACAGCAGTGTCTGCACACCAGATGCTGAGCTAAGCGGATGTGCAATGGGATGTGGAGAACAAGCCTGGTGTTGGGAGTAGAATTCCATGGGCACCTAGCCCTGCCCTCGAGAAGTGGACAGGCTGGGGTGGGGACTTGGCCAGTAAAGCTTCAAAGTTTAGTCTGAGGGTTATAGGCACCTCGTCATTCACCCTTCCCCTCCCCAGTCTTCCAGAGGAAACGATTCCAGACTGGCCAACTGAGGCAGGGCTGGGTGAGCTCGCGGCTGAGGGGGCTGCTACATACAGAGGACTCCGACTCCAGGCTCCTCACACCCGAACTCGCTCTTCATGTCACACCCTAGAGGCAGCCGCCTCTTCTGCTTAGCGTAGAGCAAACCCTAGATCTGCTCTTTGCCAAGGCATTTACCCTGTGGCATTTAGCCTACTGTCAGGTTAAATTTATTCTTTTGTCTTCTGACTGGCTTTGATAAAAACCAAGTGTCAATCCATCTAAGAAGAGAAATACCACAGCTTCTTTCAGTTACTCATTGCTGGGCCTTGTATTCTACTGTCAAGAAATTCTCATGTCTTGTGTTTTCTGTCAGAGGGAGAGCAGAGAACAATCCCGACATCCACTGACGGCATCATTACATTTCTTAAAAGCACTTCTCAGGCTTGTAGGTCTGGGTGCTAGCAGTTGCTCTAAGCAAAGCTGGCTGCCTTACAAATCTTGCTACTTCTATGAAGCCTTGGTTGGCATTTTGTCTGGTGTATTTTCCTTTCACCAATGGAATGAAACAGGACACAGGACAGAGCCTGCTTAAACTGGACTTCTTCCCAATATCTTCATGCTTGAGGAGGCAATTAGGGGATCCAGATCCATTTTTGGACAATCTGGGAAGATTTTCCCATCAATATCCTCTTCCTAAGAGTTCAAATGAAGGAATCATCTAGATTTGCTGTATACAGATGTCTACTCCCACACAAAAAGACATGGGACCTGGATTCAGCCAGGCTCTGAAACTGGCTGGAAGTGTGACCTTAGGTCAGAAATGTAAACTCCAGGGACCTTGGGAATTCATCTAAATATTGAGTGGGTTCTTTCAATTGTGAAAATTCTCCCACGGCTTCCTTCCACACTTAAGGTTCTAATTCCTTTCGCTGTCCTGCCATGCCCCTGTGGTTGGGAGCCCAGCTATACTCCTGCCTCTCAGGCTCCCTTCCTTCCACTAGCACTACAACCCTGTTTCTGCTTTGGGCTTGCACACCCCTCCTGCCTCAGCCACCTCACCACCTGGAATGCCCTTACCCCAGATCTTTGCACGGTTGGCTCCTACTTGTCACTCAAGTGTCAGTTCAAATAGGCCCTTCTCAGAGAGGTATCTAAGGCCAACCTTCCAAAGTCATGCCTCCTCGCTCTTAACCACATTCTCTAATTTAAATTTTTCAAAGCACTTACTGTTACCTGAAATTATCTTCTTTATTTTATAGTTTACTTGTTTAAAAAATTGTTACTTCTGTGACAATGTGACCTGTGTTTTCCTAGAAATCACTGTGTTACAAAGGTGCACAATAAAAACTACAGAACTTGTCTCAGTCATCTAGTGCTGCTGTAACAGAAATACCACAAGTGGATGGCTTTAACAGAAATTTATTCCCTCACAGTCTAGTAGGCTAGAAGTCCAAATTCAGGGCATCAGCTCTAGTGGAAGGCTTTCTCTGTTGGCTCTGGAGCAAGGTCCTTGTCATCAATCTTCCCCTGGACTAGGAGCTACTCTGCGCAGCAATCCTGGGCCCAAAGGATGCTCTCTGCTCCATGTGCTGCTTTCTTGGTGGCATGAGGTCCCCATTCTCTCTCACTTCCTTTTCCTTTTATCTCTTGTAAGATAAAAGGTGGTATAGGCCATACCCCAGGGAAACTCCCTTACATTGGATCAGGGATTCAACCTGAGCAAGGGTGTTACATCCCACCCTAATCCTGCTTGATATAATCCAATCTTGCCTCATTAACCACAGGTGGAGATTAGGATTTACAACACATAGGAAAATTACAATCACAAAATGGAGGACAACCACACAATACAGGGAATCATGGTCTAACCAAGTTGACACGTATTTTGGGGTGACACAATTCAATCCATGACAGACCTTATAGAGAAAAATGGGATTAGGCCCTCCTTCATCAGCCTTCAGTGTGCATTATACCTCAACATAAGAAAACAAAAATCCTCACAATTGGCCCAGTAAGCAACATCATGATAAATGGAGAAAAGATCGAACTTGTCGAGGGTTTCATTTTACCTGGATCCACAATCAATGCCCATGAAAGCAGCAGTCAAGAAATCAAAAGACGCATTGCATTGGGCAAATCTGCTGCAAAGGACCTCTTTAAAGTGTTAAAAAGCAAAGAAGTCACTTTAAAGACTAAGGTGTGCCTGACCCAAGCCGTGGTATTTTCAATCGCCTCCTGTGCATGTGAAAGCTAGACAATAAATAAGCAACACCAAAGAAGAATTGATGCCTTTAAATTGTGGTGTTGGCAAAGAATATTGAATATACCATGGACTGCCTAAAGAACAAACAAATCTGTCTTGGGAGAAAACCAGAATGCTACTTAGAAGCAAGGATGGTGAGACTACATCTCACATAGTTTGGGCATGTTATCAGGAAGGACCAGTCCCTGGAGAGGGACACCATGCTTGGTAAAGTACAGGGTCAGCAAAAAAGAGGAAGACCCTCAATGAGATGGACTGACACAGCGGGTGCAACTATGGGGTCAAGCATAACAAAGATCATGAGGATGGTGCAGGACCTGGCAGTGTTTTGTTCTGTTGCACACGAGGTTGCCATGGGGCAGAACTGACCTCGATGGCACTTAACAACAACAACAACATCATTGACACATTAAAAAGAAAAAAAGATGAGAACATAATAAAAATAGTACCACAGTTTTATACATATTAAAGGACTAGGAAATACTAAATACTAGAATAAATACGTAATTTTATCATGAAAAAGAGCTGACGTTTGTTTGTGGACATGACGTGGGCTGGGCTGCAGTTTGACTGTGAAGTGATGGAGGGAAGCTTATGTGAAATCAGATGGAAAGCTGTAATGTGAATGGACGTGGCTCATAACACATGGGGAGAACTGAGGTAGCCGGGGATCTTGGAGGTGTGTGTGCGTATTCATTCGTGTATTCCTATATGGCTTGGTTCAGCTGGTGTGGTCTTTTCTTCTTCTCATAGACAAAATCATGCATAAGCAAATGCAAAATTCACATTATGCTCAAATTGCTCCCTACTGTATCGGTTGCACTGGAACAAATGCACTTTTTCAAAATAAACGTAAGAGAACTGATCACATTTGTGTGCCTCACTGATTAGAATTTAAGCTGTGTAAGAATGGGAACTTTTCTGTTTTATCCGTTGCTATGTTCCCAGCATCTAAACAGTAGGACACATAGTAGGCTTTCAATCAATTATTCATTGAATAAATGAATAAATTGATCTTTCTTCAACTTTTTTCTCTTCCCACATATAGTGACAAAAGACCGTCAAGCGCTGCTGTGATACAGCTGTGGCGGTTATTTTGTTGAAGGCGGGAGAGGTTTCAGTATCTCTGTGTTGGGGCATATGTTCTCTGAAGATCAACAACAACAAATTTCTACAGGTGATTCTGGTATCTACCTGGGCTCTTCACATTGCTAATCATGGAAGACGATCTCAGGTCTCCTTCTATCCATTACTAATATGTGATTCTAATTATGGATTGTTTCGTAGAGTCAGTGCAGAACTACAGGTGAGCGTTTACCCGTTGCTTCAGGTTGACTCCAACTCATGGTGGCCCCATGTGTGTTAGAGTAGAACTGTACTCCAGAGGGTTTTGAGCCCATTTTTCAGAAGTACATCATCAGCCCTTTATCTCTAGGTGGACTCAAATCTTCAACCTTTTGGTTAGCAACAGAGCACGGTAACCATTTGTACCACCCAGGGACTCCATGGATGAGGGTGGCATCTAGAGTCCTATATATAGCCCAGTGCTATATGGGAAGGCTTCTGGAGCCCATTCTTTGAGGAATGAGAGGAGTCTCAAGTCTAACTGAAAGCAGGGAAGTCTGCATGGGCAGGCTTAGCTATCTAGTGCTGCTATAACAGAAATAGCACAAGTTGATGGCTTTAACAAAAAAGTTTATTCTCTCACAGCCTAGTAGGCTAGAAGTCCAAATTCAGGGCACTAGCTCCAGGGGAAGGCCTTCTTTCTCTGTTGGCTCTGGGGGAAGGTCCTTGTCATCAATTGTCCCCTAGCTTCTCCATGAAGGAACCCCAGGTCCAAAGGACACACTGTGCTCCTGGCTCTGCTTTCTTGGTGGTATGAGGTCTCCATGTCTCTCTGCTCGCTTCTCTCTTTTATATCTCAAAAGAGATTGGCTCAAGAAACAATCCAATCTTGTAGATTGAGTCCTGTCTCATTAACATAGCAGCTGCCAATCCTATCTTATCACCATCATAGAGATAGGATTTATGACACATAGGAAAATCACATCACATGACAAAATGGTGGACAATCACACAATACTGGAAATCATTGCCTAGCCAAATTGATGCACACATTTTCGGGGGACTCAATTCAATTCACGACAGGAACTCTAGCTTCTGTCCCTCCTCTCCATATAAATGTGACTTATACCTAAAATTTTATCCTTCTTTACTAAGCCAAAGAATAGAATTAGAAGTGGCTTCAAAAGGTCATCCCAGACAGGTGGATTATGCCATATTCCTAAAGGGTTTGAAAATTGTTTGAATCTCAGGGAAATTGTCTAGAACTACTAAGTAAAAGGTCAAGTCAGAAAGCCCCAAAAGAGCTAAGAAATGTTCTTTCCTCTAAATTTCCTTTGATTTCAATTCTGAGCCTAAGAAAATGTGCCTGAAAATGCAAATGTTGTGGCTGAGTTGCTTTAGTTGATCAGGCAAAACAGGGAATATTTTGTTATGATTCTTTCCTTTCTCCGTAACTGCTCAATCTTATGGAGAGTTGAGTGGAGTGGCAAAGTAATTACATGGTGAGTACCATATATTTACGATTATTTATGTTTTCTAGATTGGAGTACAGGGTAATTATTTTTGGTCTTATTAAGTGCAAATTACCAAGTAGTCTTCAGGAACATGTAATTACTATGTACTGTAGTCACATGCCACTTACCAAGCAAAATGAATGCAGTAAAAATTGTATTTAATGCAAGCAAAATGATGTATATGGTTTTATGAGACAAAATACAGGGACCTGCCTTCCTGTCTAGGAGACAGAGGCAGTCCTTCTTAACATAAGGCATATCCTCATTAACTAGATCAGCTTTTCTCAAAGGTTAGTGCTTGCTAAGAATGCAGATTTTTGGACTCTTTTCCCAGTCCTGGAAACCCTGGTGGTGCAGTGGTTAAGAGCTACGGCTGCTAACCAAAAGGCTGGCAGCTCAAATCCACCAGGAACCCCTTGGAAATCTATGGGGCAGTTCTACTCCATCCGATAGGGTCGCTGTGAGTCAGAATCGACTCAACAGCAACAGATTTGGTTTTGGATCTCAGACCTAAAGAAGCCCTGGTGGTAGGGTCACTGTGAGTTGTAATTGACTCAACAGCACATAACAACAACATCCCAGACCTACGGAGTCCCTGGGTAGTGGAAACAGCTAATGCACTTGGCTGCTAATTGAAAGTTTGGAGGTTCAAGTTTACCCAGAGGCACCTTGGAAGAAAGACCTGGTGATCTACTTCTAAAATATTCAGCCAGTGAAAGCTCCACGGAGCACAGTTCTATCCTGGTACACGAGTCAGAATCAACTCCAAGGCATCTGGTTGCCTTTTTTTTTTTTTTCAGTCTCAGACTTAGAGCGTCTGACTTTGGGGAGGTGAGGCCCAGGGGTCTGCACCTTTAGCAAGTCCCCTAGGCACCTCATATGCACACTACAATGTCAGAGCATCCGCCCTGCTTTCATAAAATCCTCGAAGTGGTAGGATTATCCCAAAACACAACGGGCAGAATATTTTGGAAAGAAAAAAAATAGAGTGTTAGATGGACATTTAAAAAAGAATTTCTTTTCTTTCTTTTTTTTTTCTTATTGTACTTTAGATGAAGGTGTACAGGGCAAGCTAGTTCTTCATCAAACATTTAATACATGCATTGTTTTGTGACATTGGTTCCCAACCCCACGACATGTCAACACCCTTCCTTCTCAACCCTGGTTTCCCCATCACCAGCTTTCCTGTCCCCTCCTGCCTTCTCGTCCTTGCCCCTGGGCTGGTGTGCCCCTTTAGTCTTGTTTTGTTTTATGGGCCTGTCTAAATCTTTGGCTGAAGGGTGAACCTCAGGAGCAACTTCATTACTGAGTTAAAAGGGTGTCCGGGGGTCATACTCTTGGGGTTTAGATGGCACAATTTTTGCTGTTTTCGAAAGTCTAACTAGTTTGTGCTATTCATTTTAGATTGTACTTGGAGGAGTATCCTTAATTCCAATTGTTGCCAAGACATATAGAGCCACTGTTATATATTGAGTATTAGCTATAAGTTTTCTATCATGCGTGGATCCTCTACGTTCAATGTTGTGTAGATCTTTTAGATTTTAGTGAACACACACACACACACACACACACACACACACACTCAGAAGACACACCAGACAAGAGGCAGGGGCCAGAGGCTAATGGGTGACTTGACTCACTGTTAGAACTTACTCAGCAGATATTTACTGAGCACTGCCTTGATGCAAGAGGTTCCTGGTAGCACAGTGTGTGCTTGACTCCTAGCTGAAAAGTTAGCAGTTTGAACCCACTGGACAGCACTGTGGAAGACAGGCCTGGCAATCTGCTTCTGTAAAGATAACAGCCAAGAAAACCCTACGAAGCTCGTTCTACTTTGTACCACATGGAGTTGCTGTGGGTCAGAATCAACTCAACAGCAGTGGGTTCGGTTTTTTGGTTTGTGCTTGATGCAACATAATTTTATGTTTCCATATGCATTCATTCAATAAGTATTACTGACCCAAGCCTTGTTTTCTTAATTGAGATAGCTCATTACAGTGACTAAGGGCATAGGGTCTATACCGAGAGAGAATACCAGTCCCACTCTTCGCTAGCTATGAAACCATGGGTGAATTTGTTCGTCTGTAACTGAGGGCTCCAGTAATGCCCACCTCAGAGGGGGAGTTTGAGAAAAAATACCATGACACATGCAAAGTGTTTAAAACACTGCCTTCTACCTATATGTCTCAATAAATTTAGCTATTATTGATTATTAGACATGAAAAGACATTTACATATTGGGACTTGGTTTTTTTGCTAATACCTATTCTGGGGGGAAAAAATCAATAAGGCAATTTTTACACGTATCTTTCCCTTCACAGTTTTCAAACTGCAACCACGCTTTGACAGGCAGGAGCAGAACACACGGTGGTCATGCCAAGGCAGAGAAAAGGTTAAGTCTCTGGCTTCAGCAGAGGCCAGCTGGAGAAGCGAGTGTCTGCTAATGGCAAGGGAGGGGAAAAAGAACCAGTTTTAGCCATCATTCCTCAGTCACTGTCCAGTTCCTCTCAGGCTTCTCCCTGCCTTCCCTACCCCCACCCCATCCTCTGCACTGGGAGGCAGAAGCTTGTTTCTCCAGGGCACCTTCTATCCTATGAAGAAGTAAAATAATCCCACAGCCTGCTGGCCTCTTCCCTCAAATTAGAGCTGCTCATGTCCCCGCTTAAAAAATATTCTAAACACCATAAGTACCAGCTTTCCATCACTTGCAAATTATCTGTCTTTTTCTCAGAAATACTTACGCAGCCAAGTGCCTTTCCTCCCATCTTTTGCTGAAAAGTGGCTTTTTGAGAAATGCGAAGCCTTGCTCTAGAGAAACTTGACAAAGTCCAGAGACTTTCATTTGGTCTTATAGTAAGCAAAGCTGAGAAAGGCAAAGATGAAGGATGGCTGCTGGGCTGAACCCACATGCTTGCATAACTTTCTCCACCTTGCTGTAGAAGTGAGAATAACGGGGAAAAGGAGAGAAAATTATGCAAGTAAATATTATATTTCAGGACCTGACTTTCTGCTATAAAGATTGTGAAATGGAAAACAGATTTGTGAAATGCAAACATTTTTTACTTACTAACGTTTATAATTAAGGCACAAATTCTTACTCAAACAAAAATCTCAGCTGGGGGAATAGAAGCATAAACAGAACAAAATGAATGGCTTTGCTGACAGCCGGCTTCTTCAGTGGGCAGTGGGCAGCACGTCACGTGTGTCTAAGTCCTGAGATGCATTTCTGTAGGTACACAAACATACCTGCACATGAAATATGGACACAATACTGAGAGCTCCAAAACAAAAGAGGAAGGCTGACAGCTCAGGTCTGAGAATGCCATGGCATGTTTTCTTCTGGGTGAATAGGCAATGCACAGCAGGCTCAGATGACAAAGCTGGACACAGAGAGTGTTCAAGAGCATTAGTCCTTTTCACCAGCAGAGAAAGCCTTGCCTGAAAGTACTCTGCTAGTGCCTAGCCCAGCTCCAAGGAGCAGGCATTTGAAGAAGTCTTAGAATTACCCGACTACAGGAGGCCTTCAAACTAACAAGCAAATAAATGAACCTGTTGCCATGGAGTCAATTCCCACTCATAGGGACCCTATAGGACAGAGTAGAACTACCCCATAGGGTTCCAAGGAGCAGGTGATGGATTCCAACTGTCGAGCTTTTGGTTAGTAGGTTAGCAGCTGAACACCTAACCACTGTACCATCAGGGTTCCTAGGAGGCCTTAATAGCCTCTAATTCAATCCTAGATTTGCCCTCAGAAGGAATGCCCCTGTGACTATAGCCCAGGGAACAGGTGATTCAGCTGAGCAGCCACTAAGCCAAGTGATGGGCAAAGCTCACACAAGGGCAGTCCTTCTTACCTGGGGTCTGAAATGAAGTCAGCACGCAGAAGTTCTGAGATAAATTAGCATAGGTGGGCTGTGATGGGAAGACGTGCTAAATTCAACTATATTGGACCACAGTCTGAACAAATCACTTGGGTTTATTTCAGTTCTATATCTCCACTGTTGTTATTATTATTTATTTATTTTATTGTGTTTTAGGTTGAAGTTTACAGCTCAAGTTAATTTCTCATACAAAAATTTATACACATACTGTTAGGTGACCCTAGTTGCAATCTCTATAGTGTGACAGAAACTCCCCCTTCCCACCCTGGGTTTCCCATGTCCATCCAACCAGCTCCTGTCCCTGTCTGCCTTCTCATCCTGCTTCTGGACAGGAGCTGCCCATTTAGTCTCATGTATCTGCTTGAACTAAGAAGAACACTCTTCATGAGTATTATTTTATGTTTTATAGTCCAGTCTAATCTTTGAAGAGTTAGCTTTGGAAATGGTTTTAGTTCTGGGTTAACAGAGCATATGGGGGCCATGTCTTTGAGGGTTCCTCCAGTCTCAGTCAGACCACTAAGTTTGGTCTTTTTACTAGAATCTGAGTTATGCACCATACTTTTCTCCCGCTCTGTCAGGGGCTCTGTTGTGTTCCCTGTTATTGCTGGAAGCCGGGCACCAGCTAGTTCTTCTGGTCTCAGCCTGATGGAGTCTCTGACTTACGTGGCTCTTTTGTCTCTTGGGCTAATATTTCCCCTGTGTCTTTGGCGTTCTTCATTCTCCTTTGCTCCAGGTGGGTTGGGACCAATTGATGCATCTTAGATGGCCACTCACAAGCTTTCAAGACCCCAGATGCCACTCACCAAAGTGGGATGCAGAACATTTTCTTAATAAACTTTGTTATGCCAGTTAACTTAGATGTCCCCTGAAACCATGACCTCCAGATCCCAGCTCTGCTACTCTGTCTCTCGAAGTGTTTGGTTGTGTTCAGGAAACTTCTTAGCTTTTGGTTTAGCGCAGTTGTGCTGACTTCCCCTGTATTATGTGTTGTCCTCCATACTTGTTATTTTTGTTGTTAATTGCTGTCAAATTGGTTTTGACTCACGGTGACCTTCTGCATAAAAGAACAAAATGTCGCCTGGTCTACACCGTCTTCATAATCATTGTTATATTTGAGTTCATTATTGGGGCTATTGTGTCAATCCATCTCACTGAGGGTTTTCTTTATTTTCATTGACTCCTTACCAAACACGATGTCCTTTTTTCATGAATCGTGTCTCCCGATGATGTATCCAAGGTAAGCAAATTTAAATCTTGCCATCCCTGCTTCTAAGCAATAGTCTGCTCACATTTTTTCTAAATATCTCTGTAATTCTTTGTGCATTTTATACAGTAATTCTGAACTAGGTTCTAAAAGTTACACAAGGCAGACTTGGGTTAAAATTAAAAATAAGTATAACTTAGACAATAAATTGGTTCCTGAAAAGTTATTTTTAATTAATCATGCTCAATTGGTAATATTTTGTCATACAAAAAATTCTTGTGATGCAAATGTTTCATTTGGGGAAATCTACAGTTTTCTGTCTCATGGCTCCTTATCAAGCCAGACTGGAAAACATAGGAGGCAGAAAAGATGGCAAGTATTTATTTTTTTCTATGTTTAAATAAATATGTATTGAGCACCTACAACAGGTACATTTGTGTTAATTTTGAAAGCTGTACATCCCTCATCCAGTTTATGCACCTCCAAAGGTGAGATACCACAATGTTTTCTCAGTTTTTTATAAAGACCTCCTGGATACTCCCTGAAAGCTCACATAGCTAGAGTGCTGACTGCTTGACCTAGCCATCCTCTGTAGACCTGCACCTCCTAACATGGGACCCTTTAGCCCACACTAGATTTAGGATTTGAGGTGACTTCACGTGAGACAGGAGCTCTAATGGTGCACTGGTTAAGTATTTGGCTGCTAACCAAAAGGTCGGCAGTTTGAATCCACCAGGTGCTCCTTGGAAGCCCTGTGGGGCAGTTCTACTGTGTCCTATACGGTCAAGATGAGTCAGAATTGGCTGGCAACTGGTTTGGGTATGTGATGAAAGAAAGCTATGCATATTCTAATCATCCTTCAGTGCCCTCAAAAGAATGAAGAGATAGAGTGGAATAGATCACTACATAATTAATGCAATTAATTTGTTTCAATGAGTGAAATGACAATTGTGCCCACAGCACCACTGTTTCCATCATCCCAGTGACCTGATCATCAGATCTGGTTTCACTGTATAGAATAGCTTTGCAAACACCATTTGGAAATCCTCTCGTGCAGTAAACATTTCACATCAGATTTTTAACGTTAAGTTTTGCTTGTTAAGAAGTTGAGAATTCTTTGGATTTCACAATTTGAACCAGGATTTAGTTAAAAACTAGGTTTGACCAGTCATTTCCAAGGTAGATCAGTATATTCTGACCCAAATAAGATCAAACTAAAACTATTTTTTGAATATTATCTATTCCTAATATTATGGGGAAACTGAGAGGTACCAGAGGCCTGAGAATAAGATCAGTGTCTATTCACAAGAGCTTCAATCTTATTCAATAATTGTTTTATTTAAATATTCCATATGTAGAGATGTAATATAGCAATATGGAAATGTATTTTGTATTACGGCATGAATAGTTAGAGATTAAAACTATTTTATGTCTCTGTATGGGAATGTTTTGCTCTCAGAGATAACTGCTGTTTAGAAATATTTTGTTGTGTTATGCATGGAAATTTCTTTATCTCTCAGTTCAGTATCTCAGTTGGTTTCCAAGAAAAGGGACAATTATAAGCACTTTATCTGTTTACGCAAGATTTAGCTTAATTATTCCTGAGAGTTTTCTGGCCTTGAGAGGGAAAACTTGTTTCCTTTTGACTGGGGAAAAAAATGATCATAGCATTCTTTCACTTGATATGCATATAGGATTGTGTATCCGTACGACATATTGACTTCAATCAAATGAGAGAAAAGATTCCGGAACTCAGATATCAAAAGAGGGGATGCGTCAGAATAGGCAGAAGAGCTATTTAATTTCAGGAGAGCCAAGTGAATAAAGAGCAGCAATGTGAAGTCTCAGGCTGCCTGCAAACTCTACATAAATTTCTTGCTAAATGATTAAGATAATTAACAACTATGGAGTTCTACCACATACCAGGTACCTCCCTACGGGCTTCATACTTTCTTACTAATTGACAGAAACCAAACTGAATAGTCATTACCACTCTTCCCATTTTACAGATAACAAAAGCCAAGTACATTCCAGAGTCACATAATAAGTCATCAGTGGAACCAGAATTTGAACTTGGTTTGCTTGCCACCAAAGCCCAAGTTCTAGAGTGCTGGGCCTAGAAATTCAAGTCCTATTAGACAACAACAGTCTCATAAGAACAGTATATGTTGGAACAAATGAAAATCTAGTGAGGAGAAAGCCTAGTACAGGCCAGTATTGTCACAGAAGACTTGATGAATTTGTGCTGGGTGCTCATAGCAGAGTTCAGACAACATCAGAGATGAGGGATCCAGTGAAATCAAACTTATGGAGTAGGAAGTGGATAGAGTGACTTGTATTGGAGCTGTTGTTGTTAGGTGCTATCGAGTCGATTTTGACTTGTAGCAACCCCAGGTGACAGAGCAGAACTGACCATACGGTTTTCTTAGATGTACTCTTTATGGAAGCAGATTGCCAATTCTCTCCCATGAAGCAGCTGGGTAGGTTTGAACTGCCCAAATTTCAGTTAGCAACCAAGCACTTAACCTTTGCACCACAGCTAAAGAAGGTTAAAATACTGTAGCTAGGATCGAGGTTTATAGTTTATAGTTGAGAGGGATGGAAAATAAAGCTGGATAGTAGGGCTCATTCCTGAGGAAATTTAAAGCCACATGAGTTCAGACTTAGTTTACTAGGTGTAAGGTGTCCACCTGATGGATACCAACCGCTTATGCCAAAGATGAAGAAACTGACGATTTTTACCAACTTCTGCAGCATGAAATTGATCAAACATGCAATCAAGATGCATTGATAATTACTGGTGATTGGAATGTGAGTGCTAGAAACAAAGAAAGAGGATCCGTACTTTGAAAATATGGTCTTGGTGATAGAAACAATGCGAGAGAATGCATGGCGGAATTTTGCAAGACCAATGACTTATTCACTGCAAATACCTTTTTTCAAAAACATAAACAGTGATTATACACATGGACCTCACCAGATGGAATACACAGGAATCAAACTGACCATATCTGTGGAAGAGACAATGAAGAAGCTCAATATCATCAGTCAGAACCAGGCTGGGGAGGACCGTAGAAAAGACCATCAATTGCTCATATGTAAGTTAAAGTTGAAGCTGAAGAAAGTCAAAACAAGTCCACAAGAGTGAAAGTGTGACCTTGAATATATCCCACCTGAATTTAGAGACCACCATCTCAAGAATAGGTTTGACACATTGAACACTAAAGACTGAAGAGCAGATAAGTTGTGGGATGACATCAAGGATATCATACATGAAGAAAGCAAAAGGTCATTAAAAAGATAGGAAAGAAAGAAAAGACCAAAATGATGTCAGAAGACTCTGAAGCTTGCTCTTGAACATAAAGAGGCTAAAGCAAATGGAAGAAATGATAAAGTAAAAAAGCTGAATACAAGGTTTCAGAGGGTGGCTTGAGAAGACAAAGTATTATAACACCATGTCCAAAGTCCTGAAGTTAGAAAACCAAAAGGGAAGAACACACTTGGCTTTTCTCAAGCTGAAAGAACTGAAGAAAAAATTCAAGCCTCAAGTTGCAAGACTGAAGGGTTCTATGGGCAAAAAATTGAATGACACCAGAAACATCAAAAGAAGATGGAAGGAATACACATAGTCACTGTACCAAAAAGAATTGGTCAATGTTCAACCATTTCAGGAGGTAGCATATGATTAAGAATCGATGGTAGTGAAGGAAGAAGTCCAAGCTGCACTGAAGGCATCGGTGACAATCATTGCTTCAGGAATTGACGAAATACCAATGGAGATGTTTCAACAAACTGGTGCAATGCTGGAAGTGATAATTCGTTTATGCTAAAAAATATGGAAGGTAGCTACCTGGCCAACCGACTAAAGGAGATCTATATTTATGCCTATTCCAAAGAAAGGTGATCCAATAAAATGAGGAAATTGTTGAACAATATCATTAATATCACATGAAAGTAAAACTTTCCTGAAGATAATTCAGAAGTGCTTGCAGCAGTACTTCAGCAGGAAACTGCCAGGCATTCAAGAGAGTTTCAGGAAAGGACATGGAATGGACGATATCATTAATGATGTTGATGAATCTAGGCTGAAAACAGAGAATACCAGAAAGGTCTTTACTTGTGTTTTGTTGACAATGTAAAGGCATTCGACTGTGTGGATCATAACGAATTATGGATAACATTGCAAAGAATGAGAATACCAGAACATGTAATTGTGCTCCTGAGGAGCCTGTATATAGACCAATAGGCAGTCATTCGAACAGAACAAGAGGATACTATGTGGTTTAATAAGAGGAAAGATGTGCATCAGGGTTGTATCCCTTCATCATACTTATTCAGTCTCTATGCTGTGCAGATAAATCTGAGAAGCTGGATTGTATGATGAATAATGAGGCATCAGGATTGGAGGAAGATTCATTAACAACTGTGATATGCAGATGACACAATCTTGCTTGCTGAAGGCAAAGAGGACATGAAACACTTACTGATGAAGATCAAAGACCACAGCTCTCAGTATGGATTATACCTCAAAACAAAGAAAAGAAAAATCCTTACAGTCAGACCAAGAGACAACATCGTGACAAATGGAGAAAAGATTGAAGTTGTCAGGGATTTCAATTTACTTGGATCCACAATCAACGCCCATGGAAGCAGCAGGCAAGAAATCAAACAACATGTTACACTGGGCAAATCTGCTGCAAGAGATCTCTTTCAAATGTTAAAAGCAAGGTGTCAGGTTGAGGATTAAAGTATGTCTGACCCAAGCCATGTTATTTTCAATAGCCTCACATGCATGTGACAGCTGGATAATGAACAAGGAAAACTGAAGAATTGATGCCTTTGAATTGAGGGGTTGGTGAAGAATAATGAACATAGCATGGACTGCCACAAGAACAAACAAATGTGTCTTGGAAGAAGTATAACCAGAACGTTCCTTAGAAGCTAGGATGGCAAGATGTTGTCTCATGTACTTTGGACACGTTTATCAGGAGGGGCCAGTCCCTGGAGAAGGATATCATGCTTGGTAAAGTAGAGAGTCAGCAAAAAAGAGGAAGACCCTTAATGAGATGGATTGACACCGTGGCTGCAGCACTGGTTCAAACAAAGCAATGATTGTAGGATGGTGCAGGATCAGGCAGTGTTTTGTTCTGCTGTACGTAGGGTCGCTATGAGTCGGAACTGATTCAACAGCACTTAACAACAACAAGGAACCCACCTGATGGACATCAGGGGACATGTTTTAAAAGTGGCATTTTAGGAAGGCTTCTTTGTATGGCATTCAAAAAACCCAGTGCTGTCGAGTCAATTCCGACTCATAGCGACCCTATAGGACAGAGTAGAACTGCCCCACAGAGTTTCCAAGGAGCGCCTGGCATTAAAACAAACAAACAAACAAACAAACAAAAACCAGGTTAAATAGGAGAGATGAGAGAAGACCAGCAATGATGCGCCATAGTCATCTCAGTGAGACTCAAGATGCAGGTCGGCACTAGGGTGGTGGCAGAACGAATGGACAAAATGGGGCAATTTGATAAGATATTGCAAAGGAAAAAAAAAAAAAGATAAAACCCAACTGGCATAGGGACACTTTTAGAAAGTTCGGAAAAGTACTGTATCTAATTCAATTGTCATGTTAAATAACCTACGTGTCCTGGGGAGTTTCAAACAATTTCTTTAGGATTTTGTGAGTAAACCCTGCCTGCTTTATAAAGTTTACTTTCAGTGTTTAACTTATTTTCTTAACTTTATTTTGCTTTGTAAAATAAATACTTTTTGTTTCAAAAATCCTCTTAAGCTTATTATTAGGTATTATTCAGTTTTGATGAGGTGTTTCGTATAGTTCAGCGGTCAATGTTTTTATATAAAAATGTTTTAATGATTCTTAATTTATGTCTTTCACTTCGGAATGTACTTTTTCCCCATTAATTTGTGCTAGTAGTTTCTTCCTGACCAAGCTGTAACTATCTTAGACTTTCGAAGCCTTTTTTTTTTTAATCAACACAATGCTTATTGAATTGTTGGGCATTTTGGATGTTTGTTGATTCACTGATTAATTTTTTTTTAAAAAGCTTTATTTTTTTCAAGTGTTAAGATTTCTTTAAATACTGTTTTTCAAATGCTCTGGTTTGACTTCCTTTTAGTATATAGGTCTACAAGGACAGAGTCTGCAGATGTGGCTTTGCTTCTCCCTTACGAATGAGTATAGTGTTTGGCAAAAAGTTCAAAAACCATTTACTGAACAAATGAACCCAAATGGTTCATTTACTTGAATAATCTTTTCTAAGTAGAAATAACGATTCCAGGACTCTAAGTATGTTAAGATCTCCTGGAAAAAACAATAGTATATATTCTCTCGTGTTCTTATTGTAGCAAAGGGCCAGCTGTGTGTGTGTTTAAATGTATATAAGTGGAAACCCTGTGGTTGCATTATTAATGTGTCACTGGGGAAGGGACATGTGAGAGGAAGCCTCTGTGTTTGAAGACTGACCCCAGCTACCTAGGAAAGCAGGTGGTAGGATGTGGGGTCCTCGGGACAGACAGTGGCAGAGGTGGGCTCGTAAAGAAGGGCTTGGGTCTGTCATAGCCACCGTGGGAAGGAAGCACGGCTTGTGGATCCATTTATGACAAATGAGTATTCTGAGCTGTCATAAAGAAAAGAAAGCTATCAGATTCAAAGCACTGGGACCCAAGTCAGGACATCAAATATCTGGGTTCCACTTCAAGCCTTCAGGGTCTTGGTTTCCACTCTAAAGAAGGGCGAAGGTTTTAGCCTCGAGCCCTTTTTCATTTAAGCCTCTGTGCTGAATACAGAAATTGCCATTTAAAACCAAATCTTCTACTTCAAAACACCAACAATCCAAATAAAAAAATTATAAAAGGATTTGTGAACTTTTCAGTATATTATACCACAATAACAAGTTTAAAAAGTGACAAAGACAATAGTACACAGATAATTTATTTCTACAAATGGAGTCTTAAAAAATCCTTTCAATACTAATAATATGATGTAAAAACCTCATGTGGAATAATTTTGGTCAGAGGACACTAGCGACTGTTATAGGCACCTTTTAAGAGAGATTTTCATCTTGTTGTTTGTGAAGATGACATCTAACTCTGAGATGACTGTTCTAACCCCGGTGGCCTTTACTTTCAGAAACATAAACTCTCTCGTGATCAAAGAGGTCTTTCTTAAACCGAAATTTTCAGCCTCATCTGGAATTGAGAGCGAGGCCAATCTAAACCTACAGCAAAGTATAATTTGGCTTCTGTTTCTCTAGTATTTTGAACAATGTACTGGATAGGGAACTCAGCTTCAACCAGAAAATAATAGGTTTTATTTTTCAAGGACTTTTTGCTAGATGACCTAATCAGTTTTTGGTAGATCCAGGTGAAGATGAATTAAAGGGTGTACACACACACGCACACACACGTGCACGCACACATGCACACACACTCACACAGGTGCACGCACACAGCACATACACTCACGTACACACGCACGTACGCTCACACCTGTACATGCACTCACACGCACACATGGACACGTGTGTGCACACACACACTCACACGTGTGCACGCGCACGCACACCCACACACTTTAATAATCTCTGCTGTGCAAATTTTAGACCCTATATTGTCATAACTTCATTGGTCAATTTTCAATTCCTTATTAAAAAATGATCTTAGAAAACTTTAATGTTTGTGGTTCTCGGAATGTTATTCAGTGAGGCCCATGGAACTCTAATTATGCCTAGACCACAGCTGTTAAGTAAAACTATTTAATAGAATATCTTCTGCAGTGCTTTTTCAGGAAACCATCCCAGCCACAAAATAGTTCACAGCATCAGATATCTAGCTTTCTTAAACCCAGATTAATACCGGTCAGGGTTCTGAGATGTTTTTAAATCACTCTGTAATTGCAAATGGTTAATCAAACCTATTGCAGAATTCAAAGGGCTAGCCTCTGACTGAAGGCACTGCTCGGAATTTACGAATTCTCCCAGCAGACAGCCAGGCATCTGTAACTGGCACCCTCAAGGCCAGTGGACGTGGAGACCATTTTTCAAAATTCCTGGAACATTAGTCTCTGAAAATATTGTTTTACTTTTAAATGCTTTCTTCCAAATTGGGCTCCAGGAACCTTTTCTATTTCGGTTCCAGAATAAGTACACTGATGCGCTTAATATTAGCCTCAAATAGATTTTAAGTAAGTGGGCTGGGGACTGATGCTCCCCAAGGAATGAACTTGTGACCCTGTCAATTAAAAACAAAGTCACGGTGAATGAACGAGCTAAAGGGTGAGCAACAGCTTGCAGACAAGCAAAACAGATCAAGCTCGCTGTTGTTTTGCACCACTTTGGATTGTACAAGGGCTACAATTTACGTCAGCTTTTGGATCAGTTCATGAAGCCTAAAGCTCCCCAGCCCCAGATGCATATTTGGCAGAACATGAAAGTGGCGGCACCTAGACGGCTCTTTTCAGATTAGCTGAAACACATTGAGCTGTTCTCACACACAGCATCAGGCCACTCCATCACTGCGACTCCACTGGCCTCTTCCGACCGGTTAAAGCATTAGGTTGGACCTTGCTGTATCTTTTGGCCACAACTTAATCATTTGGGATGGCACAGTCTGGGAAGAGCTGTAAAGGGTCTCAGTGTGTCTTGTACCAAAGGACAGCCTCCTGGCCTCAGAACTGAACTGAGCAAGCCTTGGGTGGTGCAGGGAAGATCTCACTGACCAGATGAGGCCAAGGCTGGGACCGCAGTGGGGTGAGGCACTGGGGCTGACCAGAGGAGACTGATACACCAGTTCCCAGGTGCCACCGAGTCACTTTGACTCGTGATGACCCCGTGTGTGTCAGAGTAGAGCTGTGCTCCCTCCATAGGGTTTTCAAAGTCTGCTTTTTTGAAAGTAGATCAGCAGGCCTTTCTTCTGAGGTGGGTCTGGGTAGACTTAAACTGCCAGCCTTTCAAACTAGCAGGCAAATGTGTAAGCCATTTGCGTCACCCAGGGACAGAGGCTGAGAAGGGAGGAAACAATCAGGTCAGATTCCCAATCTCTTGTGATGCAGAGAACCTTAGAACAATCTTAGAAGTCAAGTGTAACTTACTTTTTTTTTTTTTGTTTCCCAGCCTAAGGTAAAAAAAAAAAAAAAATGAAAAATAAAGAAAAGCCAAAACGGGATTTCACAAATTGTGGCATATTTAGACATTTACATTTAAACCAAACAAACAAAAAAATACTTAACACACACACAATCCCATACAATTGTACCATTCATAAGGTAATGACAGGATTGACAAAAATACATATTATTGAAGAGGTGACTCTAAGCAATGCGGTGATTTTAAGCTAAAGCCTGATCTCCTTTGCCTCTGCCTTTCAGCTCTGCCAGCCCATTCCTCCTGTAACTATCACCTCCTTTGAAAATGAGGTCAGAAGTCTGACCCAGGTGAGTCACGGCCTCAGGGGCCATCGGCATGGGGGACAGGGCAGGGGACAACCACATGCCAGCTTGTGGGGAAGCACATGACAGGGACAGTGTGCCCTGTAGGCAGGGAACCCTCTGCAGACAATGATGCTTTGCCCAGGATCCCTAGATCCTTGCATGCCCCCCAGGGCAAGAGGATGGATGTCATGGACTGAATTATGTCCCCCCAAAAAGACGTGTATCCATTTGGCTGGGCCATGATTTCCAGTATTGTGTGGTTGTCCTCCATTTTGTGATTGTAATTTTATGCTAAAGAGGATTAGGGTGGAATTTTAACACCCTTACCCAGGTCACATTCCTGATCCAATGTAAAGGGTGTTTCCCTGGGCTGTGGTCTGTACCACCTTTTATCGCTCAAGAGATAAAAAGGAAAGGGAAGCAAGCAGAAAGTTGGGGACTTTATACCACCAGGAGCAGAGCGTGTCCTTTGGACCTGAGATTCCTGCCTCTGAGAAGCTTCTCGACCAAGGGAAGATTGAGGACAAGGACCTTCCTCTAAAGCCGAGAGAGAAAGAAAGCCTTCCCCTGGAGCTGATGCCCTGAATCTGGGCTTGTAGCCTACTGGACTGTGATAGATTAAGTTTCTCTTTGTTAAAACCATCCACTTGTGGTATTTCTGTTATAACAGCACTAGATAATGAAGGCAGCGGGCTAGAAAGAGAGACTCAATAACGACAGACGTCCAATTTCTCTTCAGCCGGGTAGGAACGAGATGCAGAATCAGAATCAGAGTTCATTTGAAATAAAAAAAATAATAATGTGATAAATCTTACATGTTTATGAAGGCTGGAATTTTATAGTTATTACAGAGCTATATATTTTTTCTTTAAAGGAAACCTTATTTGGAAATCAAAAGTAAAAACAGACAAACTGAAGCTTTTCAAATGGAAATGAGACAGGAATCCTGAAATTCTGCCTCCTTGCTTGGGGCAGTTCTACTCTGTCCTATAGGGTCACTATGAGTCAGAATCGACTTGACAGCACTGGATTTTTTGGGGTTTTGCTTCCTCCTAAAAGTGCCTCTGAGGTTTCCTACAGGCCTTGGGGTTCTGTGCTGCACAGTTTGAAAACTGCTGTTGTCCTTAGTGCCCATTGGGGTGGCCAGAGGCATTAGACTAAGATATGATGACTTGATGGTGGTCATAACAATAACATTAGTATTAAAAGTATATTGCTCTATAGTTTGAAAAGCACATTTACGTGTATTACAGCTTGTAATACCGGCAATAAACTGAACTAGATGAAGTAGACATCCCATTTCATGTGAAGTAACTGACGCCTGAGCACAGTACCAGAAAGTCTGCTGTCTACTTTTGTTGATTTTTTTTTTTTTTTAATTTGGGAAACCAGAACAAAACGAAAATACAAAAAAGTACTGAGGACGCAAGCAGCACTTACCTTCCCACCACCTAAACAAGTATCAGCATTTTGCCATATTGACTCCAGATGTCATTTTTAAAGAAATACGAAATTATAGAATTTCTGTTTTCCTCAGAGCAACTGTGTGATTAATGTAACATGGGCCAAGTTGTTGTTTTATTTGTAAGTGGTGTATAGGATTGTTTAGTGAATTTTAATTTATAGAGGTTTCCAGAGAGTCTTCAGTAGGAAATTCTCTGAAAAATTGTGAACCCCTTTAGGCTAGAATGTCAATTCGTCCATGCCGTTCCACAGCCACAATAAATACTGTGGCTGAGCCATTCCCAATAGCGAGTTTCAGCTTCAGCAATGACCTCATCTTAGAGAGGAAAGGGAAGCTCATATTTTCACACCTGTCTAAAAGGGAAAAATGTGAGGCCCATTCATTTTCCTGTCCTTATAACACTATCTTGATTTCTTTTCAAACAAATAAACAAAAACATCCTCCGTTTTCCTCCAGAACGCCTCAGATTTTTCACAGACTCAACCAAATGATACCAAACCATTTACCATCGAGTTGATTCTGAGTCCTCAGGACCCCTCGTGCGTCCGAGTGGAACTGCACTCCATGGGGTTTTTAGGGCTGTGGCCTTTGGAAGCAGGTGGCCAGGAGTTTCTCCTGAAGCGCGTTGGGATGGGTTGGTTAGTAGTTGAATGCTTAACCATTTTCGCTACAGGACTAAAGAGCTATCGTACATGCCCCAGGGAGTGTACGAGGTACCTTGCATGCATTAGCTCACTGAATTTGCCCAACAATCCCAGGACAGAGCTATTTATCCTACCACTTTACAGGTGTGGGATATCATATTTGGAGAGGTTAAATGACTTGTTCACAATCCCACCATTTAAAAGTGGTACACCCAGATTTGAACCAGGTGTTTCTAATCTACAGTGGGCATCTCTTAACAACAACACAAATATTGCTTCCAATTTATCATGAAAACACAATGACCCAACAAAGAAGCTCTTGAGAACATCTCTGTGCTTTCCTTCATCAGGCGCGTGCTCCCTGTCTCTTCCTGCACATCAAGGAGCTGGCCTTGGGCTCTGAATTCCTGGTACAGTCACGTTTGGCAAGGCAGTAACGTACGGATCGGTCCAAAGCACATTCGGTTCAAGTGAATT